>NC_139727.1:23036513-23514088 GCF_964211835.1 Anser anser
TAGAGCAAGTGAGGGCAAGCAGGCTCAGAAGCGAGTGGTGAAACTTGTATCACATGAGATCTCCCCACAAGGAAGGCTGAACTTGTCCCCAGTTCCCACCCCAAGCTGCTGCTCTGCAGCATGATTAGCCTCATGCTGGAGGTATCTCCTGCCCTCCAGCTCCACAAGTCTGATCAATCTGGGCAGCAGCATTCGTTGGGTGAGTATGGGGCTTCCACCACTTATCTGCACCTGAAAGATTACTGCAGAGAAAAATGTGAAAATATCCCGGTTGTTACGCAGGAACTAATGGCCTTCTCCTATCTCACTGTAAGATGAGACAGCCTTTTTCCTGGCGAGGCCCTGCCAGCTACTGGCATCACATCTACCTGCATGAGTCTGTTCTATCTTCACCAGCCAAACTCTGTGCTGCTTAGGGATGATGCCTCGAAGAGGAGGGCCTCCAAAAGTGAACCAAGGCCGCCTAAAGCTGCTGCTGCTGCTGAGACGGCTTAGAGTCCCATCAGGAGGGATAGGCCAGACCATCTCCAACCTGGCATCTAAGATACATGGGCTGTCTCAAGCAGGCAACAAAGCACTGGAAAGAGTGTGAAATGGGTTTTTTTAAACCAAAAGTACTGCATGCACCCCACTGCCAGGGGCAGTCCTCCTTCCACCAGCTACCTGCCTGAGCTGAACCACTCTGGCTCATCTGTGATAATGCTGGGACTCCCGGAAGTCCGGGGTGAGCCCCAGACAGGGCATGCAGTCCATCCAAGAAGCCACCCTAGTCACCTTGCTTAGATGCATCTGTTGAACAGAGCAGAATGTGTCAGAGTGAGGAGGAGAGGCAGGGCAGGGCAGCTGAGCTACCACTTTGATTTGCTCTCTGGTGAGAAATGTTGGGGGACATCCAGGTGTCTCAGCGGCCACACGAACTCCACATCCTCTTCTATGCCCCTGGCAGAAGCCCATCCTTTGCTGATACGCAACCCCCCAGCAGGCAACAGTGGGGCCGCACACAACCTGACACGACACAATGTCTTCCTCTGCTCTTTCCAAGCCAAGGACTTGCTTTAATTTCTGCAGTTAATATTTGAGTTAAATGGCTCATGACTAAGTGATAGTACTAATAGCCTGCAGGGAGAAGGTAGTCTTTCTCTTACACTTCTGCTCTCGATAGCAATGGGTCAGCACCCACTTGGTAGGGACAAAAGCAGAGTTGTTTGTTTTTAGGATGTTGGCAAGACTTCTCAACAACAATTGTCAGAAATCAAAACTCTGCAGGTAAGTTTCAGGAGAAAATACTCCCTGTATTAAAAAAAAAAAAAAAAGATACTACAAGGGAAAAGTTATTAATATAACTGAAAAGTTATATAGTTACTCTTGTAATACTCCCCTGATAAAGCATCTGATAAGCACAACAACACTTCCACAGGTTTAGGCATATGAATGAATCACACAAGCAAATTTTACTACTTGAATGGTATCCTCCATTTTTTGATTTTAGAACTAGGAAACTCAAACCTGAATTTTGTGGCTGTTTAAGCATTACAAAAGGGAGGACATATAACAAAATCCACTGAGTAACACAATGTATAGTTCTTGCCACCAACAACCATGCTCATTTAGTCATTTTTGTCCTGTTGAAATGCAGCCACTTCAGGGATGCTAGATGGCCACTGTTTTAACAAGAGGGAGGAGAGGAGGATTGGCACGTCAGAACCCCTGCAGTTTGCAGGTCTTTCAGCTGCAGAAAGTCCATCTTTTTCACTGCTATTAAGCCCCACTACCTTAAGGTCAGGTTCTGTAATGGGGGACATAGAGGCCTCCCTGCGCATCTGCTGTCTTTGCACTGCTGCTCTCTTACACAGAGTGAGACTCCACCAGAAACGAGCACGTTGCCTGCTAAGCAGGCAGTGGGGAGAGGTAGATAAGAGCCTTCGCCTTTTCTAAAGAGCAGAAATCAACTCCAGGCCCCAAGAATAATTTTCATTCCATTGTTACAGGGGGATAAAATATTTAACAGTCTTCAGTACCAATCTAAGCTCTTTGCTTAATAATTAGACCTGATAGTACCCTGTGGCTCTGCAACCTGAGGGTGCAGAGTTACCTGTGGTGGAAACCAGGATATCTCTAGCATTAATTCACTCATAAACCATTCCTTGCATTTTCACTGAAGTTAGAAGAATGGCAAACAACAGCTCCCACCTGAAAAAATGTAGAGTAACTAGCGTCATTTGCTCCAGGGTCCTGCGAGAGTACAAAAGACTAGGATTTAGTATTGTTTCCTGTGAATGCAAAAGGAGGGTTGAAACTACTTCGCAATTGCCCATGTCTGCAGGCAGTAAATCCAGTGAAATCTATTCGACTTTGTTGGCACAAAAGCCAGGACAAACGACATGAGAATCAGCAGCCCAAGGTCTCCACCTGCCAATCAGTCAGCCCACAATGGACAGGGATGTGACCCAAGAAAGATGCATCCACATGTAGCAGACATCAGTGGTTTTTTTTACATCTTATTGCAGTAGCCCTGACCTCACAGTGGGGAAGGAAGGAATTGTTCCTACTTACTTAGTACCCTCAGAAGAGTTTAAGCACCTAACTCACATCAAGATCAGTGAGGGTTAGACCTTTAGCCTTAGAGCCTGATCCGGCTTCTGCTAACGTCTCACAGCCTGATATCTCTTTAATGGGATTTGGATCAGATTGCTACAGTACAGACAAGGAACTGTTTTCTTTCTTTCAGGAACTTACTGCCTATTGTACACAAAATTAAAATACACAATTAGATTTCCATTAACTTAGAGCAAATTCTGCTGAATTGATCTGAACCTCCTCGTATTCCTATATGAGATCATACTTTAAATGCTCAGCCTGAACATAAATACTTAATGTAATAAATACAGTCTGAAATATTTGATCCACTTGGCAGTTTAATTGATCTACTACAGAGACTGACAGGAAAAATTAAATTAGTTCTGTCTTGTCTCTGCCAACATCACATTTCAATTGTAATGATATTTGATCTACAATTTTGGTTGTGGACCCTTTTGTGCAGTTCCAAGGTTCAGTTTCAGATTAGAGTGGGGTATTTAAAATATCTATTTTTTATTTCAACTCAACAGTTTAAAGGATTTAATAGATGGTCTTTCCAAAACGCAAAACCTCAGTTCATTGCCTCTTTCAGTATTTGTGCATATCAGCATTTGATGTGAACAGATGAACAGCAAGCTAAACATGGAGGGAAGTGAAGAAAAATTTGGATTTAAAAATCCTCACCTGACATTGTATGCTGTTTTCTTTGCAGTGAAAATATTATGCTTGATTTAAATAAAGTTTCCTGTAGTCACAGTGGTTTGCTTGAGCTCTAATTCCTCAGAAACTCTGAAGTCATTTTCACAAGGGTTGGAAGGTCAACAAAAACCTTGAGTTCACAGTGCCACTTACCAGGGAGGGCTGATTCCAAGGGGATCTCCCTCTTGCTCTTCATATATGATGCCAACATTTTGTCTATTAAAGCCTGAGGCACAAGCAGGAAAAACAAAGGTGGCTTTATCCAAACCTTTTGAGCTCTGAATCAAGAGGCTCAGAAGAACAAGAGAGGCATGAGCTTAAATACTGAAATGGGGAGGCACCAGATGCTCCCAGTGTAATTTAGAGTAGCCCCAAGGCTGCTAAAGTTGTGCTAGATGGTTCCTCCTAGTGCTTAAGCTAGCTAAGTGTGGAAGGCATCCTGTGCTGCCCAGAAGCTGGAAGAGCACTGCAGAACTGACAGCAGAGTCCAAATGTTATAGTTTTATATCTCCTTGGCTTGTGAACTCTATGTGCCCAATGCAAACAAGGAGCTAGCTCTAGCTGGAGCGTTTTTGTATGAATAACTTGACACTGGAAATGGTGGATTTCATCATCCTTTATTTATGCCATCAGTACAGTTCCAAAAAAAAATTAAAAAAAAAATAAAAAAAAATCAGAAGCCAGAACCTTGCCTGTTTGGACAGGAAAGCTGGCAGTAAAGCCCATAAGTGCTGGAAGAACAAAACCAGTTCTTTGAATACTCTTAGCTCTGCAACCCTTTACCATTCTTTCCATCCATACCAACAGCCTTTCCCAAACACATGATCTGACCCTAAATGCTGCTTATGTGTCACTCTAAAAGAGGTCAATGGGAAGCCCTGCTCAGCTAAGTTCTGCTCATCTAATCAGGATTTGGACTGGAGGAACAGGCCAGCACCAATCTTCTTCATATGACTCTCAGACGCTCCCACTATCAGCATATTCTCTATCATTTGTGGTAAAGGAGAAAAAAATCTACCTGTGAAGTACAGCAGTGCCAGAGTTGAGGACTTATAGTACAGGAATCAAAGCAACTTGCTCAAGGTCTGAGTATCTGCACTGAACTAGTATGTTTTATATTCCCTAAAGTCACAGAGGCAGGTGAACTAGGGAAAATGCATTGGCCAAACAGAACATGCTTGCTATACTTGCTGTGTTACAAGAATTTACCGAGGTCACATGTTGAGAAAAGTCAGTAAGTCCATAATCAAGTACTACTGAATGACAAAGAAAACAAAGGACCTGCAGAGTTTTGGTGCTTCAATTCAGTAAACACCAGTTCGAGGGTAAGTCAGGTCCTTGAACACTTCTTTCTCAGTCTTTCTCTAACCAAATGATGTTGGGCAAATTCTCTTCATCTTTCCATAATAGAAAATGAAATGTAATGGATGGACAGCTCTAGTTGTCTTTTTTTGTTTGTTTGTTTTTGCCCTGGATACTGCAATTAAGCCTCCCTAATATGAACAACAGCAACCACAGCAGCAACAAACCAGAAAAGAGCCTAATCAATGGTGCCCTGGAATATCCACTTTGATGGGCATAATGCAGTCCTGCTTTTCTAGCAGCGAGCGGTGTGGAGGTGCCGTGAAAACCAACGGAGCTATAACTTGCACAGAGCAGAGCTGTGGGTGAATTATGAAAGTAATTCACTGGCAAGTGTAATTATTTTTCTTCTCATACACTGCACTTTGAATCACAGGGTCTGGGGAAATTTCAGCGGAATGAAACAGATACATTTTTGGCTTCAGCCACCAGAATGGTAGAACACTTCCGCTAAAAACCGGAGATTCTTGTTTACACCCATTAATAACATCTTCTACATTAATGAATTGCATTCATGCTGTCATCCATTAAGAAGGTACTTTGAGGTCTCTCTCTGCACAGAACACTAGCTTCTCCTGATGACTCTATTGTTATATAGCCCATAAATAAAACAAGTATTTTCCCTTCATATTTGAGGTCTGCAATTAAATCTACTAAATGGACTGCAGATGCATGGTTTACAGTAAGTGATTCATCTTGGAGATCATGGAAATGTCAAAGTCACCACAATGAAGTAGCATAGTTGTCAAATTAGGACAATTTCATACAGTAATGAACAACAGAAATTTCTTCTGTATAAGCCAAACTTCTTCCTGACTATGGCCAGTGGTGAAGAACTAAAACATTGAAGTAAGAAGCCAGGTATCCCAACAAAATTACGATCTTATGCTAATTTTTCAAATGAGAAATTGCATTTCCTGAAAAATATATATAGTGAGGTAATATGGTAGTTCAGAGACTCTTGCTACTGAAAGCAGCCTCTGATGTGCTAAACTTCAGAAAGGGAGAGGACACCTAAGGGAAGAAAGAAGTCTGTTGTATTATCGAATAGAGAATCTTGAACAGCAACAGAGAAAAACTGCCCAATGGTGATATACCCTTCTCAGAAACAGTCTATGCTCTGAGTTACTGTTGTAATCTCTATTGTATTGCTGGACTGCTTTCTTCACAGAACATCTTATGGTGGTAACACCAGCCATTTGAAGAAAAAAAAAAATCTCAGTTTTAGAGATAGCAGGGTTCATGGGACGTATTACTTAGGGAGAAGAGTTTTCTGCTCAGTCACCAGAGCAGATCCAATCTCATGCTCCAGCAATATCCAGAAGTTACCTACAATTGACACCCATGGGACTCAGATGAGCGCTGCCTGCTGAAGGGTTGCAGAGCCACGCCAAAGCAAAGGCTGTCCAAAAGCAAACCTGTTGCCCTGTGCTAGGCTGTCATGAGATTTCTTGTCTTTACTAGACTGACTTCATCTGGGAAACTATGCTTATCATATCCTTAGATTATGAATTAGATCCAGATAGCATGTGCCCTAGCCACTTTATGCAGCCTTGGAAATCTGGGGCTGGAGCCAAGCAATCAAAGTCAGAGAAAGAGAAAGAGAGGTATTAGTTTCTTTACAGAAGACAGAGAATTCTCAGGTGGCAGAATGAAAATTGTTCCTGAGAGCATAAAATAATTGTTAATTAGTTACATCACTATCATCACTTGTTATGCACTGTATTGATTTTAATTGTCTCCTTCTAAAGCATCAGTCAAATATTACTCACTGACACCAACAAAGTGTTGGCTCACAAGCCCAACAAAGCACATCTTATCTCCTCAAAAGAAAATAACCTAAACTTCCCAGTGGTATATGGCGTCCTGAGAGTGCCTTTTGTTTGCAGACAACCTTTACGGTCTTACTGGAGAATGCAGTTCCCTTTACTGGCCAGGATTGTTCTCCCAATGGAGAGAATATGTATCTATTTACAGGATTCACACAGAGGACCTCTTTGTCAGCATTTCGTTTGAAATTTGCATAGAAGTAAGTAGGGTCATGCATTCACGGGTAGTGAAATGGTGCTTTGATTCTGGAGGAATTATTTTGCTTTCAAAAGCACAAAGAATTCCTGGTAGTTTCAAACTGTGGTCAGCACAAGAGAGATGCCAGAAAGAGCTCTTGGTCATTTAACTCCTCAATAAAATGTGAAAAATCTTGGAAAAATCTTACTACTTGTTGAATTTAAGTAATCCAAAAAACCCAACAGCTTGGAACGTTATGTCCTGTGTTGAGTTTGATAGGATTTTGTGTTGCTTAAAGTCCTACACTCTCAGATTCACTGTGGCAGAGCTCTGTCAGCATTTCAGTTGCAAAATGAGACTAGATTCTCAAGGGAGATGCTTAGGAGACTTCATTAAGATACGTAAGGACACCAAGTAATGTCCGCCTAAATGTAGGGTTAGATTTTCTTCGATGGACCTGAAGTTGTACATATCTGCCCCTACCTTAAAGGGGGAAATGAGAAGGGAGAATCAAACTAACTGAACTGAGTGAGACGAAGAAGGTCATATAAAGGCTTTGTGAACACTGAGTCTCTCCCTGTCCTTTCCTTCCTTCCTACAACCATTATCTCTTCCTTCAGGCCTACGTGCGAGCTTGGCTGTGCTCTCAAATGCATAGTTTAGATGGACCGCCACTCATTTGGTGTTTCCATACCAAAGCAAACAGTATGTGAATCATGTCTGTACTCCTTCTGGTCTCTGCAGCACTTTAGAAACAGTCCTGTTTGTCACTGCCAATTAATGAGATTGAAGCACAGGTCTGCCGTGCACAGCCCCTGTCCCAGCCCAGGTGAATTGATCTTGGAGAAACAGGGAAAGGGGAACTTATGGAGATGAGCCAAGGAAAGAGGAGACCGTATTCCACATGTAAATACCACAAGAAAGATGACACAGTTATTCCCTACTTGTATAAATCAAACTTGCCACCTTACAGAACAACACTAAAATTCTTCCCTCGTAACGCTAAAGCCAAACTTTGACATTACTGAGACCTAGCTGCAGAAGAAAGGAGCAGCTCAATATACCAGTTCCGTGCAAGCATAACAACATGCCGACAGGCATATGCAGCTCCACAAAGCTCATGGTAGTTGGATATGCAGATATGAAAATCTGTAACTGGATTTCTTAAAAGCTCAATACACACCAATATCCCCATTTCCTTGCATATATCCAGAGATTTCTAGTTTCACACAGGAAATGTAAACCAGGCATCTTAGCAAGAAACTGCATGTATAGCTGAGAACATTCATCAAGAGAATATACATGCACCTGATAACTGTCCATCTCTAGTCAAATTATAAAAAATCTGTATTTTCATTTAGGACCAGTTTTTCAGGGAATGTCTCTTAGTCTGGGCAACTATCTAATGATCATCTCTGCCTGAGATTCAGGAATAGGATTTTTCCTGCCCTTAGCTGTAAAACTGCTATCATGCAGAAAGGAGCAAATTATTAATTTCTCAATTTGGTGGCCAAGCTGTACAATCACAGAAAACAATGTCGGGAAGTCTTCCAAATAAATAAAACTTTTAAAATACTCGTGACAACTTTTTCATTTGTTCATTTTCACTTCATTTTGCTGAGCTTCAATTTATTGGCATTATTTTTCTTAAAATTTAGCTAAATTTAAACATGAAAAGTGATAACAAATTAAACTGTAAATTTTAAGGAAAAAAGCAGCCCTTACTTCCACCTGAAATTATTCACTGAACACAGTCCTACTTCCACACCCTTCAACCTTCCCAGGACTGTATTTGCAAGTGACTAACCTGTTTGCCCCCAGAATTCCACCTGTATCTATTCCCGAGAGGCTGTTCCTGTCCAGTGGGAGAAGCTGAAAGTCTCTGCCCCAGGAGCTCACGGTCACAGGGCAGAGATCAAGGGGCTTTGCGCAGTCCAACAGCCACTGCATGCTTACAGGGTTTAGGTTGACAATCATCCTTTAAGTTCTAGGGCTCAGATCACACCTCTGTGGCCTTTCTTGGTTCAAAATCACAGGTCCTACGCCTACCTAACTGGCACCTGCCTTATGCTGTGTCTTCTGCTTTTTTTGGAAGGACATGAAGAAGGGGAGAACAGGGACAAGATGCTGGACTTAATGCAAATCTCAGCACTTCCAAGCATTTGCTTCAGAACTATACCTTGACTGTACTGATTTAATTGAAAATACTCTCAAGGAGCATGTGGTATGGCAGGGAACATAGAGATTTTAGAAGACTTTAATTTTCAGAGCGGGAGGTCCTAAATGAGGAAATTTTCCTCACAATATATTGCACTGCACTGGGGCATAGAGCAAAGGTATATGCCACTTTGCGCTTGGCAGAGCTATGAGACCTTACATCCTATAAATCTATAAATTGAATTCATCCTGCCTACACCCTTAGTCTAAGAAATTGTTAGACTAGGAACAGCTAATGGATCAGCTGGTGATTTATTTTTAAAAGATGCATACTGCTGCTTTTTGGCAACCTGAAAGGATATGGACACTGGATGCAAGTTTCCTGTTGCCTGGGTCCAAGGTAATGTGGAATTGCTTTGTATGCTCCCCTGTCCCCTCATACACTCTGTGTTCAAGATCTCAGAGGGGACTGACTGGTCAAGAAAAGAAAGGTCTAGCGTTGTGCAAAAACATACTGCAAAGGAAACTGCATGCAAAGAGTGGATGAGGCATCAGCAACGGTGCCAGGTAATGTATAATGCAAAAGGACGTGTATAACTAATTTATTAGAATAAATTTGACTCTTAAAAAAAGCTCATGCAAAGAAAACTCTAAAGGACCAAACCCCACCTGGCTTGCAAATTGAGACAAAACCTGATCTCACTAAAAGTAACTGACTAAAACGACAGAACTTCACCACAAACCACACTACGATCTACCAGAGGAGACTAGCTTCTGTACCTGCAGCATCAGTCAATGCAATTATCACCCATCACAACAGAAAGAAGGATCCAACATTTCCCAGAGGCTTCTCCGCTGGCTTAGGGGAGAGCATACCACTCAACATGAACAATCTGCTCTTTGAGTTTATATCTGAAGTTAAACAAAGTGACTTACCTTTTAGAGAGGCGACGTGAGATAAAGCTTGTGCGTAGGTGGCCGTGTTGAGAAGAGTCCCTGGCAGGCAGGAGGGGAAGAAAGGTCCTGTGGGACCGACTGCTCGGCTCAGGCTGATGTGGAAGAGAAAACAACTTTCAAAACAGAACTAGCTGACTCCAAAGACAACATATGTGCATATACACAAACATGCTCAGAGCTGTGCCTGAAAACGATACTGTCTAGGTCAAAGCTTAGCATCAGTCAAGTCTGTACGTATGTACATATATATGATGCATGCTTGCCCCAAAGAGAGGCAGTTGACGGCATGTGTTACTCTTACCTCTGCTGGATCTCCAGGCTCTCTTTTTTATTCCTGGTTTGATCTGCTGGAGAAGGGGAATTTAAATTCCTGACAGGAGGTGCCACCTCAGCCATTGCTTCCTTAGAGCCCTCTTGGTCGGAAGTCCCCCTCTCTGTTTTCCTCCATTTAGCTCTTCGATTTTGGAACCACACCTAGAGCAGGAGAGCAATCCAGGCTGAATACCACATTTAGCCGTATGCAAAACAAGTCAACTGTTGCTGAACTGTTACTCTAGTGAGATCAGTCATTTTGAAGTTTGGCTAGAATTTCCTCTGATTTTGTGTCCCTGTTGTTATTCTAGCTGAGCCTTAATATTAATATTTCTATCCGGAATATTTCTGTGTCTGGAAAACAAGCCAGGAATGTCTAAAGACAGTCAAAAGAGATATTTAAGAGAAAAAAAATCTTTGATGTTACTGTGCCAGTTAGCAAAATATTTAAACGCGTGCTTGCCTTTACACACATTTCATTCTCACTGAATTCTATGTTTTAACATGTCTAAAATCCTTCTATCCTGGGAAGTACTTAAATATGTATCTAAGCACCCTGGCAAAACCATATGGAAGTCTTTAGGTGAGCTCCTGCTAGAGTCAGGGAGGTCAGAAATGAGAAGTACATACTAGGGCATCTCAGCCATCCCATTCCCTGGAGAGGCTTGATACTTGCTGTTATTCCTCTGATGTATTTGTCCACTCTGCATTTAGATGACTCAAAAAGAGGTAGATACTCTTTCAGGAAGATCATCCTGCATTTTAATACACACCACTTTCCAAACCTTATTTTTCCCTGTTACGCAATAGAAATTTTCATGCTCTTGATTTTGCTGCCTGACTTTGAGTCCAAACACTTTTTTCATTTACCTTGGGGCTGATGCTCTGAAAGCATCTTATTTTAGGTGGAAAAAGCTGAGCCTGTCTTGAGGTCAAGAAATCCACGTTTTAATACATGACTTCAAGTATAGGCAAGATTGTTATTATTATTATTCTCCTCCTACAACTCCATTTTAGTTAGCTGCCTTTTAATTGCATGTATCAGCAAACGTTGAATAATGATTTTATCTATATTCTAAATTTAGAGCAGTTAAATGCAAAGCAAAATGCAGACACTTCCTTGCGTCTTAATTGAATGAAGGTCACAGCTATAACAACATTTAATTGAGCTATTTTTCATTATCATATTTTAATGACTTTGCACTGACAGTTCGCCTGCTTCTGAGGAAAGAGCATGATGAAGTCGTTTATTTCCCTATTTAGTTATTGTTTGACAACATCATCTTCGATTAAGACTCTGCTTTATAGCACATTAATCATATTTGAATGAGCAAGGGGTATAAATGTAAACATATCTCCCATCCTCTGTGTTTCCCCATGTCCCTGCATGAAAGCAGGCTAAACAAATGCTTGCATCTATTGTCTGTTTGCATAATAGCCAACAACAAGGCTAAACACCAGTCCTCAGCAATCTAATTGTCACCACCCCTATCTCACCCTTGCACCTTTCAGGAAGAAGTTATGATCTTCCACTTCTGAATGCTCAATAATTGTCCCATTTATCTCAATTTGCAGTTCAGTCTTTAGGCACCAATAGCTAAAATGGCATTTTTTATTATTTTTTTAAGCCAGTACCTACAATGCACTGGCAAAAGGAGATTTTCATTTCCAAATAATAATCAGTTTAATTTGCCCACATATGACCAATGATTCATGTTCAGATTTAATAATCAGGATCGCATAATCTGATTATAGGAGAAATAATTTGTTTACAATCCCCAATTTACTGCAGTGAATTCCATTATCTCTCTTCAGCCATTGGGTTTTAAGAGATACTAACATGACCCTAGGGAACAAAAGGCAAGCTATTATATTTCTTACAATTAGATCTTTGCATAGTCTTAACCCCGAGCACCTAAATAAAAAAAAAAAAACACAGAAACAGCATGCAGAAAAGTCCCATAAATAAAATGAATACATAATCGTGTTCAAAAAATGGCTTGCAAATCAGCGGTGGATGCCTGCAGAGTTATATGAATCCATCTCTTACAACTGCAGGACTGCTGTTCTGAGCAGAGCTTGTAAGCACTTACACAAAGTTAATCTCTAAGTATGGAAAACAAACGCACACCTGGGTCAAAAAAAGGGAGAAAAAAACAGGGAGGGAAGGAAGTAAAGAAGGAAGGAAGGTGTGGTGAAGGGGGGAGCGATCATGGACAATGGCATTTATTGGATCATATTAAAGGTGTAAGAATTGTTCTACAAGCATTTTAGCCATCTAAATTAAGTGTTTGGAAAGTAGGCAAAAGGGAGAAAAGTTGAGGAGGTGCAGCAATTTCTTGCTAGCAGCTGGGCTCCCCGCAGTTGACTAACCCCCCTGCTTGACAGTGGTCATAGTTGCTTTGGAGAATCACGTCTCAGCTCTTTTCTCCACACACACCCCCCTCCAAAAGCAAGGAAATGGATGTGCATTGATGTAATTTAGTACCTTGGAGACGCGGACAAATTAGTGTAGAACATTATCACTAGTTAATTATGAATGACCGATTAATCAACCTAATCTAATATTCCACATTATGTTGATGTTATTAAAGTGCATCATGAAAATGACAGATCGTCTTCATTTGCGTTCTTTGGCCAAATGTGCACTCTGCAGTCTTGATGTCAAAAAAAAAAAAAAAAAAGTTTGCCAGTTTGAATACCCGAGAGTTAAATAATTCCCCGGAATGTTTACCTGCACCCTGGCCTCCGTGAGGTTGATTTTCATCGCCAGCTCTTCCCTAGTGAACACATCGGGGTAGTGGGTTTGAGCAAAAACTGCTTCCAGGGCTTCGAGCTGGTGGAGGGAAGGAAAGCGAAGATGTCAGGGCACGGGAGGCGGGCAGGGGGAGCCGCGGGCTGGGGGCAGCCGTACCGGGGAGCTTGTGGCCGGCAGACCCAGGGTTTATGCGGGGGACCGGGCAGAGGGCTGGCAGGGGGACAGCTCAGGGGGCAGCTCGGGGGCAGCCCGGGGGGCAGCTCGGGGGGCAGGCTCCTACCTGCTGCAGGGTGAAGGTGGTGCGGTTGCGGCGCTGCTTCCTCCGCAGGAACCCGTCGTCGAAGTCGCCGGCGGAGTGAGCTCCGAAGGGGGCCGCGCCTGCGGGCCGAGAGCCGCGTTAGGGGCAGCCGGGGCGGCTGAGGAGCGGACAAGGGGGGCGGCAGCGCTGCCCCGGCACCTGGCCATTCCCCTGTCCCTGTCCCCGTCCCCCCAGCCCACCGAGCAAACAGGATCGGACAAGTCCCCAAGCCCACAAAACCACCGCTGAGGGTCCCCAGGACCGAGCCCGCAGAGCTGCCCGGCGGGAGCCCCCCAGACCCCGGCCCCGCTCCCCCCGCCGCGGCCGCTCGGCGACCGGGGGCGCCTCGACGCCGTGCTCACCCCGCAGCATCACCGGGAGAACGGCCCTAACCCCTCCTCGCACGGACGGACGGCTCCCTGCGGCCCCGGGCGATGCTCAGCACCGGATAAAAACACTGTCCCGGTGACCCCGGAGCCCCCTCGCTTCTCTCCGGGTCTCCCCGGGGTGCCCCAAGCCGCCCAAAGGCTGCCCGGTAAAGGGCCCTTCTGGAGCCGCCTCTGGGGTTTGGTTGGTTCAGGGGGCAGAGGAGGCGGTTTGGGATTTGTGCCAGTTTTCACTTGGGATGCCCCACGCCGGGCGGTGTCACCCTCCACCGCCCGCAGCCAAAACCGGGCTCCAGGAAAAAAAAAAAAAAAAACCACCTAAACCAAACCCCACAACCGACCGAGCGAACAAAAGCACGTTTGCAAAGCTCTCGGCCAAAAACTAACGAAGAAAGGCGCTCAGGAGCCCGGCAGCACGGCGGGGACCGCAGGGACCCCGGCCCCGGCCGGGGCGGCTTCGCGGGGCCGGCTCCCCCCGGGCAGCGCCAGGCTCCTGCGGGGGCACACGGGGCGGCAGCGCCGCGGCTCCTGGCAGCGCTTCGGAGGGAAAAAACCTTTTCTGGACGGCGGGCAGGAGGGACTGGGGGTCACAGACCTGGCCCGGCACGGCCCCGGGGCAGGGCTGAAGGTGCGCGGCCGAGAAACATGCGGGGGGGACCCGGGGAAAGCCCGCAGGCTGCCGGTTTTTTAAAAGAAAAGGAAAGAAACAAAAACACAAGAAACATTAAACAAAAGCCCCCGGTCAAAAACACAAGGAAGAACCCTCCCAAATGTTTTTTTTCTCTCTTTTTTTTTTTTTTTCAGCCGTGCCTCTCGTCTTTCCCCATCCTCCCGCAGAATGTTTGTAAAATAACATTAAAGATTTATGCGGTCCCTTTGGCTGGAGGGAGGAGGCGTGACCACGTCCTGAAAGTGTCCCGATTACAGCCATGACACCAACATCTGTGCTGGGAGGGGAGAAAAGCATCTCTTTCGTCGCCCGAGGCTCAACTGCGGGATCGCTATCCACAGAGGGGAGGCAGGTGGCAAAACGAGGGCGGGGGGGTGTAAAAACAAGGCCTTTCCAACAGGAATCAAATTAAAAAGAAAAAAAAAAAATCATGCAATCCTTCTTTCCGCCCTGTGACAAGAGGGGAAAGCTGGGCGCGCGGGGAGGGGGGGAGTAGGGTTGTGTTTGCCCTTGGAAAAAGATGAGGCGCCTCCGTACAGCTCCGCTCTCCTCCCGGCAGGCAGCTGCCCGTGCCAGGCCAGTGCTGAGCATCCCTCGCCCCCAGCCCCTGCACCCCTGCGACTTGGACCCCCAGCCCCCAGCCGCACTCACCCTCCAGCTGCGGGGGGCAGTGGAAGTAGAACATGGCCCCGCGGCCGGGCTGCCGCCCGCTGCCCAGCGCTGCGAGGGGCTTCCCTGCCAGACAGCGCCGAGGGGTCTCCTGCAGACCTGGAGACAGAGAGGGAGAGAAAAGAAAGGTGAGGAACCAGGAGAAAGCACCCCGAGAAACTCCCTGACGAGCCCAGAGCCCGTCCCAGAGGAGGCCGAGAAAGTCGTGCCTAACGCTGCGTGCAGCGCGCTACAAAAGCCAAAGGCAGAAAACTCCATGGTAGGTGCACAGTGACCAGAACCAGTAAAAGTTTGTTGCTTCTTTTTATTTTTTTCTTTTCCTCTTTTCTTTTTTCCTCTTTTCTTTTTCTTTTCCCCTCCAGATAGCTGATCATCTATCTCCCGTTCTTCTATCTACACATCTATCTATGTATATATCAAGTATTTACTTCCAGAGCAAATAATTACATTACATAAAATAATAAAAAAAATAATCTTACAGCTAAGAATGAATTGCTTTAAAAAAATCTAAACTATTTTGCCTAAATGAAACAGCAATAAAACCTAAAAGCTGTCTTCTTTTAAAAGCATCCAACATGCTGGGAGCTGCGTTCGGGTTGGAAACCAATGTCTTCGGCAACAACAACAACAAACTATTCAAATTTCTATGCAGTCATGTAAGAAAATCCAGAAGGCAAATAAAAATAGCAATCCATACCTAAACCGAACAGAAGTAAAAATCACCAGTAAGGTTTGGGGGTATTTTGCACTGGAATAAGGCGCTGTGAGTTGTTGGCTGCAGAGACAGAAGGGCTCTGTGGAGTTCTGGAAGTGGCCAGATGTCTTTATATCTGTCTACAGCATGCTCTGCCTCTCAGCACTTGCCTTTATAATCTCACGCATAATTGGCCTTAATCTGATTATTTCCAGCGCTGTCTACAGTGAGTAACTTGGATAGGTCTATTGGGCCCTACAAATGGCCCACGTGGTGTGTAGAGGAGAAAAAAAAAAAAAAAAAAAAGATGAAAAGAAAAAAACCCGTCATTTCTCAGCAAACACCAGGAATGCGAGGAGCAGCAACAAAATCCCATTCTTTTCCGAGCGTTCGCGCTCCGGGGCTCGGCGGCCCCCGGCGCCCCCCCAAATCCGGGGTGCCCCGGGGCTGCGGGGCCGGGGGGGGATGCAGCGCTCCGTGCCGTGCCGTGCCGTGCTGCTCCGTGCCGAGCCGTGCCGAGCCGTGCCAGCCCTGCCTGGACCCCGGCGCTGACAAAGCGGCGGCTAATTGCCGCTGGATGGGTTTTGGGGGGCCGCTCTGCACACGCCTTGCCTTTCCAAGCGATCGTACGGCAGCAAAGTTTGATTTTGTTCACAGCGAGGGGTCTCTGGATTTATGCTCGCTTCCCGTCTGCAAATGATATGCGGCGGGACCCTTTGCAATTACTTTTAAAATGCATCCGAGGCATAGGCTCAGCGGAGAGAGATGGCCCTTGCCTCAGCCCGGGTGAAAATTAGACTTTAAAGTACCCAGATGAAATTTTCAAGTCAGGGACGCGGGATTGGATCAAATCACATAAACTGCAAAAAAAGCAAGTATAATGGCGCATAATTGGTTCTGTAATAGCATTACACAAGGATAATAGCCTGTTATGGCCCCCTGCACATTAAGTGCTTCCCTGGCGTAAAGCCTTTATGATATTAAAGGGGGAATATAATGATATTTTGGTTATTAAATGCGTGTAATTAATTTATGCACCACTGAAAATAAAGTTGGTATTATGACCCACTCAAGATGCATCAGAAGATGTAAGTCAGACAACTGTTGATAAGTTCTGGTGTCTATGTTTCGTCTAGACTGCTGATTTTATTTTGGAACAATTGCTTCTCCGGCAGACTACACAAATTTAATATTTTATAAACATTGTAATGTTCTGTGCAGGAAGGGCGAGCAAATCTACACAGGCTCTCTTAGATCTGATGGGAGTTTAAAGAGGTAGCACGTTCATACCAGAGCAAAGGAGATGGATACAGACGATACAGGTGCAGAAATGGATAGAGATTTTAAAGAGACGATGTCTTTGGAAAGTTGTTCTGCGTATATGATCTCATTAAATAAACACTAATAGGCTCTAGAAATATCACCTGCTCTGTCTGCCTGTCACACTAGGCATAGATGTAGAAATCCCCCTAATTTTTTAATCCCCCCTAATTTTAATATATAGTCACGCTGAAATTATGTTTCAGTCTTGTAAAGAATTATTTTAGCAAAACAAGGCAAAAGCAAAGAGCCAAACAGATCTGATCTTATCTTACCCATTCACCTACAATTTTAGCATACCAGTAATAGGTTTAGAAAGCTACATTCATACATGCTTATATATATTTATATGTATACACATACATAAGGGCTTTTAGGGAAATCACTGTTTGACAACAAATACTATTGACTTACCATCCAGGCAAGTCTCTGAACTGCGAAGTCTGCTATGAATCGAGCCGGCTTTTACAGCAGCACCACGCAAGACCAATGTTCTGAATCTGACCACACTCCTTAAAATAGCAGCACATGCTTTAGGTCAATTAACCTTAAAAAGAAGAACATAACCCAGAGGTACCGCCTGGATCTCCCCTGCCAGCCTCTGCATCCCAGCCTTTAATATCCATGCAGGGCCAGTACCGCAGGATCCCTTTGCACGGAGACAGACGTGCCTTTTCCTTCCTCTGACGTCGCGGAGAGAGTGAAAGTGAGTGTTTTATCATAAGAACCCCTAATAAAATAATAATAACTTCATTACGGCACTCTCAGGCCTTGCTCTAGTCAGGGGGCTGCATTGCTCTTTTGGCTCCAAGACTCACTTTCTCCGGCAGTTTGAAGCCTGCAAGTTCAGCGCATTACGGGAGGCAGCGAGGGGGAAATGGAGCCCGGGGAAGTGCTCCAAGTGCTGCTTTTTAAATAGAAGCAGGAGGACAGGGAGCCGGTCGGCTCAACTTTCTCCCAAGGAGCAGCAGCTGCAAAACAAGGAGATAACCAAGCAATATAAAATCCCCCACCTCTCGCCACCTCGGTGCCTCTTTAATTTTAATGCACGAGGCGCGGGGTTGACGATAATTAAAAGTTGCCGCTTCGGAGGCTGGGCTCTGCCGCTCGCCGGAGGCCGGAGCCCGGGGGCGGCGGCTGCGGCGCGGTTCAGCACCCGGGAGAGCTCCGCGCCCGGCACGGCTCGGCTCAGCTCGGCTCGGCTCGGCTCGGCTCGGCTCGGCACTGTCCGGCACGGCATTGTCCGGCACTGCACGGCATGGCACGGCCCGGCATTGTCCGGCCCGGCATCGTCCTGCCCGGCATTGTCCGGCCCAGCATTGTCCGGCACGACATTGTCCTGCTCGGCACGGTTCGGCACGGTACGGCACGGCATGGCCCGGCCCGCCGGGGTGTAGCACGGGGAAAGCCCCTTCCCCGCGGGCAGGAGCGCTGTCAGCGCCGCCGCTGCCTCTCTCCGTGCCCCCCTTTTATAAACGCTTTCCTGCGAAGCTGGGACCCCCGAAAATAACTAGAAACCGCTTCGAGTCGTGGGCAGCGTTCCTCTGGTAGCTCCTCTCTCCTCGCTACCAAAGGGCAGCATTAAAAGCGGTCCGAAGCAGGAAATAACACACAGAGGTGAGCTACTGTATTTCAGCCAGAAAACCCCTTCTTTGCAAAGTTGTTAAAGTCTGCCCCAGGCTTTGACGCTTATCATCACCGTCGTCATTGCTATTGTCAGTATTAGGTAACAGGTCTGCAAGGAGAAGCCCGGTATAATTCTGGATGGATGTTTTGGTGATTGTGTCTGTCTTACAGTAAAACTGTCCTGTGCTGCATACACAAACACATCTCTTCTCATTTTCCTCCCGTGACAGTAAAACCCAGCACTGGGCTGATCAGCGCAGGAACTGAATGGACGTTTTCCTTCAGAGCTCTCAGCTTTGAGGGGATCGTTTGTAACACTCAAGAAAGTCTGAATAGCTCAAGTTTGATGAAATGGCTCTCTTGTCTTTCCATGTCCAAACACTTCCTTTCCCATGATTCTCAATACCTGACCACAAAAAAAGCTAGCAGCTAAAAGGTTATTTTACCCTAATTCATGTGCAGTAAAATGTATTTTCCAATTAACCAAATTTGCCGATTTGTCCCGCTTGGACACTCTTATAATTTATAATGTAAAAGTGTTCTTTCTTTATCTAAAGACCAAGGTGACTGCTTTTAATTTTCTGTAACCTCTTTACACTTGATGTTCACCAGACTCATAATGTTAATTGGCTTCATATACGGATCATCAGTTTAATGAAGGAATAAATCCTATGTTGCTTTATGTCCCTCTGTTTTAACAATGATTGCTTTAATGAAGAATGTGACGTGTTTGAAATCAAAGCTGCAGGAGACATTAGGTGGTTTTTTTCTTTAAAAAATTATGATTGAAATGCTTATTTAAAGCTAAAACCATGAGATTTCCATATTTCTAAAGGTTTTATTTAAATCATTCTCCACGGAAAATACCGACACGTTCTTCAGCAAGTAACTTTCTTTCTAGTTATGACTAGAGATTGAATAACACAGTTTTGTAACATAAACATCCCAATTAGGTTATTAAAATATCTCTGAGCTGATTTTATCCCACTGCCGTTTTCATTCAGAGTTTAAAACTCCTACTGAGTTCAAGAAGAGTTATGCCTGCCTAAATAAGGAGCATTTGAGTGTAACAAATACATCCCTTAGTCAGCCCACTGTGTTTTCATTGTTCACATGTAGATGAAGAAAAGTATAGGGGAGAAAGAATTGTCAGTTCACACACAAAAGCTCTGTATTGCTGTAATCTATTTCTCCCCATGGGGATTTTAGGATTTCGGGAGCAAGGGTAAAATGTAATGAAACACAGGCTCATGTAGAGGTAGGTGACTGCAAATCAGAGCATCAATTAGGCCAAGCTGGAAAGCAGCAATTAGACAGAACTGCATGTGCCGGTTATACTAGCTATGGCAGGTTTAAAATGTACAAAGCAAATGCATTCTGGTAATTGAACTTTTACGTTCCTGGTCCCACTTATAATGAAAGTAAGCTTTTTTTTTTCTTCCTTTTTTTTTTTTTTCCCTCTAATGGGGAGCGCATATGATGGATATATTTTTTCTCATTTGAGAGCTTCAGTCTGGACTGAAACTACATGATCCTTAGGTATGGGAACACGCAACACAGAAGAGGAAAGTCTCTAATCAAGGTGTGGGACAGGGTTGAGCAATCAATGGACTTAGATAGAAATTTCAGAACATGGCAGAGGAAGCGGATGGGAGGGAAGGATATTAGCTGAAATTCCATACCACCAAGAAGTCATTCAGTGTGCCAGGCCTGATTCCATGACCTCCCTGGTTTATGTCTCCACAAGTATTATACTCATTCAATGCTGGTCACACCAACATTATCACACCTTCTCCCAACCCTCCCTCCTCCATGCCATTACTGTATCTGAGAGAACTGTGCACTGTCTTTCAGTTCTGCCCAGAACTATACCCCATGGCCAGCACCGTAAAAACATGCAGAAGGCAGCCCATAACCCATGCTTTGCCTTCACACTACACAGAGAACAAGAAAATACTCTGAGGCATCTCTAGAGGCACAGATGATTTGTCTGCCAGGAGGCCCATTCAATAGCAACAGTTCTCTACGTGGGGCTGTGCCTTCACCCAACCTGTGCCTGGTCCCTGTGCTTGTTACCGTTTGAAGTGACTCAGTGAGGCTGGAACTATGCCGGGATTTGTTGAGGCAAAACAACACCGGTTTTCAGGGGGACTGTCTGTTTTTCTTTTTTTTTTGTTTGTTTGTTTTTTGGAAACATCATATGAAGATGCTTCTTCCCAGATGTGCTCTTTCCCACTAAAATGAGTCTTCTAATCAAGATTTGTGAGAAAAGACTTCCAAGGGAACAGCTATAAGAGTGAAAAAATGTAGTAGCAATACTTGAAGGTAGGAAAATGAGGTACAGAAAGACTGACACTTTCCTCAAGTTGTCCATAATGGACAAATACTGCAGAAGAGAGCAGTGGACTCAGAGTGTATAGGTCAGTATCTTAATCATTTGACCTTGGCTTTAGAAAAAAATTTTTCGTTTTGTTTTGTTTTTTGTTTTTCCCTAGAAGCTGCTGCTCTGGCTTGCTAGAATCCATTGTTTTTTAAAATTCGACAGATTTTACATAAATATGGATGACATGATTATTGATACTATTTACCCTGGTCAAAGGCAGAAAAGTGATTTCCTATCCCAAAAGGTACACAGAACTAATAGAAGATTGAAAGCTATGGAGGTCAGAGTTAAAAATTGAAAGACACGTCCTTATTTTACCATGAACTTGACAATTTATCTGTAATTTTTCAGATGTTTGGAAAGAACTGGCCTTTGACCTATATATACATCACTCATACTGTTGTTTATTCCTGCTTTGTTTAAAAGAAGTGCTTTTAAGAACAGGAATATAATATTCTTAAGTATATCCTGATCCATGTAAAGCCCATAAAACAAATACCTGCTTTTCAAAGATGCTGACTATTGTCAAGAAACTATCTGTGACTTACAAACACCCTGAAAACATCTTTCCAGAGACATGGTCTCTTTACTTCTCCATGACTCCTTATGTGAACAGGACAGGATAATTGGACTTCTGTCAGAATAACCTTGCCTTAGATCTTTAGGTTAGTATGGAGATGGCCCAGCACTGTGTTTATGATACTTAGGTATTTTGCTGCTGTCATGGCCTTGTTCCTCGACAAGTGGGATAAAGCCAAATCTTCATTTCAATATCAACAAGGTAAACCCTTGTGCTTATTCGATGAAATTCCTCTCCCCCTTTTTCTTCTTCTCATGATGGATGGGTGACAGTTTATATGTAACACCTCCTCAGTCCTTCAGCCCTACCCTTCTAACCATTCTCAAGTTCAAGCCAAGTTCATTCCTGCTCTAATATTTAGTAGTTGATTTCATGGGAAACTAGGACTAGGCCTTTCTCCATCCAAATCCCTCTGGAGTTATTTCCAATGATCTGGATGCTCTGCACTAGACATTTCTAAGGAAAGGCGTTGCTGAAACACTGATAATGGTATTCACTGATATCCAGAGATTTGTTGACTCAGAGAATGAGATGGAACCATTTAAACAAGCTGAATATTACATGAATGAAGGAAAGGAGGAAATCATAATTTGTTCTTTGAGCTTATGAATTAGGCAATGCAGTGCCATGCAAAATTTAGAGGCAGGGTCCTACAGCATTCTAAAAAAAATTCAGCTTGAGAGACCATCCACGCCATCTTTCAGCTCTAGTTTAATGAATCTTATCTTTCCCAACATATTTTCTTAAATCAGGACCACAAAGCCCTCCCTCCACCCCTTCTGTGCCCTCTGTCTCAGTTTCTTACCCTAAAATCCAGGTCCTTTCACAGTTTTAGGCACTTTGTAGCACTTGGTCTACATAAGAAATAAGTCTGAAAGGCTTCAGGCAGAGCTTTAAACAGGAACAAGTTATCACACATCATGGTACTTGCAAGGTCACTACCTATCAATGAAAGAGGTATAAACTAATTTGTGGTCTTATGTATAGATAAATAGCGCACAGAAGTTACAAAGATGTGCTGATCTCAAGACAGTGTGTGGTGAAAAAGGCAAGGCTGGGTAACCCTGAGGAGCACAAAGCTCTGGGCAGCTGATGGACTTCTTGTACCTACGGCTGGCCTTGCTCAAGAAGGAAGTGATATATGCATGGGCTGCCATCTGAGAAACAAGAGGAGAAGTGGAATGCCCATGGTCTTGCTGTTAATCAGTTTATTTACACTGCCTGACATTCTCTGGAGTTTATTTAGGATTTGCAATGTTCAAACCATCCATCATTTATTTATTTATTTAAATTTAGGTTTATTTTCTTGGCCTGTCCTGAGCAAATTACATTTATATTTTCAAACTTTACATTCACATTTTATAGGTGCATTTGATTTGCAATCACAAATGTTAGAATGCATCTCTTTTGCAGCCCAAAATTAGTAGAAACCTGCTCAAAATATTTTTATTTTCTTTTTGAAGATTTAATGTTGATCTCTGAACACTGAAACTGTTCACAGAAAAAAAAAAGAAAAAAAAAAGAAAAAAGCCCTTTTGACATTTTGTTCCAAAATTCATAAAACTTTTGCAAATGTCCAAAAGGCACTTGCAATGAAGAAAATGCTAAAATCACTTCAAATTACAAATGTAAAAATAATGTTGTTGAAATAAAATAAATTATTATGGAACTCTGGAACATTTCAATGTGTAAAGTGCTTCTTTTAGCTTTTTGTGAAGCGAAAATTATGACAGCTGATTTGACTGCTTGACCCTGAACAGCCTCAGGTACCTGCGCCCAGGAGGAAAGCAGTGAGGCTGGAAGGTGTGGAGTCACAAAGCCAGTGGTGCCCTCAGGTGTGACCCCATGCCGTGCTCTGTCCTGTCCACTCACCAAAGACTGCTGTCTTTGAACAGCTTCTGAGCTGCTTCTGTACACGTCTGTAAACCAGTAGGAGGAACCAGATGGAAACTTGGTGGCTGTGGACCTGCCTCATGTGCAGAACATCAGTGGTTGCAGCATCCTCCAGAGGAGGGAGCTGGTGGGCAGCTGGAAATGGACACGGTGTGCAACCTCTGACTCCCATCCACCTGCACAGCAATTTTGAGCTCCCAAGGCTCTAAGGCCTGTTTGAAAACATCACTTGGGGACAGCTCGTTGCCAGGGTTGTACCAACCGGAAATCAGTCTTGGGTTCGACTCTACGAGTGTAAAACAAGGGCTGAATATGCAGCACCTCACAAAATGTACCCTTGTGAGTCAGAAAGACTTACTACAATAATAACTATAAATGATATTTGGAAGCAGGAGATTATTATATTCTGGGAGAAATAATCCTAGGAGACCTCAAGACATCTCAGAAGTGATATGGATGTATTAGTTATTTGCTGACCCATTTTCCACCAGAAAAACAGAAAGCAAAATTTTGCATAATTGTACAGTACCAACTGAAAATAAAATAAGTCAACTACTTTCATTTCACAAGCTAGGCAATTACCAAGCTGACCTGTGTGAAATTCCCAGGGTAATACATAAACGTAAATAGGTTCACTCAGGAACAGTGGATTTCTATAGAGTCTTGAGAATTTAGAAATGGTTTTGCATTGCCATAATCTTAAAAGAAAAGTGAGGTTTGTTTATTTTTTGTTTGTTTGTTTTTAACAAGACAAAATCTTTGTAAGAAAATAAGCGGAGAAACTCTGTCAAAACCCAGTGCTAAAACTAAATACCACATCTAGGAAATGTAAAGTTACTCAGGATGGGAAGCAGCAAGCACCACGCTCAGTTCAAGAAATGCAAAGTCTTGCACCTGAGAGGGAACAAATGACTCCTTTCAAGCGACCTGGAAGACACGGAACAGAACCTATACTGACTTGCAGCTATAGACACTGGTTTTACACCGCCTGATGATTCTGTCTAACCTGATAGTTCAAAGTTAACCAAGCACGATTTCTGTGAGCCGATCCGAACCAGTATACTGGGACTTATGCCATAACACTGCTTTGTGTCATGAGGCCTGGATTTACAGCATCACTGGTGTCAGTTAAAGGTCAATCACTTCTCAGAAACAGGTCATTTTCCCACTTAGACGCAAAGCTTTTGTTTTCCACAACTAAAGCAGGCTGTGATCTAGCTCTGAATTAGGGCAGTTAATATCTGCATGAATCTATAACTGCACGCATCCTTGTGACAACAAGAAGTTAGCAGTCCTTCTTGTTCTCTGAATGGCTTCTAGCAATAAAGCCAGTAAGAAGAAAGAAAACGTTCAATTAGCTGCTTTAAGGCACAATAGTCTCATTCACAACAGGTCATTTCACACCTGCTAACTACTCTCCTTGAAGGTGAGCTACACTCAACACCAGAAGGGGAGAAATGGCCTAGGTGTGACATAGTTTTCTTCAAAGCCATTGAAATGCTTCCCTTGGAAGTGGCAATGTTCTCGAATCAGCCCTGAGCACCCCACCTCAGATAAGTAACACCATCCTGGTCCATGAACCAGGAGGAAGGCTGCCTCTGTGCAAACAGGAATGTAATATACCCACGGGTGTGTATAAAAACGAGCCCACATGTGAAGTATTTGCATGTATGTATTTGTAAAATGGTGCACATAGGATCTTAATGGAGCTGGACTGGAGATGATCTGGAGTGTTCAGTACCTGTGGAAACGCCCAGGCACCCAGCTCTGCTCCTCTCCTTTCAGGAGACAAGCTCCAGGACTACGAACCACGTACTACTTCTGGAGATCTTTTAAGTAAACACAGAAATGCCACTTTTCCTACAAGGAGAACGGGCCCATAGTAAACACCCCAAGCGAAGCAGAGACAACTCAGCTCACTCCTAACCGGGTGCCTCATATCATGTTAAAGGCCTGCAGAGCAGAGGCCTAGCAGCTGCATGCAGCACCGCTGTGCTCCGGATTCCTCAGGCCAGGCACATTTCAGTTATCTTGCCCTCACAAAGGAAACCATTCCTGACCAGTTCCTCCAGGCCAATCCCTTCTGCCTCATCATCCACAGGACACCCCCAGCACAGCATACCCCTCTCTTGCTTCAGTGCCAAGAAGCACCTTCCTCTATTCCTCATGACAGGAGCACCACAGAAATCCCACTTGTAGAAAATCCCACTTGTGGAACCACTTGTTCTACAGAGAACTGTGGAAATCTGATCTCTTATGGATTTGTGTTCTTTACCATTAGCTCTCCCCTAGAACATACCCAGATCCTGCTTAACATCCCACCACAGAGGTGACTGGGCCGGGTTTGGTGCCCTCCCCATGCCACACAATAACGAGCATGACTGTGTGCACCTCACTCACCCGGACCTCTTCAGTTCCAAATCTGGAACTCTGTGCCATGGCATCAAGCCCAACCCTGCAGCTTTAGCATGTGGTTGCATTTACTTCCTAGGCATCGTCTCAGGAATGGATCTCATGATCTATTTCTGCCTCTGAAATCCTGCTTTCCACATGCCTGTGGAAGTAAAACACAAGTTGTGTTATTTACCAGAGGAGAATCACATTGATGCCGTGCAACTGAGAGGATGCAGAGCCCAATGGTCTGTCAGAGACCCAAGCCAGCAAACCTCAAGCTGCAGAGCTGGATGCCATACAGATGCACCACGAAGAATGGCAAAGTGGGGACTGCTTCCAGCCACCAGCTGAACCAGTGCAGACAGCCCTACGTGTGCTGTCACCGTGCCTTTGGTGAGGCCTGGAGTTGGCGGCAGTGGCGATGCTGCCAGGCTCTCACTCTTTCAGTGCAGGGCTCTCCTCTGCATACCTCTGAATTTGGGCGAGTGAGGTATAGCACCCTGCATATAAAACCTGCAGTCATTCCATTTTATTTCAGCTCTTTACAAGGTGAGCTTGTCAGGGGCAGATATGCTCCTCATCAGTACCGGTACAGTGTTTATCAGAGAATTTTGCTCCCAATCTTGCTCTCTCTTGGTGCTGCTGCGATGTAATGTGAAGTAACAACACAATCTGTGCCACCAGTCCTGCTCCAGACAGTCCATTCTGAAGACTAGCTACACTCCCTTTGAAGCTGTTGCTTTTTGGCATGCCACCTAAACATGCCATGTTCTGCTTGTTGCATTTCTTTTCCAGAATTCTTATTTATTTCTGTTGACTAATAGCAAGAAAATGCACCCTTAAATAAAAAAAAAATATATATATATTTTAAAAAAAAGCAGCAGAATACTTATGCTTAATTGTTATTCTAATTACAAGTTTCGGTGCAGTGTAAATTTTTTCC
This sequence comes from Anser anser, assembly GCF_964211835.1. Classification (NCBI taxonomy): domain Eukaryota; kingdom Metazoa; phylum Chordata; class Aves; order Anseriformes; family Anatidae; genus Anser; species Anser anser. Next base: position 23,063,199 of record NC_139727.1, read on the forward strand.
CCTGGCATTATTATGAACCTCATTTCCTTACAAAGTCCAGGATAAACAATTCCAATATATTTTGTTTTAATTATCAGGGTTTAATGGGGCATAATGAGACTATGTTGAGTGGCGCAGAAAAAAATAATAATTTAATGTGTGCAAAACTACTGAGCGCTCCTAGCTTGACTGTGCATATTTAACCTATTGTGGTGCAGCACTGTGTTAACTAATATTCAGTGTGGCCATCATTTATTTATCAATTTTACCTTCATTTCAATGGAAAATTTGTCCTTTTTTCCTAGCATCTGAAACACAAGGAAACTCATTAGGATATCCTGGAAAAAAAAAAAAAGGATAATTCTCTGAACTGAGCAATGAAAGCTTGCTGCTATGATGCAGCTGCTATGCAGCTTATGGTTCTATAAACATTTGTCAGGTTATGGACAGAAGACTGGAGCATGTTGTATGCCGAAGCTGCCCCAGCCAGTTTGTTCCACATACAGTCCTTCTCCCAGTGTTACTTGGCAGTGAAAACTGCTGGCTTCAGTTCCTAGGGTCCCTACTAAAACAAGCATAGATAACAACAGCTGAAGTCACCATTCAGAAACACCCTTGTCTGGACTCTCACTATAGGTGTGTTTTCCCACTCCCAAGGTGTGGTTCCTACAGACTTAAAATGCCACAGATACTTTGTGGTGAAATGGAAGTAATGCAAAAGAGCAACCTGGGAAATAAACCAGTAAAGCCAGATTATGACCCTTTTCTCTTTCCAAGGTGCCTTTGCCAGTGGCACTGAATCCAATAGCTGAAAGCGGCTAATGCAGCAGGCAGCACCAGCCTGCTATCAGACTTTTATTCCACCTTACTAGGCTTACTATAAACTTTTTTTTTTTTTAAAAAAAGAAACAAACAAACAACCACAAATCTTACTTAGGAAGATTTGGCTTTTTCTCTAGGAATTCTGAACATGCAGCGATGTGGTCAGCATGGCAGTGGCAACGAAAAGTTGCTCTGCAGAAAGCATAAACACATTTGTCCTGTCATGCTGGGTACGCACAGTCCATTTGAAACCTTCATTTCTACTGGATTCCCTGTGCCTGCACTGTATAGCTCATACGCCCACAGTTCATCCCGCAGTCTGCTGGAGGGAAACACAGGAACCCCATCATCACAGCTTATTTCCCTTAGCTTGGGGGAATCGAGCCTTTTGTCCCCAACAGAAATGAGCTTCCTGAACGCTCCACTGCCTGTTCTAGTCTGGACTGAGCACTTTCGCCTTTACTGCTGCTCTCAGAGCGGCAGTTCTGTTCTTGGTCACTCTCAGAGCTGTTCTGACATCAGTATCTAAGCCCCGCTGGCCACTTAAAACAACCTCTGCAATGTTTTATTAACAGAAGTAACTAGGCAGGAGAAAACCCTTCTCTCCACACTGACTCATGCATGCCATCCTGACTAAATTCTTGTCTTGCTCAGGGCCCTCTACCCCACCCATTCCAGGCTGTAGTTCTGGTAAGTACGTGCCTGGTCTACACATAGGGGGTACAGTCTTCCCATCCATATATTATAATGTGAATAACAGCATTTATTTCATCTTAGCTTTCTAATTTACTGAAATGTTAATAAAGGCATCACAAGATATCACAACATACCCACAAATAAGGCCTTACAGACCAAGAAAACTGAAAGCATCTCAGGTATGAAGGTCAAGACCTACTTCAGGCAGGTTTTGTTACAAACACCATGTATGAAGAACCCTGAAGAGCTTTAGTATCTGCACCTAACTACAGTGAGAGTTACAAGAAGCTTCAATGCCAATTTCACATCAGAAATAACTACTGGATCCTGCCTGAAGGGAAACGCTTCTGTTTATTTGTTCTACTCCTGACATGGAGTCAGAGGTCTTGATTCAGTGCCCATCAAGGCCACTGAGAATGTCCTCTCTTCTGGCAAAGCATTTATTCATGGACCTTTGGGTCCACCTTTGGGAAGGTGGTTCAAATACAGTACAGACACACACACACAAATGCAATGTTACACTGCATAATTTTATTTGAAAATTAATGTTTTGTATTACAGATTAAGTTAATATACTCCAAGTATTGTTTTTAAATAATTTTCTTAATTACAGTCATCAGTATTTACACAAAGAAAAAACATTTACATAAATATTTTTTCTGTTATTATTTTTTTTTTTAACATGTATCATATCGGAGTAAAAATATTCTCCATGAAGTTTCTATCTAAGTTCTGCGAGATGTTGGCCTCCTTCAAGGATTAATAGAGACAAGAAACCTGAACAGGCTTAAGTTACAACTCAGTGAGTTGACTGAAGAACTGCAGGCTGTTTGCCTGCATTAAGTAGTAGCAAGACCTGAAGACCTCAGGGAACCCCTTCTAAGCCTGTGTCCTATGCTTTAAGGAAGAACGAAAGGGAATCGGTTGAGTACTTTCCATCAAACTTGCCTTTGGCGCAGGACCAGGGCAGCATCCAGCATGTTCTCAGACCTCCGAGGTTTGATCTTTTTTTTTTCCATCCAACTGAACTAGGGAAGTTCCAGCCCAAGCTTAGGATCCCATTGTACAGCCACTCACTGTACAATGCACACTCAAGGGAAACCTCTGCTGTCAGAGAGCGTAACAGCCACAGCAAACCATGGTGGAAGAATTTTGACTCAGAATGGGACTGGCTGACCCTCCATCATACAGAGCTGCAGCACTGAGTCAGAAGCCAAGTTTGCTGATGCCCAGATATATACTGACCTGTTTCCCTTGGATTGCCTAGCACTAGCAAGTCCCAGAAGGACTTACAAGGAGGTCCCTGCATTTGGCAGAACTGCAGATGGAAAAGGGGGAAGAAGTGCATTACCATCTGTAGTTTATGCATTACTCAGAAGAGGCCTCTGAGGTTAGCTCTGGGCAAACACTTACCCTCAAAGCTCTGTGTAGGAACATACATCCCCACTGGATCATGAACAGCCAAAGCTAAATAAGGTTATGTTACTAAGAGACTTGCACCTCCACAGTGGATTGAGGCAGGATGACATACCTATTACTTAGGATATTCCGAGTCTCCACATACAGGACAGGATCTTAATGTGTTCGGACTCTTTCACATAACAAATTGTTTCTAATGGTTTCCTCTGGTTTACAGGCACAGAGCTTTCCATGCAGGTCAGCATACTCACTAGAAGCCGATAGCTCTTGGAAAGCCAGTGTTGAACTCCTTTCTGCACTGCCACGGAGAGAGAAGGGTTTGAAGCACTGGTGAGCTTCCGGCTCTCCCGAGCCATAATCTGAAATGCCATTTACCTTGGTATCTTCAGTGGCAAATGGGAAACTGAATCCAAGTGCATGCCAAATATGTACCAAAAAATGTTCTGTTAATGACAACCACAGCTTGTTGCCACCATGTCTTTGTAATTCTTAAGGACCACATTCTCTTTGTCATCAAAGTAGAGGAGATTGAGGGATTTCAGTTCATCCGGAACACAGCAGGGCGTGCTGACATCTTGAGACAATTTAAGCGTATGGACTATGGACTGAACAGTGGCATGGTTTGTTGCATTTTGACTTTCCCCCAAGGGGAAAAGACAAGATCCTCTGCAGTAAAATGCATTGTATCCACTTGGGTAAATTATCCACCCTGACCAGCCAATAGCATGGAAGTCAACGTAGAGTTCCCTCCGATGACATGCTGTAACCTGGCTTTTGGTAGAAGATGCTGCTGCAGCCCGAGGTCCCCTCCTCCTGCTTGCATTGTTGTTTTCAATGATCTGAGGTTCATGAGGCACACCTAACAAAGCGTCATTTTTGGCAGGGCTCAGCTCTGGTTCAGAAAGGAAGTTGTGCGTTAATCTTTTTCACAGTAAGTTCATTTATTCTTTAAGTACAGCATTCTGCAAGAAAACCTATTTCAGAAATTTACATCAAAGCCTTCAGAGCAGATTTTAAAATGACAAATTGTGAAAGTACTGGAAGAGGTGTGTATTCAATTGCCATTTCAGACACATTTCAGAAACTGCTGAATCTCTGTTCCTTTTGTGGCCTAAAAGGTCTAAATTCAACAGAAACATAAAAGCTTACTGATATACTTAAGTTTATATTCTCTAAACTTCACAGGCCCCTTTCAGGGCTATCTGTGGTCAGAATGTAATTAATGGCCTTTGTATGGCTACTCCTACATCACACGTGCTGAGAAGTGCTAACAAAGGGCGGAGATCACAGGTGTTTTCTCTCTCTGGTGTTCTCCCAGTAACTACCCATACACTTGCAAAATGGTGCTTTCCTGTAAGGGAGTATTTTTGAAAAATTTTTTTTTCCTTCAATTTTCAGATCTGAAAAAATAAAACTAGGCTTAGAGAACTCTGCTAGAGAATGTAGCTCCATGACAATTGGTTTGCTTTCTTAAGGTATCTTCTGAGAACCCTTGATAAATATTCATGGAGACCTCAACATCCATAAACACAGGCTGAAAACCACTGACATATAGGCTGCTAGAACAAATCTTTGTAGATGCACTGATCACAAGCAACAGGTAGGTTTACAGAGTTTTCTCATTGAGAAAGAGTAATCGGTTTTTTGATTCTGGCATAGTATCACATACAACAGAGGTTGACATTGATTAAATTGGGATTTAGGATTCCACTACAATAGTTTCCTGTTGAGAACAAAAATGAACAGTCCAGCCTACTTCTTTTTGGTATCCGTTTCACCATCTAGTTCTTCATATTGACACAAGTCCTACCTAGTTTCTTTCTAATGTGCAAATGCAATGATTTACCAAACAGACCCTCCAAACCCAAAACAATCATTATTTTCCTCCTCCTTCCAGCTTTTGCTCCTCACATTTATCTCAGACTCTAAAACACAGCCTTAGCTGGTTTTACTAGAAGACCAGTGGGAGAGGTAAAACTAGTGTTTTGTAATTTAATGGAAGAGGGCGTTGTCTTTGATGGAAAAAAGCCTTTAGTCACAATGCTAATTAGTCAATGAAGTTAAACAGGTCCTTAAAAACCAAGCCAAGGACAGAAAGGTTTAAATTGCTTACCTAACAACCTCTTCTACTCTTGAAAACTGCACTTAATAACTGTACTAACAGTTGCTTTACCAGCATTTTCACAGTTTTCCAGGTCACTGAGTTTTTTCAGCCTAAGCCAAAAAACTACAATTTTCGTGCAAACTTCACCACAAAGGTAAAATAAATAATAATTATAAAAGAGTGAGAACTCCCACCTCTCTACAAACAAAATAAACCAGGCTCCCTCTAGGCTTTGAGTATTTCCTGAAAACACAACTTCTTTGAGTAGAGGTGACTTAGAAGTTATGTCAGGTGAACTACAAGCAAGAACTATCAAAGCAAACTCTGGTCGGTGATAAAGATGAACTTCCACCAGGCTCAACCCTGAGCATAAATACTGAGATGAGGTATACATGAGGCAACAGAAGGTAACAGAAGATAACAGCTCATATCCTAAAATAGAACTGCTGTTGTGTGAACTTACTTGTGGAAGAGGGTACAAAGCTGGAAGACCTTCGTTTATTACTGTTGGTGAAGAGGACAAGGAGAGCATTTCTACTCTCCTGCAAATTGCCTTGGCTCTTCGCAAATGTAACCAGGTTGTGCTCAATTTTATTGCTGAATGCATGTGTTGCAGTTATCAAAAAGCCGTGGTTGGAGTTGCTGTTTCCGACCCACTTGGAAACCTGGTAATGAAAACAAAATGAGAAAATATTGTTTCAATAATCTTACTACTGCATTATGATTAAGGATCATTTGTATTAAGAAAAGGGAACAGTCCATGGGAGTGTAAGAACATTTATTATCATATAAGCGAGGTAACTGTATAGTAAAGGCTGAATTGAGTTAAATATTTAAACCAATAATTCAGCATTTAAAAATACCATATACATTCTCCAAAGATGCATTTATATGAAAATAATTAATTTTAGGGAAATTTACTACTGAATAGATGAGTCTAGGAGTTAAAATTAACATTGAAATAAATCCTCTGACTTTAGCCAGAACCTTATTTTTCCTAGTAATCTTATTAACAGAATAATATGAACTCTCCAGACTTTTCATACTATTAAAACTCATTTAAATCTTAACACAAACGTGGCATTTGAAGAAAATTTAAGAAAAGAAAAGAAGAAAAAAAAAGAAGAAAAACATATTTGAAGCAAATTTACTTAATCTAATTGTTACAGCTACAGCCCAATAGATAAGGCCAGGCCCCTCTCAAGCAAGGCTATTATGAACTACGATGCAACTTAAACCAATCATTCGAGCATGCTGTTCTATCTGATTATAAAGCTTAGGCAACTAAAACCATGGTCAGAATACAAGATTTAAACCTCAGAAGCTATTTTAAACCTTATTTGTGTTTTTGCTATGGAAAAGCATTCAAATATTGATATAGTTTATGGATATCTACAAAACAAATCTTCAAACTAGCAATTACTGAATTCTTCAGACAAAGTTAAAACAAAAAGTATTCCAACCATTATAAATTCCAGAAACACAATGTTAAAGTACACTGTACTTCTGCTCTGCGATAATTTGACAAGGATAAAAAGAGAGAAATTAAAACCTACTCTTACCCCACAATCAATGCCATCTCCTTTGACAGCCTACAGACTAACATGCTTTAATCACACTGACATACTTGGCCTGATGTCTCTCCTATTGACTAGGTTTGGGTTACTCAATTCTCATCATGTCTGTGGTGCTAGCAGCAAATAAACACTTCTTTAATCCAGGCAGCACCATGTGTATTTCAGAAGTAGACAGAGAGAAAGCTTCTCCCACTTCTGCTGTCCTTCCATTTGAATTGAGCACATAACCCAGCACTGAGGGCAATGCTGGAGTTATGAGCTGACTGCTGCTGTAGCAGAAGATTTAGAACTAAAAACTGAAGACAGAAATCGCTGCTTACTGTCTGTGTGACGTTGAATACTTCCCAGCCTTCTGTGTACAGAGACAATAATCTTGATGCAATGAGATGTTTTTTTTGTGGCTTACTTCCACCCTCCAAGAGTTCGTACAATTCCACCTTGAAAAGAACAATACAATATTACAGTAAGAGGTGACGGTAATTGTTTTTCCAGCAAAACAAGAAGGATCAAGACTATACACTTTTTTTTTTTGTCACATCATACCAAAAAGTTGTTGTTAGGTAGTTCAACAGAAAAACAAGTATCAGTCCGTACACCTACTTTGAGATGTGTACAGAGGCAGGACACTGGACTGTTTAAAACAATTAGTAGGATGTTTGACACTATAGAAGAAGAACCCAATTGTCCCTTGCTTTTCTCCTTGGAACATCTGATACTGTCAAAATCTTCCCTTACTCTGCACGTTTGCCCTTTGCCAAAGGTACAGATACACTCATTAACAAGAGTCCTCTATAAAACCTTATCTTCCCACGAATCCTATGCTGCTATTAGTAGTAGCAGTATTTTAAGAGACAAGCAGTCAAATTTTCATCTGAATTTCAAAATATCTAACCCCAGAAAAGCATGGTGCGGCTTGAAATAGGTCTGACAAGGGCATCTTTAGGGATAGCTGACTGCCACAGGGACAAAAGGCCAGAACAGTGCCAAGCCAAACCCCTGCCGCTACTTCTTCACATGCTTGAGGCAAAGAGAACGTGTTATTCCACACTGAGGACAATAATCTAATAAAAATAAAGCAGGTTTATGTAGTAAGTGGTTCCGCTCGCCATTCCTTTCTCGTTTTCTCCCAGTATTATTAACGACAAAACCGAAGTAAACGCGTAACCGGCCGGTCGCCTCCCCACTTACTTTGCAGAAGTGCTGCCCCTCGGACCTGGCCACGCGCTTCCTCTTCAGCTTGAAAACTCGGAACTCGGCCTTCAGCATCTGCTCGCCCCTCTCGATGGCGCTGATGTCGAAGTAGAAGCGCTGCTGGTGCAGCCGAACCTCGCAAGACCCTTCCCGAGGCGCCCCTCGGGCCACGGCCCCGCCGCCCCCCGGCGCCCCCGGCCCGTCCCGGTCCTCGAAGCTGCGCACCACGTCGCCCTCCAGCAGGCCGGGGGCGCGGGTGATGCCGTTGGCGTCGGCCACCTTGTTGAAGAGATCCACCATGAACTGCGGCGGCTTCTTGCGGGGCAGCACGTCGGGGGGCAGCTCCTCGATGTCGAAGACCTCCCGCAGCCGCTGCAGCGCCGCGGCCAGCACCTCGTCCCGCGGGCCGGCGGCCAGGGGCAGGGCGCTCGCCGCCGCCATGCCCAGCAGCCAGGCCAGGCCCAGCCACGGCCGAGGGCCCGCCATGGCCGGCGGACGGGCCCCACGCCTCGCCCGGGCCGTCGAGGCCCCGAACGGCTCCGCGGGGCACGGCCGCGGGGGCGGTAGCGGCGGAGGGCCGCCCGCCCGCGGCGCTGCCTCTCCCCCGCCCTCGGCACGGGCAGCCCGAGCCCGCCCAGCGGCCGCCCCGGGGCGATTTTACCTCGCTGAGGGCTCGCCCCGCGCTGCCGGTGGTGGTTGTGCCGCCTGGGCCATCGCTCCCCTTCCAGGCAGAAAGGAGAGGAAAGGTATGGGGCAGGTGGAGAGGTCTGGCCTTCCCTGCTTAGGCTACGTGGGATGGGAGCGCTGGCACTGAGCAAGAATACGGGCCCACGGGGGAAGGAGGTGGTGTCAAAGAGGCTGTAGCTGCGCTAATTAGGCTCCCCACCCACTCCCAAATTACCCATTTAAAATAATAATAATAAAAAGGTACAACCTGGATCATCCAAACAGCTCTGCTACACTCACCTTTTGCTGCTCTGAAGCTCCCGAGCCAGTTAGTGGTGTGGCTCTTCAGCTCCAGACTCCTTCCTGCTGTCACTCCTTCCAGTCTTCAGCGATTGCTGCAGCCAAATGTTTGGAAAAAAATGGATAGTTATTGCTGCTATGCTTTATTTATTTATTTATTTATTTTCTGCCAGGTTGCTGGTCCAGTTCACCACATGAAGTGCAGAGGGCTGACAGAGGAAAATGAGAAGTTGCAATGGGTTAACCAGGCCAGTTTAAAGAGCGCTATTACTGCACGAAAAGCTACAGCCAACTTTGATCCTCAGAACTCTCCAGTTGTCTGCTATGGTCTGTAGGTATCTCGGCTCATGGGTAACAGCGGTGGTGGTTGAAATACCATTTATTGCAACTACTTGCGTGAGAGCATGGAAAAAAGACTAGTAAGATGCAAGAAATCATCACTAGACAGTTTTTCAGTCATCCTAATAGTTCAGCTTCCACTCCACTGCTTCTTTACATGCTCATCCTCACAAACCCTACCCTGCCCTTGGGCCTCTTCATTTACTCCTAGTATCCTCCCTAGGCATGTACCTCCATTTCTACTCCCGTGGTGCTGCTTCTAGACATTAATGCCTGGAAACGCATAGCTAGGGTTCCCAAACAACCTTAACTCTGCCCTAGAGGCAAAGATTTATGAAAAAATCCTCTCTGTTTAATATAAGCTGGGACCACAAACAATGAAATGCCTCAATCATAGTAGTGCAACTGCAGAAATTCCAGCCTACTGTTAGCCAAAGATAACCCACTGAGTGCTGTGTTCTTTTATTTTCACATTTCTGATTAGGCAAACAACATAATGAAAGCCTCGCTCCCTATTCTTTCGTAAGACTGTATGACTCACCACTTATGTAAGCCTTATAGAAGAGTTGGTCATAGCTCCACTGATGATACTACATACTAGTTTGCAATTAGTGCAAGGCTTCAACCTCCCTATACTGTATCATAAAAATAGTACGTTCTCTCAACTTACATGTTGTGAGCAGTGTGGCTCTGGGAGCCCGGGAAAAGTGGGGAATCTGTAGGGAACTATGATAGATAGTTAACAACATAAAATTATAGGTGGATTCTCTAAAGATTTCAGCATTGGCATTGTTCTTCCTTCTCCCTCTCTCAAGCGACTGGATAAACAGCTTGGAGGGTCTGCAGAGTTCAAAATTGTCTGACTTACAGGCATAGCTTATGGGTAAGAGCAGTGGGATTTATTATGTGGCCTGTTGTTTCATCTGTGATGACATTACAATTAATATGGGACGTCAATACTGAAACAGTGTGGTTATCCTGTGTATTGCTGGTGGGCAGAGCAAAGTTTACTTGGAAGTCTTCATTGCATATTTCAGAGCCTTAGCAAATTTAGATTTAAATGTAAGTCCAACCCAGACATCCAGAAATAAAGAGCTCGGCTCTGAATATACTTCCCTCTCTTCTGTAAGTTACCAGTATTTGTTTAATTTTCATAACCAGTGGATAGAGCAGCTTGGAAGTTGTATCTTTCTCAGCACAGCTGCCTGACACTTCTCTGTCTAGGTTCTGTAGTTCCTGGTTGAGTGACTCACAATAATCTCTTCTTTCTGGATAAAAAGGGTAATTTTCCATGCCCTGAGCACAGCATAATACACTGCAGTCTTCCCTGTGGCTTTTGCAGGCAGGGAGCAGGAACACCAAGTTGTTTTACTTGCTTCATAGCAGCTGCCTTATACGCATTTTGAAAGGAAAAGAGGAATGACCTTTGTGTGGGCGGGTTTAGACTCCCCTTTACTTCCGATCTTAGTAGAGGAGCAAAACTAGGGCCACCAACCAAAGTTTAGAATTACTAAGGAAAACTTCATCTTCTCAGTGTCAGCTAAGGAACGGAACTGTACCACATCAGCGATACCGTGTGAAGTAGGAGCGCTGACGTCACCTCAGAGCCTAGAATAGCAGTCCCTTGAGGAATGGATAGATGGAGAGAGCCACTGAGTCAGTAAATGTGCATTCAGCATTTAGCTTGAATGTTGGAACAGGGAAATTATAAATGGACCTAAGTAGCAGAGAGGTTTTGCCATGTATCTAATATATAAATACCTCTCCCAAGGGGGAGAAAAACTCCCAAGTGCAGACTTGCCAGCACATCCTGACTCCAAGGCATGTGTCCTACTCAAGCCCTCCAAAAACTGTACTGTCAGCATTTTGTATGATAGTTTTGTGTGAACTACAGTTGCTGAATTCATGATCCAGACAATAAGATGCCATATTACCTTTGTTATTCCAGCTAGGACTTCTTTGTATTCTGCAATCATTTCCTGAACCATTTCCAAAGGATGTGAAAGATTTCTTGCCTTCCCCTAAAGACTGCATCAATCAGATGAAGCCAATGCAGTGGGCAGTAAAGTATCTCATCCAAAGTCACTCGGCAGTTTATAGCAGTAGAATCCAGATCTCCCTGCTCCTACAAAACCAAACAGATTACGCCACATTTTAAACTATCTCAGTGACTATGCTACCAAATTTTATTCCTTCCTAGATTTTCCTGGTGGTTGAAGTAATTTCTTGGACAATACATCGGGAGTGAGCCAAGTTTGGATAAAATTTCTACAGGGTCTCTTAACATCTCATCTTTTCACCATCTTTATGTATCATCTGAGAAAGCACAGCTACAATCAACATGAGAAACTGCATCATGCTAGATAACTGTTGGAGCAAAGTGTTACCATTTTGAAAAACGTAAGTTGCTGTTTTCTCAAAGACTTGTCAAATTAGTTGCATAAATGCTGCTTCTTGTGACAGCTTTCCTTGAGGGACACAACCTGTAACAGTAACTTTCACACTGCTTTTTCTACTTGTATGATGCCTGCCTGGGCATTTTTTTTTCCTCCACTGAGAAAGTGTGACTTTAAAAAAAAAATCAATAAAAAGATCTCATATAAAAAGATCTCAGTATGTAGTATTTTAAAATACATTGGAAAATTCCCTACTTCTTCACCAATGCTGTTATGAGGCTTCCTTTCTTGGTTTCAGTTATACAATGGTATCATGGTGTACTGAACAGATCTTATATGTCTGTGCAATCTTAGCAAATGCCAAACATTCTTCCTCCTAAAGTTTTTTGTTTTTTTTTTCCTTACATACTAATAATGGGGAATTATTGATCCTGGCAGTATTCATTCACCATCAGAGTTAACAGGTAAATAACACACACACATCCATCCCGCTTCAACTGCAGATTAACATCAGTATGACCAAGAGTACTTCCTACTTAGCTTTTTATGTTGGAATTACCAAGAATAGGAAACCAAGACGTGAAAGTGTCTTCAAATGGCTACCAAAAGTGTTGCCATCAGCTATCTCCACGTTTTTGTTTTTTTGTTTTTTTTTGAACATCTCAAATTTTATCTGAAGTTCAGCCAAAAGTGGAGCCCATACGATTATTCTTCCTGAAAACAAACAAAAAAACTTGTGCAACAGACTCTCTTTCCAGGAACACAACTCACCTGTAATTGTCCTTTCCATACAGCAGTATCCATGAGCACACAGAAATTAGAGAAAAATTAACAATGACTATTTCAATCACGTACATGCAGCATCTCACTTTACTTCCAAGGATAACATGTATTAGCTGTAGTAGACTCAGTCCTCCACGTGGTGTAGCCCTCCGAGAAGAGGCTGAGAGAGCATTAAGTTAAGTATTTAAAAATACTCTTCTCCATTTTTAATTACCATTTCTATCCTATGCATTCAGCATCTTGCTAACCTTTCTTGTTTGGTGGGGCATTAGTTCTTACACCAAGAAACTTTTGTACAGTCAACCTACTCAACTGTTCAGCAAAAGAATGAAAAAATGAGAATAAATACTTGAAAGAGAGGTAAGCAAAACATCATAAAAAAACACTAGAGCTCACCTCCCTTACAGATACTTATGGCCTGAAATACGAAGGAGAATAATTATAAGTTTTAACTTCTGCGGTTGAGATACCAATATGGAACATTTTATCCAGGAAAGTGTGTACACAGTCCCCACAACTGCTTATGGAACAATCTAAGTTTTTGCTATTTAGCTTTCTAGCCTTTTATTTATTTTTCCCCTGCTGAGTTGTGTAGTTAGTAAGTCACATTATCTACATTGGCATGACATGTCATGCATGCAAATGCACGACAATTTTGGAGTACCATGGTGCATAGCGGCTTTCAGTGTCTTTACAGGAAATAAATTTTCAGTAGTTCCTTGTAGTGTAGCTTTTTTTGTTTGTTTGTTACTGAAGATTATGCTGTTGCATGCTGAAATGGCTTTCCTTAATAAGATTTAATGATTTCAACTTCATTCCTAAATTAACATCTGTATTTTGATCTTTATCTCCTTTTTGTTGAGGTAAGAAAAAATATAACATAAATAAACTAACAACTCCTGACTGCAGCATTGAATACTTGAAAACTGAAAAGGTAGAAGTACAAGCTTTTGAAAATATTACATATTTATAAACTATTTGATGGTAAACGCATTGACTACATCATATTAGTCAGGAACTGCTTCAGATCTTCTGTAAAGATATGAAGGGAATTCATGTTACACAGGTAAATTAAAGAAATAACAACAAAAGAGATAAAACACCTATTCTAGAATAAGAGGAGGATTATTCTAAATAACCCTTCTACTGTAAATGTGCCTCAGCTATTCCAGAATGACTTTCACCAAAAAAATCAGTCTGTAGACCTTTAATCTTACACTTTTTTTTTTTTAAAAATGAATCACTTAAAAATACACATATAATTGAGTGTTATACCAATATTCATTCAGTCTTTTAAATATCCACTAGTACTGGAAAAATCTAGTTGCTAGGATGCATAATTTGAAGTTGTATGAAAAATGGAATTGTACTTAAAGATAATTAGAATCATTTAGTCACAGAGCCACACTGCAGGAAAAGATGTCTCCCCCACTCCATCCTCCCCACAACACAGGAAGACTTCTAGAACAGATTTTTGCTTTTGCTTTTTTTAATAAGTCCGTAAAAGCCAAGGGTTTATAAAAGCACATGCAAGTCCATTTACATCAACAGATCATCAGTAAGAAGTTCCAAACTTTCCTTAGTACAGAAACTATGTCTTTAAGACTGAAAGTAGTAAATAAAACAGGACACCAGAACTGACAACTAAGGTGACAACAGCAGCTTTGTCAGCGGAATTCCTGGATTGTTCCTGGGACATGGATAAGGATGTGTGTGTGTGTGGGGAGGAATGTTACACAAATCCAACTGAAATCCCCTGTAGCTTTGGAGAGAAAAGCAAGACTGGGGTGGTTTTACTCTTTTACTAATCCATTTTAAGTCATATCAACAGATCTACAATTTTCTAAGCATTTTTTGTTTTGTGATTGCAATTTAGATTCTTGGTTTCATCTTTCCCCTGAAAGAAAGAATATAAATAAATACAAATGGAAACAGAAAAAGATGTCAGGAAAAGGTGCAACAGTCCCACTTTCAAATACCATCAGGAAGAAAATCAGATTCTTCTACTGTCTGTCCTCTCCGATCCCAGTCTGTGAAAAGATAACTAACCAGTTTTTGAAACAGTGAGGGGCCACTTTTTTACAAATATTCACAGAACCTTTAACACAGAGCAAAAGGAAGAAAAGCCATTGGAAGCCATCTTAAAGACCACCTTTCTTTAGCACAAAGGAACCCAATTTGTACTCTTGCTTCACCGTTCACCTTTCGATATTTGTACTTGAAATAAACAAGATAATTTCATACTGTACAAAATAAAATAAAGGTAACTCAGGTTTCCCTTTTCTCAATAGTTTAGAGACAGGAAGGGCATTAGGCACATTTAACTGTTGCTAGTTTAAATCACACAGTAGTTTAATGTTGCTGCAAAAATGTGTAAGACCATCATTTTGCTCTCATAACCTTTTTTTCTTCCCTCAAGATTTCTTCACCTAGCACACCAGCACTCTGAAGACAGACCCAGCATAGTACTTGGGTTTGCTACAAATAATCCACTGTTTCCTTCCTTGGAAAAAAACAGGTATTGACTTAGAGCTTGTCTGACTGGCAGGAAGACCAAGATTTTTCCCTATCTACAGAATAGGTATGACCTGTGACTTCTGTGTATGCTCCTATTATGACTCTGCCTAACCACAAGTGATTATGTGCAGCAAAATACAGTGAAATCGTTCCCTCTCTGACCAAATAACATTTCACAATCTCGTACTTTGATGAAGACTAAGTGCTAACAGGGAACTGGAAAAATTTCAGTGTCAATTACAATGAGACCTGCAAACGTTTCATGGGATCTCAATTATCAGTCCACAACCTGTGACAAACACAATAGTTACTGCTACCCCACTGGTAAGAAGTACTGTACCAAGCAACTGCTAACTGTGTACAGGACTGTGACCAAATCAATGATTACGAGGTAAATGAGTTTTCCATAATCTAATCAGTTTTCCATAATTAGCAACTTTCAGTCGTCTCAATATCCTGCCAGACTTTCCATTTCTGTGATTAAACCTTTGTGGCAAAAAAATTATTTTCCAAGTTAATTAGTGATGTAAGTTACACTCATTTGTTAGATGCTGGCAACAATGAAAGCAGCAACATTAAAAGCAAATTTTCACTAGTAATGAAAGCTTAATGATTTAGATACCTTTGTCAGTACAAGTGAATCTCTCATGCTGACCACTATCTTTATTTATTTATTTAATTTGGATGGTACACTATGTGCCTAATGACTACTCAAGTAACATATAGAAAATTGAGAAAGTAGTTCTTGGAATTTCACAGAAATCAAATAAAAGTCTTATAGCCCACGGCAACATCCATGGTTTTTATTGCAGTAAAATGTCAGTAGGTGTTCTTCATCCTGTTTATATTAAGATTTCTTTTAAAGAAAAGGTGCTGATATTTTGTATTGTTTCACCTATGAGGTAGATGGCACTTTCATATAAATAGCTTAAATCAGAAATGAAGTCAGATCTAAGCCTGCAACGAATGCTGCTTCACTGTCCGCTCAAGTCAATTATTAAATCACAAACATGAAATAATTTCTCATTTCAAGAGACAAACACCAAGTCTCTGAAAGCAGAGTATTGGCCAAGCGCAGATAGGTGCCTTCTCTCGACAGAGGTCAGCGGAATTCTGGCTTCAGTCTCCAGACACCCTCACCATTAGGGCTCCTATGGAAGGTGCAGAGATTGCGCAGAAGTTCTCTAAAGACGCAAGACTGTGCCGCAGGCAGTTTGGAGTCAAATTCCTGCAGTATTTCCTGAGTACTAGCCTCACCATCCACACGGGCCTGGAATGCTATGAAGTTCCGCACATCCACCAGCAATTCATCGTACTCTGTTGAACCTGTGGCTGGAGCGGGTGCTTGATGAAAATTCTCATCTCCCTCACTCTCTGTCCTTTGTGGTAAAATAAGGTGGTTTCTTGCCCTCATCTTAGCTAATAAGGATGAAGACTCTAGTGCACTGGATGACGATTCTCCCATTTCTGATTTTCCATCAAAGTGCGCACTGGAACTACTACTCTTTACATTTTCTTTCTTTATTGTATCCGCATCCTGCAAATAAACATACAGACTATGGATTTTGAGATACACTGAATCTGTTGAACAAAATCCGCCTGCCATTTAGACTTAAACAACACACGTGAGTACACAGAAGCTGTACATCTGAAATACACAATAAAGAGGCAGTATAATTCTCATCTCAGAGCATGCTGCAGTTTGTTGTACCTGATTAGACCTTATCAAGATGCTATACCAAAAAATGAAAAATCACATTCTTGAGACACTAAAAATTCTAGAAGTATACATAATCATGTGACAAATAGGCATGTGACACACACCTACAGTATAAATCAGATTTGTTGCATGAATCAGAACTTCACATAGATCAGCTATTAAAAGAGAAATACTAGCTTTTGTCTCTTACCTTATTCTTCCTCCCAGGTGACGCACAAGTAGAACGCGAAGAAAGCAGCATAGGGTTTCTTTTTTGACCAAACCGACTCCTAAACACGCAAAAGAATTAACTCCATAAACATCCCTCTCAAAATGATTAAGATTCTTTTGCCAAAGCCACCAATTGGGTTTGCATTCTAGGGTTCTCGAGAGTGCTCTGCCAACCTCTCTCTCCTCTACCATGCAACAGGAATGCCTTCTTTGTACCTCAGGATGGACTACTTCCTAACCTAGTAATACATTATTTTGTCTTTATTAAACATAAAAAATGAAACTCGACATTGATGCATGTTACTACAAATACCAGGTGCAAATTTTTTTTTTTTTTTTAAATCTACAGCATTCTAAGGAACTCTTTGATTTTTGGGTAAGCAGTCTGAGAAGTGAACTTACTTTGTTCCTACTGGTGCACCTGAAAGCCCACTTGTGCCTGTCCAGGTTGGCACACCAGAAGCAGCTCCTAAACATCGCTGTCGAGAGACTTTTAAGGCTCTCAGGGCATCCTGGGCCACTCTGTTTGCTTCTGCTTCTACCAGCACATAATCTGCACTGGAAGCTTCCATAATGGCATCATGCTTCATAACGCTGTGCACTCCTACCAAACAGAGCACACAAAAAAGGGTGAAGGAGGACACCTGCTAATTTACACATTAATTTGTAAAATTAAATATTTACCATTTAAGTGAAAGCCACAATCACTTTTTTTTTTTCATTTTCAGATCGATCATATTCAGCACTTCAGTATAGTCATTTCTAGTAAGAGATCCCCCTTCTATCAGTTGAGCAATCAATTTGACAGCAAACCACTTCTGGTGTGCTGATGAGGTCATTATTCACAAAAGACTTAGCAATTATGTGGGTAAATTGATCATTACTATTGTTATGGACAGGACAGACAGAAGTGAAACTCTTGTCTAAATGAAGGTTGGTTACTCGCTTATTTCCAGAAGAACCACTGTATTACTTTCACATTCAAAAGAGTTTCTGGAAGGCTGTCTGTTTGTGCCAAGGTAATGAGTACAATTCATGACCTGAGCATTTCAACAATGAACATTTTAACATGTCACTAGAGTAACAGAACAGATACAATACATTTTGTATTCTAACTCTAACCACCACAGTAACAGAATGACTCCCTTCCTCATTTGCATAAGCTTTGTATACCTCTGTTTAAATAGTCTGGCACTATTGAACAGTTACCTGATTTTTTGAATAGTTTCTCCAAGACATAATCATCATTTTTCTTTGGATCTTCCTCCTTCTCTTCACTGTCCTCCTTTCTGTAGCGCTTTTGTTTCACTAGATGAGGAATACGCTCCCCTTCAAACCTGGCATCTTTGTGATGTTTCTTCTTAGACTTATCTTTGTGGCTCTCATGTGACAGCACATCCACTCTATGCTTTGTTTTTGAGGTACATTTATAATGATTATTATCCAATTGCCCATCTTCAGTTTTAGCAACCTGCTTTTCCCAAGAGCCAGCTGCGCTACATGCAAGGGTAAGATCTCCCTTGATATTTACATTAGCTGCTCCGTGTATTTCATCAGTCACCATGCTGTTTAGAGAGTTGGCATTCTCTGAAGACCCTGCATCACCTGGCAATGACTGAGACATACATTTGTCATCTGTTTCCAAGTTTTCCTCCTTGTTTTTATCTGATAAATTTATATTAGTAGCAGCCTGTGTGTTATCTTTTGCAAAGCTATTTTGATTAAAGGTTTCCAAATTTCCTTTGGTTTCCTCACTTGTTTCTGTCGCTTTAGAAGAATTTGTCATGTGGCTGGTTGAGTAGGAATTGGATGACTTGCTGTACTTTGGTGAACTGCTTCTTCCAAGATGGAGACCACCTTTCAAAGTGTCACCATCAGATGGCTTTTCATGTTTCCGTTTCAGTTGGTGTTTTGGGACTTGAACATCTGAACCAGTACCTGAGGGATGAATAAAATTAATATCAATTTATCAAACACTTCAAACATTTTTTTTTCTATTAAAGAGATTAGAAAAGAGTGTACCTGCAAAAATTGCACTTGTTTCTGTCCCCTGAGACACATCTGGGCTGCTCAGAGTAAAAAGCTCATAAAGATCATTGGATTTGAAAAAGCGCCTCTGCTTAGGGTCTTTCAGCACTCTGTTTGTTAAAAACTGTTTGAAGATTTGTCTAAAAAAAGAAAAAAAAGTACTTTGTGCATGAAACAATGTCTAGCTATGTTTAAGTACTGAATATAGTACTTAAAAAGAAAACTGTATAAGCACTAATGTTACCCTGCAGAATGATTAAGCAGTGGGAAGATGATGTTAGTTTCCAAAAGACAATCTTGAGTTAGTAACTTTCAAACAACCAACTAAATTGTTAAACACGGGGATTTACTGTTTCACAACAATCCCATAACACAACAGGTAACCACCATCTTGAAATGTCCTGTGAGGCATCCATTAACTAAGCAATAAATAACTTCACAGCTAGATTTTTTTTTGTCCATTAAAATTGAAAAGCTTGCATATATCACAATAAAACTATCCAAAAGCTCTTTCAGTGAAAAACAATTTCTTGTTAAAATGACATTTTCATAGTTCAGTTGGTTGAAGGAATCAAGAGCAGCAGTGTAGTTCACAGTCTGATGGTGAGGACTGGATGATAACCAGTGAAAAGAGAAAGGAGAATTGGGGTTGCAAGGAAGAGAAAAAACAGCCCATTTATAGAGGACTGAACAAAACAAATTCTGAGGGAATTAAGCTGCAAAAAGTCTGCTAGTATTGGTAGATCAACTTTTATGCCATGTTTATACTATGTAACTTTTGATTACAATAAGCATTGTTTTCCTCTACAAAAAAAATGCATCCCCAAAAAGGGATGGGAATCACTTCTCA
Source organism: Anser anser (assembly GCF_964211835.1). Lineage (NCBI taxonomy): Eukaryota > Metazoa > Chordata > Aves > Anseriformes > Anatidae > Anser > Anser anser. The sequence continues at coordinate 23,082,796 of NC_139727.1, forward strand.
GAAAATGTTTATTATTGTTTTAGCTCTGCTGGCCTTAAACAGGGAAGCTATTTTAAAATCCAACTGGCAAAAACTATGTTCAAATATAGGTACCAGGTACTGTAATGCACCCATCTTTTTAGTTTTCCAGAATTAATTGAGCTTCATAGCTTCCTGCAAGGGCGATCAAATATTTGCGAGGAGGAAAACAAGGCAAGGGGAAAAGACAACTTGCTTAAAGCATGAAGTCCACTGACTGGTCTGGAAATTAATTTTATTTCTGACGGCTGTCCTGACCCTTAGAACCCACTTCCTTGATGTGGTCAGTGTTGCTCAAACACGTGTATGCCAGAGGGATGCAAGCCAACCAACAGCGGATGCTTTGTGTCAATGTGGTAAAGCAGAGAAAAAAAAAATGAACTCAATAAGTGCTGGTACTTCATTATTTAGAGCTTTCCATTCATCTGCATTTTCAAAGAGGATACTCCTGTTCTAAATAGCAATGCCTAGCCAGAGGACTCCCATGTATGTTGTTCATTTGGAATTCATACGAGTGAAGCTAACTACTAAGAAAGCTGAATGGAGAGCAAACAAAAAGATTTAATTGATTCAGAAATGCAAGCACTTTAAGGCTTTAGCTATATTTTGGAATAAATAACAATCATGACTGGCAGTTCTGGAGGTTTAATTCTTGCATTTTGGAACAATTTGGGAATAAAATCAAATTGGCTTGAAGAGTAGCAAACACACATACATACCGCATACATCCTTACATATCCTCTGGATAACAAAAAAATTGTTGATTTCAAATTGCACCTCAGACTCTTCAAGTCTCATGTTCTGAATAAGCAGCTCATTTTTCTTGTCTATGCCTCATACTCTAATTTACAGTGAATTCTAAATGGGTGGGACACAGCTGCCTGAACAGATTTACGAGGAGTATTTAGCATGTGGGGTCTCGGAGCCAGAGAGGCAGTATCACAGTGTGTATAATATTGAAAGCCTATTTCTCAGCAGAAATTGTAAAGTTTTCCATGACTATCATGACCAAAGTTGGGGGTTATATTCCGTGTGAGCACATACACAGGTGTTTAACTGTTACACAACCTCAGATTAGCTGCAAACATTTTCTTGAGCACAGGTCTGTATTCAAGGAATCATTTTGACTGACCTGTGGTATATCTTCTCTTCAATAGTACCTGCGGTGAGAAGCCTGTACACGGTCACTTGTTTCTTTTGGCCTATTCTCCAAGCACGTTCCCGAGCCTGAAACCCAAAAGGTTTGGTTACCAGACATTAGCCTCCTAGACAAGTATTTGACAGGGATACCACTGTTTCAAACCTAGTTTGGACATTTAACAAATAGTTCAAAAAGTTAATAGCTGTGGTATTTCTACAGCATTAGGACAACTAATTCAGAAGGAGAGGAAAACAATTTAGAAAGTTTACCTATGTAGAAAGACAAGAATCCAATTGTACCAAGAATTCTATTTGGAATCTCAAAGAATAAATTAGTATCTTAAAATTAGAACTCACGTCTGAGTTCTGAGTATATATCCCAGATATATACTTTATACAAGCTTGTTCCGAAAGAGATCTACTTATATATATTTCCTTTGAATTTTACTCCTTTTTCTCAACTGAAAGCTTTTACTGAACATCTTGAACCAACCACTAAAACAGACCACTCTAGGTCAGACTGCACACTTGCAGATCTCAGAGTTATGCAGGATTTCCACCAGAAATCACTTTTAACTCTCAAAAAAGTATGTGTAAGCTCCACATACTGTTAAGGGATCTGATAATGCAGAGTCTCGTAGCATCATCAAATAAAGAACAATTCCGTTAAAGTGTTGGCTTAAAAGCAGCTTCTCCTAAGGACACAGCTACATATCATTATTGATTGACAAACCCAATTTAAGCAACATTTATTTGTTCTCCTTTTCTTACCCTGCATTGCCACCACAAACAGTCATGCCTGTTCAACAGCTGAACAGTTGTACTCTTCCTTGAGAAACATCTAGTCTGTTTATTTATTTGGGAAAAAAAAATACAAAAACCTCCAGTCCATTTCAACTGTTTGTTTTGCTAAACTCTGATTATATGAATCGACAATACTGAAGAGTGGTAAGACCTAACAGCATAAAGGGGATGTGGTGGGAACCGCTTAAATTGGCTTTGCCACAAGAGCAATCATAATGTGGAGCTGTCCCCTAATTGACCACTGCTGGCAACAGCAACTTAGGGAAGAGCAACATACTGCTTTAACGCTATAGACGTCATATCACCTTCAGTTTTATTTCAACTTAGCTAGTAAATGGAATGCAATGGACCAAACTTACCTGTGTGTCTGTACTGGGATTCCAGTCAGGATCATAAATAATAACCCGGTCAGCACCAGTTAAGTTAACTCCAATACCACCAACACGAGTTGTCAGAAGAAAAATAAATATGGATTTGTCCTATAATGCAAGATAGGATTTACTAAAAGAATTACCAAAGCACGAGATCATTTTCATTATTTCCTGGATTCTTTTATTATTATTATTTGCAAAAATCCAAAGGGAGCCAAGAAGAAGAAGAAGAAGTTTCCTCATTTATTTAATATCTCTTTTGACAAATAAAAGTAGTTTGATCTAGATTTCATTTACTGTTGCCCAACAAAAATTCTTTTTTCTTCCTTCAACCCTTTTTCTTTTTCCTTTTTTCTTAGCAGAAAACCCAACTTGTATGAAAAAAAAGATGACGCTTTTCCCCTTACACTAAGAAAGTGGTTTCATTTGACCGAACTCCCCAGTTTTGTGTCTCAAACCTGAAGCAGTATGTTTTTTGATCCTAGTGGGTCCCTTGCAACTCAGGATATTATGAATCTATGATTCTAAAAACAGATCAAAAAGGAGTGCCAAGAACTCAAGGTAAGCCTAGGTATTATACCCACTAATTAGCACATGGGATACAACATCTCACCTCATTATATCTTGTTATAAGGGGCTGTCTGGAAGCTATTGTTGTGGTGCCATCCATCCTGAGGTAGGAATAGCTTCTGCCTCTCACAAAGGCTTCAAGGATCTGCAACATCTGTTGTGATGGGAAAAAAAAGTTAATAAAATCCAGATGTGAAGGCTATGCAACTCTCTGATTAAGTCATGAGAATTTCTGTCATGAGAATTAAGTCACAAGAATCACAGTGCCAATCAAATAAACAAGAAAAATAACCAACAACTTGTGAATATAAAGTGAGCGGAAAATTCATCAACATATGTAATTGGGGTAAAGAAAAGAATAGTTATTTCATTGCTGAATACAAGACTGGAATGTTTGTACTTGGTGTGGGAAACCATGAGCTGTGGTCTCAAGATAATTTAAATAAGTAAGTGGTGCAGCATTCCAGGGAATCCACAGAACCAAGACAAAATCATGAATATACAGGGAAAATGAATGAAGGTCACTGGCTATGCTACTGGCCCAAAAGATGCAATTCTCAGGATTAGATGTAACAGACTACCAGTTCTATCCTGAAGTTGTTCAGAAGGGACAATAAATACATCACCACTGCTTCAGCCTGGTATTATATATAAGCTAGAAGCTTTTATATATAAGCTAGAAGCTTCTATATAGCTAGAAGCTATATAGAAGATGGAAGCTTTGGCCCAGTATATTCAATTTGGGCAACACTTGCCACAACACTGTCATTCCAGTAAAGCTTATGAGCTATGGAACTGATGATCTCCAGTTATTCCAAAGACATTACGCTTTTTTTTCTCCCAATAACATAATATTAATTTTATGAGAAGGACACCAAAAAAAAGAACAACTCTGTTTTTAATTACAAGCCTTGTTGGAAGAAATACACACTTTTTCAGTTTTACTAACAACTAAACTAAAAACAATTAGGTCCTCTTACTTGTCTTGACTGAGTGAAAAACAACACTCTATGACCTTGCTTGTGCCATATTTTCAGCAAAGACTCTACCACTATCATTTTTCCAGAGCGTTTCCAAAATCCAAACTGATCTGCTTCCTCCACTTCAGCATCTGGTACACCCTTCAAAATCCTGGGACCACCAGAGAAGAGGTCAGGGTGGTTGCAAATCTTCCGCAAAGCTACTAATCCTGAGAAAACCTAAAGAATACAGGAGAAAGAATATTTTTATTTCTTGACAAATACTTGTAGCTATGTGAATTGTGGCTAAGAACAAGAAAAATAATAACGTATTAATCTAATCATCATCAAGAAGAGTGTTTTTAATAGGGGTTTGCTCTTTAGAGAGACCAATGGATGCCAACACTTGTATCATGGAACTTCTTGGGAAAAAGCAGTACAAGAGAAGGTCAATGAAAATATATAACAGTGAACCTATTCTGATGACAAGGTTAAGTGTATTCTGCAACAATTTCCACATTAGCAGAAGCAGTCCCTAGCTGCAGCTCACGGTCAGACTTTTCCTATTCAAAAAAAAAAAAATCTATCAAGTTTGTTCTATTAAAGGAACATATTAAAATTCTTACTAGGAAGCATACCCACCAGAATGCATGTAACAAAGAACAGGTGAGTGAACACATTTAAACAAACACATGATGTTGAAAACCATCACGTTTGATGCCATGTTAGAAGAGTTCTATTCAGTTATTTATTCGATAATATTACAAGTGTTATTAATTCATCTGATAGAATGGACACTCATAAAAAAAAAAGGTTTGAAAGAATCAATCTTCCATCACTAAAAATTGGATGAGCCAGCACATAATCTATGGTCTATCTGTACAACAGTGAGGTTTTGTTTTTTCAGCTGGGATTCACAGGTGACGTCAAAAAAACATCCAACAAAAGCACTGACATTCACTGTACAAAATTTTCAAATCTCCAGAAAATATGAGAGCCTATTTTGTAACACCTTAGCAAATTTCTGCAGATAGTCTTGTATAAGCTGCCTCTTGAAGATCAAGCTCCTTAAAATAATTTTCATTGTGATAACTAAAATTGCTAGCCACTCAATGAAACTTGTCCCCTGTACCATTGCAAGATCTGGAAAAAAAAGTCAAAAAAAGGGTCAGGTAAATATCTGCTTTGTTTGGCACTGCAATATACAAGGTTGTAATGACCATGCAACTGGCTGGAGCCACTGAGGATGAGGGGAGAAAAGATTTCACAGCTCACAAGACAAGTAAATGTAGTAAATAATGCATTATAACAACAACAACAAAATATTCTTATTACAAAAAAATATATCTGTGCCCTACAGCTAAAATGGGAGTGAAAAGTGTCCACTGCACGTATACAAATGTCAAACGGACCAAATGTGTGAAATGTAAGAGTAACAAGGAATAGCAGACCTTCTACACAGGCAACAGCAGGCATTTGAAACTGTATTTCTATTACTGCTGTCATCCTTGCCACAGCAATTTCAACATCTGCGTTGTGAGGATTGAGTCAAACTATGTTGAAGTGACTATGAAGACAATAACAAGGATGTTTACTATTTGCTCTGGTATATACTAAGACTGAAATCATCAACTGTTGCATCAAGAAGTTACCATACCTGTTGTGTACTTTCAGGGCAAATTACTCTTCCTTTGCTTTGCATTTGCAATTGGATGAAAGCATGCATACAGTTAACTACTGCAGGTCATCTAACAAGCTGTAATTCGTTCCCATGACCACAAACATATCCTGAAGCCCATTCCATTCCTACTTTTACCTGGTCATGCCATTACATAGGAACCACTAACTCTATGTATTCCATGAAACAGTTCTAAGAAAAAAAGCAAACATCCACAAAAGCAGAACTGAGATGAATGTGTTTTCCTTTCTGTTCAGAATCCAGCTAAAAGAATGTGGAAGTCAATCCATGACTTAATCCATCAATCTCTACCTGTCATCAACCTTAATTAATACCAACCTGCATGTCTCCATTGAGAATCTGGTAGACTTCTTTAGAGTCAATGAAATTTTGATAGACTTGACGCTGCTCATCTGTCAAACGACAAAAGAGGACCTACCAAAACAAAACAAACAGCTCAAGCCCAACCTGTAAACTCCAGACTAAGCAAGTTTTAAAGTTTTACAATGCTACAAATAAACCTCACAGAAACATCTAACATACTGAAATACTGAATTAACAGATAATGTATAGACACCACTAGAAATAAACATTTGTTAGAATTTTAGAGAATGAATACAAACACTGAGATGGGTTTCATCATATTTTCTGTGCCACTTCCCAGTTGTTTTTTCCTCTCAAATTTTAGTTTTGGAGGAGCTGCCATTTTTCAGTTTTAATGAGGTAACTGTGCAGTGCTGACATTCTCTCAAAGCTACTTTTATAGGAAACACTTCTCACGGTGCCTTACAAATTTGTCCCTTACAAATTGCAAATTTTCAGAACTTCCTGTGAAAACAACAGGTTAGTACATGTAACCTGTACTGTCACTAGCATTTGAGTGTGAGCTTAAAATGATTTTTCAGGTGGTTTGATGAGTTAAAATGGAAAAAAAATCACGTATTTACATCCTGAAAGGCACACAATATTATGCTTTATGTCAAACTTACATAGGTCCCTGTGACTGACAAGAACAAAAACATAATTTGTTTGATCTGCTTATGATTGCATTCTTAACAGTAGCCCAGACTCTTTAAAGAATATGGAAATTCAAAATTTGGTTATCTACAGTTAAAATAGCATTTCAACTGTTACTAGCACAAATTATTGACAAATGTTCTTGAGAGACTGGATTTGGGGGAGGAAGAGGGCTCAGATTTAATAGTAACGATAAGCAAACCTGTTCATTTTTATCTGGAAGCGAAAGGCTCATTTTAACATCAGCCTTCATTCTTCTCAGCAAGTAGGGGTTTATGGTGTCCCGTAACACACATGCACATTTGTATGCAGTTTTTACCTGAAAAAGGAAGAAAAAGCAAAAACTACTTTGGTTCTTGATATTAATTTTAGCAAAAAGCAAAATTCAATAATTAGTAATAGGAAAGTCCTCATAAAATGAGATGCTTTATGATTTATGCAGACCTACAGTTATTTACTCAATACAACATGAATTGCAATAAATTCATGATAGCAACAATAACACTGAATAAATAACTCTTTCTCAGATACCACTCATTTATCTTTAGTGAGTTAGTGGAATCTGAGACCAGAAATAAGATTTCTTTTAAAAACTGACCTGAGTATAAACTTGCACAGAACCAAAACCACACATGAATAAGTGCTAATACATACCAAAGATCAAAAAAAAAAAAAAAAAAAAGGCCTGAAGCAATGGTGGTTACTAGACAATAAGTGAAGATTAGTGTCCGCTTGAGACTATTAAAAAAAAATCGGTACAAGAAAATCTCCATGATCACAGAAACTAAAGGTCACTCTGGCCTCAAATGGAGCATATGGTTCTATAATGGGTAATGGATGTGTGAGATGGGTATTAACTGTACATAATGGCTAAAAATACCTTCATTTCTCTTAAAGCAAAACAAAGAATACAATAAATTATTGATATGTAAAAAAACAAATTAGCTGTCCAATTTTAAATTACTAAGCTTCGGACAAGGGAGGCACTTAAGCTCAAAGAAAAAACTTTAGAAATGCGTATGTGCAAAACATTAAAAATAATATTTAATAGAAAGCAAATTTGTTAGCATTTATATACAACTTTAGTCTACAGATTACTATATGATTTATCTATTAGGCAGCTTGAAATGTGTTTACGAAGTTATAGAGAACCGTAAGTGCAAATATTAATAGGAACATTTATTCAGAAGATATTCCAAAAAATTTTTGTTTTCAAATTAGTTTATATACTTTCAGACTTCTGATACCTATTTTTGTTTTAAAAAATGAAAATAGCTTTCTGTTTTAAGCATTCCTCAATAGCATCTGAAACAATTTGCTGAAGCTTGAAATCAAGGAGGAAAGTTCTATTAAAATATATCAAAATATGAGATTAGGCCTCCACTCCCCCAACTTGCATAACTTTACTTTATATCAGAGAGTACTTATATTTTTTTCAACTTTCTTGACAAGAAACAACTGTGTATATGCTACGCCTCTCTATGGAAGAAATGGTCTCATTTAGTTGAATATTTTTTTTCACATACGCATAAATAAAACATATACATGTGACTCTACTGAAAAAGTGTCTAGAATGTAAATCATGAGGTACATTTAAAAGTCAGTTTCTTAACAACATAACATTTTTTCTACTGAACTGATATATTTGATGCACTTACCTGCACAGGAGAGGCATTGGAGTATCCTCCCATGGTTATTGGAACAGAAAATTGCTCCATGAACACAGGTAGCGTTCCCAGTTTCCCTGGGAATACAAAGTCAAAGAGGGACCAGAGCTCCTTTAGGTTATTTTGCATAGGAGAACCAGACAAGATGATGCGATGGGGTGTGCGGAACTAGTAATTAAAACAAAGCAAAATTAAAACAAAGACAGAAGTAAGTCATTTTCATGGCTTATGGTATAACGTGATTCCTGCTTCAGAGGATTCTCAATTCTACCACCAATGAATTCTCATGTTATAATATATGGTCCCATGCTACTGAAATACACAACCTTCTGTAATATATTGCCCACAAACTGTTAGCAGAAAATAAAGACTAACATTAATTTAACATTTGTTCCTAATGGTAAATTCCTACTCCATTTAACATTTCTGATGTTTTTCTCTACAAATCTCTATGAATGATGTAAACTCATTTAAAATATTAAGTAAATTAAATAGTCAAATATAGAACATTGTGATTTATGCTTTATTCTAACTTAATGGTCAAATGTGTGCTTTTATGCTAACTTAATAAGGCTATTAGATCTTGGCCCTCCTCCCCGCCACACTGAAAATCTTTCACCTGTTTTTGATAAAGTACCTGCTTGCACGCAAGTGTTACTGCAGCATTTGGATTTCGGATTTTGTGACCCTCATCCAAAATCACATAATGCCAGTCATAGCTGTGGATGTTATCCTGCATCAGTCGAATGTATGAATAAGAGGTAATTAAAATTCCATGGCATGAAGCAATTTCACGAATTAGTTTCACCTAAAAGCAAAAAGTGCATGCTGTCAGTAACAGAGCAAGACTGAAAATTCAGACTTGCAGAAGTACAGGTTTGCTGTCCAAGGTATGCTTAAAAAGTTTTGAAAGAGCAAATAATTTATTTCGCAAAGAAAATCACTGTAAAATAAACTGATCATAGGACTCTCAACTTATCTATAAAAGAATGAAGCACCTGAATATTGTGGTATAACAGATCAGAATTTGACCTGAAGCCTGGTAAGAAGCAATCAGTATTTTTGTTTCCAAAGGCAGCGTATGAAACTCAAACATGAAATTTGATCAAAATAACTAGTTTCTTCAAGTTCTCCTATACTCACATCACAAATCTACCTTTGTGTACTGCATCCAAGATATAATAGAATGTTAGAAATAAATAAAGTGAAAAACAAAAACAATCACAAAAAATTATCTGGTTAATCCTAAATTCTGTCCTACTCTTTTCATTAATAGAATTAATAATTTCTTATTTAACCACCAAATTGCATGCTTCTCTTGTAAGCTATATCCTTTCCCCATGTCTTTAACTAGCCTTTTTAGCTGTGAATTACCTAGGGCAGGAGCAGTCTACATCACCTTCCTTGAATACTTTCACAGCATCCACAGTATTCGAGAACTGCATCTTTCCTGCATTTGTCCTCAACATATAAATCTAATAGAAGATTGATATTATCTTCTGCTATACAGGAAGGGAAAGAGCACAGACCAATTTGTATTTATTTATTTATTTGGATGGATTCGGTTACTTGGATCAAGGTGCTTAACTGCTACAGAAATCAACTGGAATTAGGTGCTTAAGCATCTTTGCATATCAGGACATAAATGAGGTCACTGAAGCTTACATAGGGAAGGGAAAACAAAACCAAATTTCCTTTTTCCCAGAGGGGCATCCTAACTATGAAGATAATCTTCCTTTCTGCTATATTGTGTTTACACAGCAAACAGGAAAATAGGACTATTGTTAGCTGCTACCTTATTGCCAATAAAAAATAAAAGCATCAATCCCATATGTGTGAAAGATATATAAACTGGTAACCACCAATTCTAAACTTTTGCTTTAGATTACTCTCAAAATAGTCAAGCTGCACCCAGAATTAATCCCTGCTTTTAGTCAGAGGATGTCAAAACTACCTTAAAATCTGTGGAAGCTCAAGCCCATTCCGTATTTACAGTTTCATGAATTTCATACCCTATTTTACACATGAATTCACTGCTAGAGTACATTGACTATTTATTCAGTAGTTTTCCAAGAGCTGCACGTATTAGTCCATGACATAGGACCTGAGCAAAATGAATGGGAGTTTTATCACTGATTTAATGTACGCCGTATCAGCATGCAGGGGCAAAAGCAGAAGATGAGCTGGGGGGCAATTCTGTATTAAACAAGTACAGTGAGTGTAAAAAGAAAATAAATAAATAAATAAATATTTATTTTTTTTTAAAGTAGAACCACTGCAGAATTTGCTAAAGGAAAGAACGACAACAATGAAAAAATCACATTCCTAAAATATTTGCATATTCAAAAACATTAAGAACACTTATTAGAAGTGCTTTAAATGAAAAAAAAAACTATTTCTGAAAGAATCATATGGTGTTAAGAGTACATGATCTTGTAAAATTTCTTACCATGACTTCTTGCTCAGAGACATAACCCAAGATTCAAAATGTTTTTCTGCATTTAACTGTGCAAAAACTTTTACTTTCTGATTATCATCTCCCGGTAAAAACATGACACATCATCTAATGTCAATGCTGTGATTCTCAAGAGGATATGCAACCTTTACAACAAAATGTATTACAGACATAGCAGGAGTTCTAGGCAGGTGTGAACATCTAAACCTTAATTCGAGCTGGTGCATTGCCCACAGTCTGCAACAGTGTCCTGGAGCCTCGGCGATGGCCTATCATAGAATATCGTAGGCATCTCTACCCAAACACTTAAGACAAATCATCTCGGGCGATTTCAAATTAAAAGCTTGTAAAATATGTAACCTCTCCTAGTTTTTGCAATTAATAGGGTATGTCTGCAATTAGCCTGACTTACAGAATGCTACACTGTTGTCATTAAAAGATGTTTTGTGAAAGTGCTGCTGTTATTATGGAGGCTCAAGAGACCAATCCCTCCTAGAGGGCAAGCAGTGGACTAGCAGAAAACAACAGCCATAAATCACGCTGTCAGGTAGCAGAAAGAACAGAAGTGAAACGCAGGCACATGAAGGCCATTCACTGTAAACACACCACAGCAGAATCCTAGTCAGGATTTACTGAACCTGTAATTAATTAAAGTTTCCTTCAAGCTAAATTTTTAATAAACAAGGATTTGTGCTGACAATGAAGAAATACAACACCACAATTTTAACAACTCACACTACAACACCTATTAACTATCATTTTATTGTACTAGAGACTTTGATAGAGGGTGCTTTAGCTTTAGTTGCAGTTATTGGAATAATTACAGATCTTTTAAAATATGATAATGGATTTAATATTGGACATGCTGTTTAATACCATGTCACTTCAGAATTTGCAATATTTTATGACGTAGTCTTTAATTCACAATTACCATTTGTTTAGACTCAGAAATTTTATTTTATTATTATTTTTCTCTCTTAGGGATACACTTCAATGAAGTATTTCAGGGCATACGCTGTTAAACTAAAAAAAAATAAAAATAAGTTCAGATTAGAGACAAATCCTACTAATGACAAAAGAACACAGCTGTTGTTGAGCTTTGAAATTCTGAACTCTGGTCTTTAAAAAGAAGACCTAGTGTTCCTAATGAACACAGGAACATGCAAATGAATGGAATAAGGCTGATCTTACAGATTTGTTCAGCACAATAGTTTAGGCCTTTGCAATTTACAGACAGTATTTTCACCTAACATTGTGGTCATTACATAGATTGTGTTGCTCCATCTTCACTGTGACACACGCAACATACAAAGGCTAAAAGATTTTCAGCAAGTACCATTTCTTAAGGCTAAAAAAATTCACTGATGTTTTCTACAGACAAGCCTTTAAGCAAACCTTTTCTTCCTGTTGATTACCTTGCTGTAGATACAAACCCACAATTGTTAACGCATAGAGAAATAATATTTATCTTTTTAGCAGCTAAAGTAGTCCTTTTAAAAGAATAATTAAGGGAACCTGTACTCATTATGCATTATAATGGTAATATTCTTAAATAGAAACACGCACGTAAGACTGAACTTAAAGAACTTAACTAACGATAGCCATGAAATTCTCTAAACTTTCAGATGCCTTTAAGGCACGTGTGAACTCACCAAGATGATACCTACCTGGTCACTTACACAACTATATATAATTTGTCAATCAAAAATGCATTGTTCAGCAGCCTTTTCACTATCTCATAACCAACCATTAAGTCCAGAGATCCATAAATTCAACCTATAAAACCTCTTTATCATTTCCCTGCCCCCAACAAAACAATCTAAATGGCACCACGAAGAAGCTTCACAAGAACACATTACAATGTTTAATAATGTAAATGTTGCAATAAAAAAAGCTAGAGCACTTACTACATATTTAGGAGGAATGTTATTTGTTGTGGCATAATAAAAAGTTTATCCAAGTTTGATCTGTAACACAGAAAGAGAGTCTTTGGCTAAAATAAAGGTTCTATATCCAGTCATGCCAAGAACTGTAATCTCTTGAGTTTATTTTCTTTGCATGTAGATTATGTACTCCACTGTGAGGGTAGAAGGCTTAAAATCTACGGTGTGCAAAGTCATCTTCAAACAGATGGCTCCATAGGTGCAAGCATCATGAAGAGACAATTGCTTTTGAGGGCTGCATTTTGTCCAGCATTTGGCTAGAATAAATAAGTAGTTAAGGCTTTACAGATTGAATCTGATTACCACCAGAAAGAATAATTAACCACAATGATACTTGTTCTAAAGATCAAGATATTAAAAATTCAGCCTTGATCTTAGCAATGCAGCCACCTCCCACATTTGAGATGTTAAGCCAAGATAACTGAAGTTCATGTTGTCTTTGTGTAAATCCAAGAAGCTGGATTTACTTCTTTATTTTCTCACATTCTTAGAGGCGTCAGAGCACTTGGTATTTGCAAGTCACTTTTAAGCTACATCAGGTTTGAGTGTAAACTACTGCGAGAGGTTAATAGTATAAAACATCACCAAAGGACTCAGCCACAATTGCTGTACCATACTCAAACTGAAAGCTGACTTCATGGTGGAGGACTACTACTTCAGTTTGATTCTTCTCTCCACTTTAAACTTACACACATTAACCATCACAGAAGAACCAAACGATCTTCTGTGACCACAAGCAGAAAAAAATAAAATAAAATCAAGTGTTACATTTCTTCCAGATGGCCTCAAGCTATCTCTGAAGACGACTACTAGGATGGGAAAGTATTTGCAGCAAGGAGGGTGTCAGTCTCTTTTCTCAGTGACAAGTGACAGGACATGATGAAATGGTCTCAAGTTGCACCAGGAAGGTTTAGACTGAATATTAGGAAGAATTTCTTCATGGCAAGGGTGGTCAAGCATTGGAACAGGATGCCCAGGGAATTATTCCTGGAGGTATTTAAGAGACATGTGGATGTGACAGTACGAGATATGATTTAGCAAGGGGACTCAGTAGATCAGGGTGATGGTTGGACTTGAAGGTCCAACCTTCAACCTGAAGGTCTTGATCTTGAAGGTCTTTTCTGACATAGATCATTTAATGATCCTATTTTTTTAATTTACTTTAGTCATAAGCCTTGCCTCTTTTGGTTAAGAAATAACTGAATAAATGTGCATGAGGTGATGACCCCATTAGCAGTGACTCTCATTTAAAGCATCCTGTTGCAGTTGTCAAAAGGGCAGGATAAGAGAACCGAACCTATCTAAAGTGATCGTATGGTATCCAAATTCTTTAAGTTACTGAGTAGGTATTTGTAGGAGCACAATGGGGAGGTAAAGTTATGAAAACCTGACTATTCCCACAGACGGAAAAAATTAGATTCAGTTTGTCAAGTTCTTTAATTGACAAATACCCCCAAAATACATGCACACTAATTTTATTTAGGAAGATGTGCAAGCATGTTATTGAGGTCAACAGACTTTTAGGGCTTGAAGACATACCAAGTTAATTGAATATCAGGAAGCCATTAGCACATTAGAGTGTGCTATTCCTTTTTTGCCATGCGCTGTAACTGCATCGATTACCTCACGATATGTTTAATCAAGTGCAATTAAGCACCATATCATTTTAATGTTATTACAAGAAATTCAATAAACATTTAAAGAGAAATTAAAAAAATGCTTTGCTGAATCTTGCAAATCCAGTTAAGTACCTGAAATATGAGGCCAAGAGAAAAAAATAAAAAGCTTTCCTTGTTTTTCTTCAAGCAAGGTACCAAGGGTTGAAAATCCCGACTTGTCTGAAGCTTCAACTTCAGAAATGGAATAAGAACATGCATATAAAGACATTGGCCAATAGAATTAAAAGCCGGAAAAAGCACTGCTTGAGGAAAATAAAACCAACAAAGTAACACTATCATTAAAGGAGACCAGGTGATATTAACTGACATATTGGTCAACTGAAAAGAAATTAGTTTGCCTGTGCAAACAGAAAGTATTAAATATTTATCAATATCACGAATGTGCAAGGAAAGAATTCACCAGTACTAGAAGCATATATGTATACTAATAGGTTCCTACATTGATCAGCTGCAGCAAAAGCAGCTGATAATACTGCAAACTGCTTCATAATTATAACGTGGACATTAAGAATAGATGGATCATGTCTTTGAGTGACAGTGAGACATAGTGAAGAGAAACTTCATGGAAATTTACAGAGAAGCTTTGCAAACTAATCAATAGTATAGAGGGCTCTCCACAATGAATTCAGAGAATTGAGGATACATAGCATCTTTCTGGTTTAAGTATCTAAACTACAGATTGCATCCAATTATTTTATTTATTTATTTACAGAATAAATGGGCTTAAATTTTCACTGAACTGTAAAGGCGGCTAGCAGAAACTACATGCTTTTAAATAACCAGTAGGCAAGGAAAGCCTTATGGAAATTGAGATAAAGCAGTAAAGTTCTCATTAAACTCAAGAAGTCTTCTGAAGCTTTTCTGTTCTTTCAGAGAGGCTCTCTCAGTTACCAACTCTACTGTTGACTTGTCTACCTTCAGCAGAAAGACTAAAAACCTTCTCACACCAAATCATGTACGGCAGTTACTAGTACACGAGCACCACTGTAAAAGTATATTAGGTATCATACTATGTTGGCTACTATAAATGGATAGACTTTTAAAGGAAAATAACATGTTAAAACAATTATGCACTTCAATTCCATAAAAAGCTGAGCTATGTCTAACCCTGCAAGGGCCCCATAGCAAGCTTGAACTACTTGCAATCTGGTTTACAAGCAGTCTAGTCATGGCAGCGTGGATTTCAGCACAAGCAAAGTGCTCTGAACAACAAACCTGTTACGTTTAACTTGTTCAAGTAACATTATTATGTATTATAATGTAATTGTACTCCAGGAATGACAATTCCCGTTTTGTCCTGTTTCCTAACAAATCTGTACAAGGCAGTGAATTTTGTAACTTTTTAAAACAATTAGAGGAAGATCACAAGCTTGCACAGAAACATTCAGGAACAGAGGATACTCTTTTTTTTTTTTTTTGGCTAGCACATAAAAATACAAGTTTCTGGAATTACAAAATGTATGTCAATTATTACCTTTTTGTTGGTGTAAGAACCAGTTTCATGGAGAATGGCGACCCTAAATGGAGGCCACCAAGTGTGGAATTCTTTTACCCACTGATGCATCACAGTAGCTGGACAAACAATGACTGTTGGACCCAATCCCTGGTACCTAAAAGCACACAAGCAAAAACCAAACCTTCAACATGAAATAAATACCCTATGTTAAAATAATCTGACACACTTGATTATTCGAGTGGAATACAAGAGCTACGGAAATTAACTGGCACTCTTTTTCTATAATTTTTTCCAGAGGTAGATAACAAGGAAAAAGCTAGAACAGCCTATCTATTGAATGCAGTGAGCAGTTAATGGATAAAATCTATCAACATAAACACAGAAACAGAAAAGCTCCAAACAATAAGGCATAAGGGAACTTCATACTGCATCCCATGGTAATACAAATCAGGTTTTGGTGACTATATTTCTTTAAGAGAAAAAGAAATTATTAACAACCATTTTATTACTTCTACACCCAAAAAAAGTGCACATATGGTCTCACACGTGTTTTGCTTCATGGTGATAATATACTATACTATTATCATCACAATTTACAGATCACAAGATAATACAAGGACTATAAAGAAACAGAATGTAACATCCAAATAAGTTGAGGTCAGAGCTGGGCTAAAACCATCTCATCCATTTCCTGCTCATACTCAGACAACTGTTTCTGAGATTCACTGAGGAAATGTTTGAAATAAAGTCTTTCTGTATGTAAATTTCAGAGACACTTTTACGGTTAAAAAGAGGACAAAATCTCTTGCATGACAGCCAAACAAGAAATATTACCATCAGGAACAAATACCATCAACCATGCAGGAAGTATATTAGAGCAGGAACAAAAATATAAGCTTGGTTATTTTTCAAAAATACTTGCTGCTTAAAAACTAGAACAAAATGACTTTGGAAACAAAGGCAATAGCTACAATTACCACATCCTGGTCTGTGTCTTCATATGATACAAAATAGTCACGAGCCAACTATGCACTATTCAAGTGGTAGTAAACAAGCATTTCGAACGATCACAGTTTAAATTAAAGATCACGTACATACAGCAATAAAGAAAAAAATCCCAAACACCTGCAATGCTCTGCTTTAAAAAACAAAACAAAACTGTTAGCACCTTCAGAAACTGCTGACATTTAGAAATAATCTTGATTATTAAAAGCTTATACATGCGCAGGACAACCTGGATGTTGTTCATCTCTCTAATCATCAAAAAAAGTATTATATAAAAGCTTTCCAAAGTCTAATTAAAGATGAGAAATCCCAGCAATCCAAGGGGAGGTTAAAAGTTGGAAACGCAAAAAATACTCAAATCTTCTTCTGTTGCTTCTAATTTATAAAAGCCAAATTCATAGCTAGTATTCTTTATTAGCTCTTATTTAACTGGATTTACCTAAAGTTGCACATAAGATTTACTCCTGCAACTTACTACCAAGAAAAAGAAAGTTGTAAACCTTCTGTGTTTACAAGTACTCAAAGAACAAGCAACATGAGCAAAAAAATAGTAATAAAAAAAATCAGGGGCAATAGACTTTTACTTCAGTATTGTGTCAGTATTGTGTCATATTTACTTCAGTATCAGTATTGTGGAAATCAATCTCTCTGTCACTCATAGTACATATCAAGCCTTAATGTTTATATATCTCAGTATCTTGAAGAGCACATATGAGTAAGCAATCCATGTCTAAACTTTATGGCAGAGTTTCTCATCTGATCTCTCATATAAATGAAAGAGGGTCTAGTGAAGGGCGATCTCTTCATTAGACACAATAATGTACCTGGAAAAAAGCACTCAAGCTCATGGACCCATAAGCTGTTCATCAGGTTTCAGCAACAGATTTCAATCTAAATACAGCTAGAAATGGGTTATGCGAAGCTTGCTGGTGTTTTGTTCTTGTGAACAGACCATTGGTGTGAAAGTCCCCTTGCTTCCTGCACCTACCTCAACTTGTTCAATAGAAGACATTTCCCTCTATAAATCTCAGAATCAGAATCAGTTTACAAAAGGAAATTTCTACTCCTTTATTTTGAAGGATATTTCTGCAGAAAATTTCATGAATAAAAAATATAGCCGTGTATTTCGAACGTTCCAAAATGGCCCTATTGTCTTAATAGCCAAGTGCTACCAAATACAACAATCTTTGCTCTTCTGCACAGTAACGACACTATGACCGTCTCCATTTTACAGAATGAGAGCTGAGGCAGAGAGAAACTACAGGAAAGGCTGCAGTGCCAGATTCATACAGCAGTACACTAGCTCCCTCTACACATCAAGGCAATGAGGTATCAAGTCCCTTGGACATGTTAACAACACAACTATGCCCACTCTTAACAAAAGCCTGCTTCTCAACCACACTGACCAGGAGGTCTTCTGCTTACTAGACTACACAACTGTCAGACAGAAGCTAACCACCTAGTGTTAGTACTTTCCTAGTTCAGAGTGCAGCTGTGGAAATTACTTGAACATGCAAAGACCAAATTGTTTAGACACACAGGCAAAATGAGAATAAAAAGTTTCATAATAATAATAAAAAAGCTTGTTTTCTTCCATGGAGTTACTCTGGTGGTGGACTTGCTAATTAGATGCACCAGAAAGAACAGAACGCATGCTTTCATGTGCAGAAAGAACATTGCAACGTAGGGGTTTAATTATATTTTGGCCTCTTCAAAGATTCATTGTAGTCTCACTGCACTGTCCTAGTGACTCTAACTGTGTAACCATGTCGAGAGGTGTTCCTGAAGGAATTTTATCAACTCAGTGGGCCTCCAACTAGGGCAGGTAATATACCTGCACAAAGTCATCTGTAGAGCAGCATCCTTAAAACAGGCAGTCATATCAAAGTAAATCAACTGGCTTGAGTGATGGAGTACAACATGGCAGTTTTGTATAGAAAGGCTACAATTGAAAGCAAATGGAGAATACAATTCTTCCAAAAGACAGTAATGTTTTCTCTTTAAAGCATTATTTTACAATTCAAGTACATGCTGAACATAATCTGAATGTCCCTCTATATATAGTTAACATTTTTGTTCAGTATAGTACTGCAATATTTGCTTAATTGCATGTCATAATTCACATCAGATAAAGAGCTACCAAAACTAGAAAATTCAAGTATTATTCATGCATGCATTTGTAAATCCAAGAATGCCAACAAGTATCCTTTCCGGTAATTTCACCTATAAAGAAAGAATTTCATAGTATTGTTCAATAATAAAAAAAGAATATGATAGCTTTTGTAAGCCAGTCACTTGAATATAGTTTTGAAAACAACAAAGATGGAAATTCCTCTGTGTAAGTTACAGTTTTTATTACTACTACTATTTTTCTGGCATAGATAATTCCCTGCCGATCAGAAACTCTAACTTTCATCGCAAATCAGCTTGCTGCTTCCTGTAAAGCATTCACCTGGTGTCTTGCCAGAACAAATATTTTAATGTAAAATTTAATAAATGAAACTAAAGGTATTACATCTAATTTAAAATTCCATATTGTGTAAACTATTGATATTAATGTAATTGAGTTTGTAAACAATCCATTTGTGGAAGCTAACCTTAGACACTGTATTGACCCAAAATATCTAGTGCGGCTCATCTGCAAAATGAAGCATCAATGCCTGGAATTCATTAAAAGTGTTACATGTTTAATTTTTCCTGCCCTACAGCTCCATTGTCTCGTAAAATTTTTCCTTTGATGTCCCCCACTAAAAGAATTAAAGGAATATTGTAATTGAAATGTCATTAATAATTCACAGGACCCTCCTCCACCAGCAATACATCTGATGAAATATTAATTGAGCTCCACAGACTGACAGTCTGCAGAGGAGCACTTGCCTGTAATTTGAACCACGAGTCCTGATCTTGCTGTAGCTCAGACCTGCCAAGAAGGCAATTATCTGGATGGTCTTGCCCAATCCCATCTCATCTCCCAGAATTCCTCCTGCCTGCTGGCAGTGCAATTCCCAGAGCCACCTAACACCTGTCTGCTGGTACCTAAAAACAAGGAAAAGAAGATGGCAAATGTTTGATAATACAGATCGTAACAGAAAGTACTCATGAATTAATCATTTGGCAAGGTTCTTATACTAGTTACAGTAACATGCTGGATGTATGTTTTACATGAGTGCTGTATTTACTAGGTCATACATTTTTGATGTGCTCAAACATTACATGTGACTTTCATTCTTTATGCAATGCTAAAACATTTCTAATTAAACTGATAGTCATGGTAATTAGAGGGTATTTTATTTCATGTATATTTTAAGTGTTAAAAGTAACTTGGAAAGCTACTCTTAACAAAGCATAATTATCTTTTCAGACGAGGAGACATGCATGGGTCTCATGAATTATATTATTTGGAACATATACCTTAAACTGAAGGAGAAGCTTGACTTACAGCTTGACTTCACTCTCCACTCTCGAAACTGATCACATCTGTCACACTACGCTTTCTTTTTACGTAAATTCATTTAATAACATTTAATCTCTTTTAATGAATAAATAAGTCAACAAGGCAAAACGTTTAGGAAGGCAAAACAATAGAAGCTATTCCAGTGAACAGGATGCTGCAGTGTGTTATCGTGTGAGAATATCAGGGTAGTTTCTATTCCCAGTCACCCACTGGAAATTGTACAAGCAACAATGTTAAATACATTCTAGTTAAAAGCAGTAGATTAGAAACCAACATTTACAACGGCAAGCTAAAAAGGTGGAGGTAGGGTGCTGGACTGAGAATAATTTTAAAACATGCTTTTTTACAATGATACGAAATAGTGCCAGCAGCAGGAATAGAACCTTTTGGAAAAGGGAAGGGGGTGAAATTGAAAACAACAAAAAAGTGAAGCAACAGCATATTTAAATAATTTCAAAGAAAATCCATGTTTCAGCATTTCTGTGTCTTGTAATTTAGAAGACCAAGGTTACCAGTATTATTTTCTTGATGGCATGCATTGCTGGAGTGCCAAGCACAGCAAAGAGCAAAACATATTTTTTTTTGTAAAATAGGAATTGGTCATTTTGGGGGCATTCTCTTGTATGCATATTTCAAGTGTTTTTCTTTCAACAAAGAATGTTTAGGAGTATTGACAGCTAATGACACCAGTATCTACAAAGCCCTATTAAAATCAATTTATGTTGTGATCTGTATGGATTTAGATGAATGCTGAAAGGAAACAAACAAACAGCCTGAGTAGTTAGAAAAAGATGATCAAAGAACACATCTAATGGTTCAGACATCATTCTAACTGCTGATATCTCAAATGCATTATACCAAGAAGCCCTTAAAAATCCCTTTATTAGGGATGAATTCACCTTAATGAACGCAGGAATCTAAATTAAACAACTACAAAATTGTTTTCAGGATTGGCCATAACCAGGTGAAGATGCTACTTGTTACAATATTTTATGAAGGTCAGAACATTTTCTTATGGAAATATTGAAAAAATGTAGAAAAAAAGAATCTTAATTTGAGTCAGAAGCTACTCCAGACTAATTTTCAGCATATATCTTCAGAGGACAACTACTCAATAATTTCCTGATGTTATTTTGTATTATTTCTTAGGATTACATCTAGTGTTTAAAAGTCAGCTGCATTTATAAGCATTTTTCTCCATCTTCCCCTTTCTTCTCAAAAAGAAAGAGAATACCGTTTATAAAGTTTGGGAGAAATTCTGCTCCAAGGATATCTAAAAATAGAGAAGACACAGGCGCTTTCACCAAACAGATTCAGATGAACAAAATGTGAAGAGCAAATTATTAGCTATTACTAACCGTAACAGGTTTAAACAGGCACAATAATAGATTAAAATTTACCAGGAAAACCTTTGGACCCTGGAGATTAAAAAAAGCAAAAGCTTTATTTTTTTAAAGGATGGAAAGATAATAGCAAAAAAATCACACAACTTTCTGCAATGAAATGAAATTCTCAGTCATTCTGGGTCACAAAGTGCTTCCCTTTCCTAAGTCAATCTCATGCACTAAGACAAACTTCCATAGGCTTTCCAAACAAGCCTGAAGAGTAATTTAAGACTTTTTTCTTCTTCTTCTTCTAACCTTTCATACTTCAATAGCTCTGAATATTACTCATCATTAAGGAAATACAGTATCCACCTATGGTGTCTTTCCACTCCCTACACAGGAACAATGCCCTACACGAGATTTCAAGCATCTACTTAAATATGAAACTTTAATTGCATAGATTTTTATTTTCTGTTTACTGGATATGATACTAAACAGCATTCATGAAGCTACATAGATGATTTCAACTCCCAGAACCTTTCCTACACAAGAATGCTGTATGCTAAGGCCAGAGATAAGTATCTTAGAACATGGAACAAACAAAAACAGGAACATACTTTTAAATAACGTCCTGTAAATACATTTCTAAAGCTCTTTTTTTTTTTTTTCAGGGACAGAACATTAATTTAAATGGCTATGAAAGTACACAGAAAAACATTAATATTAGCTTGTGAGGAACACATAAAGGTGATTTGCTATGCCAATTCTTTGTAAAAACATCTAAGCATGCAAAAATTGCAACAATTGAAAAGGTTAAGAAAAACTTTAAAAAGTTTCTCCCAAATAATTTTTTACAGTTATATGGAGAGATAATCAATTCTCTTTAATCTTATGCTTTCATTAGACTTTTTTTGTTTTTCACTGAAAAAATACAGTCGAAGAAAAATGTTGCCCAGTTTTCTAGACAGTTATGTTTGCATTGCATTTCACATCAGCAATTACCCTCTGATGCATCCCTCAAAATTTACCACTGTAGCTAACAGTGTTTATTTGCATTGCTGCTGAGACAAAATTGCATTGCAGTAGTCATGTTAGGGAAATCATGCACTGAAAGCATGTAAGGAAGAAAGCTTGTTTCATGTTTGCACAGACTTCTCTCAGGCTAAGTGCAGACAGTGTAAGGCAATGCTTTTAAGTCAGTCTTGCTCACTGTGTTTAGTTCTGCTCCATAGTAGCACCACTGATACTAGCTAAGTACATCTTGATGAATGTTCCTCAAAGCAGAGAGAAGTGCATTAATAAAAAACAAAACCAAACCACCACGACAACAAACTTAAAGATCTACTGTTTCTACTGTGATATAACTTCTTTGGATTTCCATTCAAATAAGCAGAAAGGTCACTTAACAGAATAGAGCTATACACCTCCTGCTTGGGTCAATATACTTCCATGTTTTCTACTAAACTTGTTCAGAACTCAAAAGTTTAATGCCTATCGACTATGGGCCTTCCTACGCTGGAGATTTCAGCATTTAAGTTAGAAGTCAGAAAAATCATTCAACTCAATTGATCTTTCTAACCACTTAGGAAGTTTTGCCAACTGACTCATGCTTACAGGGATACCCTTCATTAGTGAGGCTGATATCTCTAAGATTAATTTCTAGTTGTCTGCCTTATTTCGATTCCCTTTGGGTTGCTCAGACCACACATCCGTTCTCAGGATGATTACTCCTGCAGTACCTTCGCATAAACAACTGGAAACCACATATTGGCTGTGTATGGTCCTGGCAACCAAGTCATTAATTCAATTCCATTTCAGAGCTAGTGCTTTCCTTCTGAAGAATTGCAGGACAACAGTAATAATTTCTCTGAGGTTAAGACTAAGTGGTCCTGTTGGAAGGGACTCCATGCGTGCCTGTTAGAAACCATAGCTTTCTACTGGACTAATTATAAGACTTCAGAGTTAGCTTTTGAAAGAGGAGATGGTTTTCCTTCTGTGTGAAATGTTGCCAACAAAAATGAATACAAGCCAATGATGCTTGAAAGTTAGGGAAAGATTATGGATAAAGTTAACTTGTCAGCTGCTAACTTATTTGGGCTGCCTCTTGTATACAGCTTTTTGAGATCAAGATGAGTTGCTTGAAAGCGTCATTGGACACCACAGTAATGTTTTAAAGATCTTATAATATGATCATAGAACTACTCATAAAAAAAGTTGACTATATTTTTTGCTGGCAGAAAATTTCAATCACTCTCTACCCAATCACAGAAACACCTATATTCCTTGCTTTCATTTATCACAATTTGCCAACACTGCATCTTCAAAGTAAAGTGATTCTCCTATCACTCTGCACACAGATTAAAAGAAAGCTAATAAAAAGTTTACAAAAAGAGACGAGGAGAGCTTCTCAATCCTTAGTTTGGCTAATAAACACAATGCTCACAAGTCACTTATTAACTCTATTTTCATAAAGCTGCATTTTGTGCTTACAATAAATAACCTCTGAGGTTTGCTCCTGCAGCTTTTTTAACAGAAACAGTTGTACCAGAAGTTGCAGCAAAGGGTATCTGGAAATCAGCATCACTGTTACTAATATCATTACTAACAGCATAGGGCAACTTAACATTAAAATAAAGTATACAATGCATACTTAAAAAGCTTTTTGAAGAGAAATCCTGGAACTTTGAAACCCTCTTCAAATTCAGTGTCGCTTTCATCAGAAACTTCCTCAGAGACCTGATGTTCTTTGTCCTTCAGGCGTTCTTTTTGCCACCTCCTAGAGTTACACACGGAATAGAAAAAAACCTATGTGAATACTACACAGAATTTTGCATTGAGTAGAAAACAATAAATTAAATATATATATATACACACACTCTCAGATGTGATGATCTGAAATAATAATCCATTGGAGGACAGAGTTATGCAACTCAAAATATTTTACATGAAAATGTTCATGCAATCCTGATTAGTTAAAAGCTTTCAGAGTTTTATAGCTAGTTACAATCATCTACAGACAGAAATACTAAATACAATATAATCAACAGCACCATTAAAAGAAACTGGCTACCTTAAATTCCTAAACCTCCATTTAAAAAAAAAAACATCAAAATCAACAATAGAACAACAAAAAAAGCAATAAAGCTGAAGTACTTTGAAGTTATTTTTCTCAATTTAAACAAATATTTAAAATGGTTTCTTTCACCTAGAGAAATGTTTAGCAACATATAATTGTATACAGAGGACTCAGCTGGAAACATCACTGTCTTAGGGATGATGTGCTCTAAAAGCTGTTAAGTAGTCACTGAGTATTTTAACATTTTGAAATTACAGAGTGATTTATGGTATGCAGCCTGACGGCTGTATTTGGACTCTAGGCAGGCTACAGAATTGCCTTCCCACCCTGTGCCCCCTTTTAGAATGGGTACCAAAGGATCTTCAACGTCCAAGATGCATTTGTTTTAGCGACCCCCAAAAACCCATCTACCTGTAATAGCAAAGTGCATGCTTACTGCCAGCTGGGAGGAAATGACTGCAGTACCAAAACAAGTAAATACCAAACCACCAACAGCACTTCACAGACAACTTGGATTTTGCTGGAATTCTCCCGTGAAAGTGTATTCACTGCAGACAATACAAACACATTGTATAACCTGACAAAATCCCTACAGAAAGTGTAAGTTATAGAACAGATGGAAAATGTCCTTGTGCTACTGCTCTGCAAGCAGACAGATTTCATCTAATAAAAAGTTCGTTGCATCTGTAAGGATGAAATGATTTGTGTACCTCCTTTCAGATACCCGAGATATATGGACCAGTAAAATTTCTTCTAACTGAAACCCTCTCCCAAGTGAACAGCCTCATCCTTCCCAAACCAGCCAAAATACTTTCAAATCAAGTGTGCACTCCAATTTAAGCCATCATTATTTGAATACTTTTCCCATATTTATAATTAATTCACACATAAAGGTGTTAGCCTGAATGAGGCTGAAGAAGAAAGAGAAGCCTTGACAGTCGAAAAGCATCTCAAACATAAAATATAAGGATGGAAATTGTTCAGGTCCCAAAGAACTATAAATAGCACTGATGGGATGAGAAGCTCATCTGTCCAGTCTTAACTCCACATTGAAGAAACCCTGGAGAATACACTCCAGAACAATCCTGCAATATCTAGATGGAGGAGGGCTTAGTGGGATGCCGCAGTTTTCCAGTACACCTCCAGTTTCCAAATGGCAAACATTACAGCTGAGTGCACAGTCCTGTTTCCCTCCTGGTAACAACTTACCTCTCCCATTTACCCATTACAAAAACGGCCTAGGCTCCTGCTGTTGGCTGGACAGCTGTAGCAGCAGAAGGATGGCAAGGTAAATGAACTATCAGAGTTCTTAAAGAAAAATCCATCTTCTGGAAAGAAGGATTTATGAGCTATTTTAAAAAGTGAGGAGATTCACTACCTTTTTTTTAAAGTTATTAATTCTGATTTTTCTGTAAAATATATGCAAAAAAGAAGTACATATTTTTAGGGAGAGAAAAAATGTATATAATCTTCAAAGCTGAATACTTGAAAGGACATAAACTGCATCAATGGAGATGTAAAGAGTATTTTAATTTCAGCCTTGCTACACAACACAATGCACTTTAAGGTTATGGGTTAAGTGAGCGTTTTCAAAGCTGTTGGTCCAATTTTATCTATGTCAGGAAAAAAGAAACAATCTTAAAGCCGTTGGTTAATTTCTGTCCCATAGCTGGCAGTATCATCAGCTGCAGAAACAAAATTTAAACACACTGTCATTACCTTGATTTATATCCTGACCTAACCACCCAAAAGGATGGAGACACAAGTTACCATTAGAACTTCTCAAACAACTGCCCATAAAACTGCTGCTCTTTCTTGGTATTTTGCACTTCAAACTTGGCAAAATAATCCAGAAGACACTATGAAACATTCCACACATTGCTCTAAGTCTTTAAGACTTCACCCATGCTACCCATCTCTATCACATTAAGAGCAGACACTATTGGCACAATGACACGTACAGTACTGTGACACCCTCCAGCTGATATGAGAAATGCCTTCTCCATGAGCGAAAAACCCTCCCAGTTAAAACAGTTTAAGATAAAATTTGATTAGTGACTGAAAGAAAAAACGAAATGAAAATGAAGGACTAGTTTTCCCCTTGTATTTTATTTATTTATTTTAACAAATAAGCAGATTTGGGGGCAAGGAAAACAGTGGTGCCTGCCTTCCTAGGGACATTATTCTGCATTTTCCAGTATTAAATAAGGTGAAAACCGTAAAAGAGGCTCGTCTTAGGTCATTCATAGTCGTCTCCCGCAGGACCTGTGAGCTCATAGCAAGACTTAACCTCAAGCTGTGTTTTCCCTAGGGGCAGCATTAGTAAGTTTCTCTCTCTTTCTGACCACTTACTTTGACAAAACTTTCAGGTGCTTCACTTAAAGGCTTCCGTGTCCCTCAAATTTGTATAAAAACCTCGGATTAGGAACAGGGAAGAAATTCAACGCTGGATACACAAACAGCAATCACATACTTTCTCATGGGATAAAGGTAGTTACGGTAGCCTTCTAAATCAGCTTTATACCAATATCTTGGGAAAATACTTACAGCCTGCCTTTATGGAAGCAGTTCCAAACGTGGAACCGTGGTGCTGTTTTATGAAGTGAAAATGAATACCACCATCTCCAAATACATGAAAGTTACAATAACTGCAAAAAAAATTACACTGAGGAATTAACTAGGAAAACACAATACTGGACAAGTTCAGAGAGCCAGCTTTACAGCAATGTGTTTTGATCTCTTACGTTCAGTCACCTTCAGAAGTAAAAATTGTGATGGAGCATATGCAAAAGCAGCATATGCAGGGAAAAATATGAGGAACTGTTGACAGTTTTCTGATTAGAGACTGAGTTGCAAATATTTATTTGTAAGCTCTCAGGTTGTTATTTCATTACATGAAATCATGTACCCAGTGAAGTAGTAAAAAAAAAACTTACTAAAAGTGTAAGAAATTTTTCACCACAAATACTTTTACATAAATAGCCTAGCATAGGAACGAAAATCTCTCTCTTAGACTAGCAGTCTGGTAGTCCTTGATTTAGGAAAACAGCATTCATGCTCACGGGCTAACTCATCCAAAAAGGCTGATACATTCTAGAGGCACAGCATAAAAACACATTTATTTTTG
Organism: Anser anser; assembly: GCF_964211835.1. NCBI lineage: Eukaryota > Metazoa > Chordata > Aves > Anseriformes > Anatidae > Anser > Anser anser. The sequence goes on from NC_139727.1 coordinate 23,110,540, forward strand.
TCCAGTACTATGAAGTTGTTATCAATTATTGTTCTGAGCTCCAGAAACAACTGACACGTGTCAGAACTGGGTTACTTTATCTGACTGCGTTAAGATAAGACTCAAAACAAGAAAGAAAACACCTACTTATCACACTACGACGAAAACAATTTCAAATCACAAAGCTTCTGAAGTGACAGCTGGGTTAAGAATCCATATTAAATTCAAATCAAATACAACTGACAAGCAAAGCAGTATTTTGTACAAGAGCCTGCCTCTAATTCCGTATGTCAGAATCGCCACCAGCCAACGCTAGAGCTTCAGTCTCCCCTGGGAAGAAGCAGATTGCCCTCTAGTGTATGTTAGAAAAAATGATCCACAAACAACCAAGAAGAAACTTCTTCAGGTTAAAAAAAAGCTCAAAGCCGTTCAGGAATTCCACCAACATTTTCTGCAGTAATTTTGGCCAATGTCAAGATATCTCTTGAAATCATTAGATACCTAGAAAATAAGTATATCTAGAATTTGAACTAATAAATTCTGACCCAAATTTTCATTTTTTATACACATTGTATTTGTTACTTTACTGAAATGTGTAATAACACAAACTGTAGAATTAAAGACTGCTATTGCATCTCTTTTAAAGGTCTGGAGGTTTTTGATATTTTCCCCTAAGTTTAAAGAGAAAGCAGCATTTTTTTTTTACCACCACTATAATAAACTGCAGTTTGAAGAAGTTATTCAGTTTCTGAAAAGCTGTGAACTTGATACAAGATATTGTATTAAGCTATTTTACAGTAACATTTCACTATTTTCTTTAGGAAAGTGAAAATATTCTAAATGGGCAAAGAAATGGGAAGACAGTATTTGCTATACCAGTTGGCCCGTCTGCTCCTGTACCCTTTCCCTTAAGTCAAACTTTAGAGGGAGAAACAGCAGTAGCTCATAATTTGACTTAATTACTACGTAATATATTGACAAAATTAAAAATATCCTTATGAATCTCAGTTAAATTTCATTAACGTGCCTAACAATCAGGAAACACAGGTTTCATTGTATCACCAAAGTCTCTTGAGAACAGAAGCATGACCCTTGAGAAATTTACTTTTATGCTGTCCATGGGTCACTAATGTAAGTACAATTTCATCCTGCAAGTACAGTATCAAAGCCATATATCATACAATTAAATCTTCCTTACTGTAAGATTGCATTCAGATACTAAGCCCATTTCCCACTTATTGCAATACCCTAGAAAGAAATTCTGCATCCAAAACAGTAATGAACACAATTTGATTTTTTTTCTTTTTAAAATACAGTCAGGAACCAAGCTGAGTGTTTAATATAGTTTGCATTTTTGAAGCACAATATGTTTTCTATTTTAGACAGCTAAGAACCCCTTACAGATTATTCTAATTTGCTAAATTGAAGCATTCAGCATTACTTTTCTGATCTAACTTTTTATGGTCTGTATGGGTGGATTTAATTGGTACGTCCTAACAGATGAAATAAATGCAGTTAGTACCACAAGTCTCTGAAAGTAAATTAAGACTGATGTAGACAATTACACACTTGAGCTTAGAATGAAAGGTGTACTCAGTGAGTGAGCCAAAATATATCTTCATTTGTGTCTTGGATTTGTCATTTTAAAGAGCAGTTAGGATGCTCTAAGAAAATGTCTTCCACAAAAGGTAATATTTAATCCTTTTTAAATTTATAACTCTGAAACAATGAGAGATTCAGTGATACGGATACTTCAAAGACAGCTACCATACGAAAACTGATCTGACTTGAGAAAAACACAACTTATTTTTTTAGCTAATTTTATTTTTGTTTGATTCTTTTTATCAACTATTTTGTGCACTGATAGCCACAACTTCCAGCAACTCAGCTGCTTGAATGTCACTTGGGAGACATGGAAAGAAGCAGCTTTTCTAGCCTTTCCTCGCAGCACTTGACAGCACTTGAATGAAGAGCTATTCAGATAAAAGTACTCCAAAAACTATACAAAATACACAAGAAAACATAGATATAGCACTTATCTCCCCCAATGTGAGATATAATTCCTTCCCTGAAGCAGTGGGCTTATACATACTGGCAGCTGCTATGGGAACAGTGACCTTAGGATAGCTATTTTTTTTTTATTTCCAAGCTATTGTCTCATGCAGCTATTGTATTAGCGATGTTAACAGTGTAACACGTTAACTACATATAAAGACCTAAAATTATTTGATTATATTTACACTTTCCATTTTAATACAGCAAAGCAGAATGTTGATTAATATGTAAAAAACCTGTGTCGTTTGCAGCTTCCACAGCTGTAAAACCTCGAAAGAATAATCTGACAATAAGAATAATACAAAGAATAATCTGACAAATCTGGTGTCCTTCTACGATGGGGGTACAGCACTGGTTGATAGGGGAAGAGCAACTGGCATCATCCTCCGGGACTTGTGCAAAGCATTTGACACTGTCCCCCAGATGATATACTTGTCTCTAAATTGGAGAGACAGGGATTTGATGGACAGACTACCTGGTGGGTAAGGAATTGGCCAGATGGTCATACTCAAAGAGTTGCAGTCAACAGCTCAGTTGTCAGGTGGAGGTCAGTGACAAGTGGTGCTCCTCAGGGGTCAGCACTGGGACCAGCACCGTTTAACACCTTTGCTGGTGACATGGACAGTGAGACTGAGCGCACCCTCAGCAAGTCTGCTGATGGCAGCAAGCTGTGTGGTATGGTCAACCACACGGCAGCGCGGCCAGCAGGGCGAGGGAGGGGATTCTCCCCCTCTGCTCTGCTCTTGTGAGACCCCACCTGGAGCCTTCAGCTCTGGGGCCCCCAGCACAAGGAGGACAGGGACATATTAGAACGAGTCCAGAGGAGGGCCACAAAAATGATCAAGGGGCTGGAGCACCTCTCTTGTGAGGATAGGCTGAGGGATTTGGGGTTGTTCAGCCTGGAGAAGAGAGGCTCCAGGGAGACCTTACAGCAGCCTTCCAGTGCCTAACGGGGGCTACAGGAAAGCTGGGGAGGGACTCTTCGTCAGGGAGTGTGGTGATAGGGCAAGGAGTAATGGCTTTAAGCTAAAAGAGAGGAGATTTAGAGTAGATATAGGGAAGAAATTCTTCACTCAGAGGGTGGTGAGACACTGTAGTTGTCCACAGGTTGCCCAGAGAAGCTGTGGATGTGTTTAAGGCAAGGAAGTGTTTCAGGTGAGGCTGAATGGGGCTTTGAGCAACCTGATCTAGTGGGAGGTGTCCCTGTCTGTGGCAGGGGGGTTGGAAGTGGGTGGTTTGGGTTGGAAGGGATGTTAAAGACCATTCTGTGATCCTCTGATTTTTCCCTGTGTCTCTGCACACCATTGCTGCTCCAGTAATGGTAAGCAAACAAAGGCAAGACCCATGCAAGGGAAGAGAATTTAAATTACTAAGTATGTGTACTGTAAAGCTAGTGAAAAGCTAGCCTTTTCCCTTTCCACTGATCACGCCTTGCTTTGAGCAACAACTAGGCTGACTGCTGCAAGTTGCCTTTAGGAGGCAAGCAAGGAACGGGGCGCTCTCCTGCCCGCCCTGCTTCCTGCAGCTGCACCAGCTCCTCTTCTGGAAGCAGTCAGTCTCTTCTGGAGAAGCTGAGCAGTCCTGCAGTTAGCTAATTATCATGCTTTAACAACATCACCGTATTTTCCCCTTGACACAGACCAATCTCTTCAAGTCCCATCCCTGAAAAGTTTTAATGTTAAGGAAACTCATTTTCAATCTTTAGGAGTGTAGGACTTTATTCAGCGCCAAGCACAAGACTAGATGTTCGGAGGACTAAAGTAATCCTAAAGGACTTTCCCTTGCCTATCTCAGGGGTAAAATATACCATAATCTCACCCATTCATTTGCATTCAAAAGTAAAACTGATGTGAAATAAGACATAAATGTAAGCAAATGACAGAATTTCTATAGCATTCTTAATATGTTTCTTAATTCACTACACTTTATTTTCTCATGGCATTTCCCATAATGAAGATTACCTGGGGGTGTCAGCATAAAAACGTCAATGTGGACAGCTGCAGCTTAACAGCCACAATAACTGTAGCTATGAAATTTTTAAGAGATGTAGTGTTTTGGTGGCAATTACAGTTATTGATATTTCTAAAATTCATTTAGGCTTTTATTGTAACTTTAGTAACCAAAAGAAATGTAGTCTACGATATGACTTTGCTAAGGATAAATTGTCACAATCTTAACGTTATTAAAAAACGTGTTTGAATGAATTTAAACTGAGAGTCATATTAAAACTTTCAATCAAAATAAATTACTCTTGATGAAAACACTGAATTAAAAATGATTTAATATTGGTCTAATTCAAATGTGAAGAACATAGTTTTATTCAATAAAATAGTAAATATTTTACCAATTAAATACAATTAATTTTTTTTTTAATGCATCGAATAAAAACACATTTCTTTTTGACCCTATGGACACTGTTCAGATTAGGGTCCTGTTGAAATCTTCTATTCAAGAGCAATAAAACTATGCTTTAACTTTGAAAAGCAGGCTGGCAATCCCAGGATACTAACACCTCATCTCAGCTCCTGATCTGCCTTAGTAATCTCAGATGTGAAAGTCAAGTTGGGCTCTTCCTACTTACAGTTCTGTCACCAGGAACAATTCTGAAGCAAGTACTTCTGCTATCAGAATATACCTCTTCCTCCAAGCAGCTCAGGCTCTCACAACATGAAAAGATAGATATTTATACATCTGCTTCTCTGATACAGCTTCATTTAACTCTGTAGGGTTTTATATTTTTACAGAAGTAAAATTTAAGTCTCCCAACCGTTAACTAGGCATTATGCTATGCCTTTTCACTACATCAGTCACTCTGCACCAACAGCCCTAATATCTATTGTTCCTTTCACTGTAGGACACCTGTTTTCAGCTTGGAATCTATGCTTTTATGAAGGGCTATAAACTACTTGAAGGACATTCACAAAAAGCAACGAATTAAAAGTAAGCATGCTATCAACAGGCTGACATTCATTATATGAAGCTCAACAGTTACAGCAGAAAAGAGATAACATGCCAGCAGTTAGAGAACACTAAAATAGTTTTATTTGTTTTAGTTGATCTTGATCTTTTGGCTCCCAGTGTGTAGAAACTATTCCTTAACTTTACTGGCATGTCTAGTTAGCATTTTAAGAGCTTAACAAACTACACATCACTTTGTTGGCCCTTAAAAATGTTTTCCGAGCAGTAGTGAAAATGGAAACATTGCAGTCTTATTGTTAGGAACTCAACAGCTATGCTATCCATAGAGAAGACATCTCATCCGCACACTGTAGCTACAGAGAAACCATTGACACCCAGGCTATATAAATTTCATAAACTACAGATAAGCAGCTGGTGTTTCAACTGCCATTTTCAGAAGTAACTTGTGTTCCTGACATTTTAGCTACACTTAACCACCTAATTATACTAGTCTATTTAATAGAAGATGCTGACTTACCTTATAAATCTTACACAGTTTACAACCTGAGGTTATTGTAGCAAGAGAAAACTACTACTACTATTTCCACTACCTCTTTAGATAAGGACATCACCCTCATTAAGAGCAAGAAGAGGTAAAAATCACTGTCAAACAGGGCAGCTCTTCTTAGATTTGAGTCATAGCAATATGAATATCCATTTACTACTTACCTAAACTATGCAAGAAATATCACTTGCTAATCAAATAATGCAGATGATGTCCTTTCTAGTATGAATTTTCACAAGTTTAAATTCAAGATCCATTTTATACTGATGTTCAAAAAACCTGTTAGCCAGATACACTATACATATTTGCCTCATATTTCAATAAACGAATGGATTCTACAAAAATAGTACATAATCATGACTTGTTCAAGGAATTTCTTCTTGACTAGCTGTTAACTAAAGCTGAAAAAAAAAAAAAACCACCTCATCCCAAACCAAGCCAAAGATTTCTCTCACACTGTAAAAGTGCTCTCCCTCTGAAAGGTCAGTCTCCATGTAATTTTGCCTATCAAACAGAACAAATCATGTATATTTGAAAAGTAGATATAAAGACCTGCAGACAAAAGTACCACTTAAGTAAACAGTAACGCTGCCAAGTAAATGTCGCTTTATATATACACTTTGTTGTTGGCACATTCACAGCTCTGCAAATAACAAACAAATCGAATACTGAAATAACTTATTTTTGAAGGACCCTATAACAATCAGAAAAATTAAATAGCAAAGTCATTATAATTAAGAGGTAAGCCTGATTCCTTTTTGGAAGGCTATGATCCTTCTGACCTTCTCCTTTTCCTTACTCCAATTCCTACCTGTGTATTATAGACTGCCTTTCACATGTGCAATATCATTTGTTAATGTTACTAATAAAACGTCTAGGACTAACCTTAGTCTCTGTTTATAATAGTCTTCATCTCCATCATCTCTCCATCTCTTTACTTTGCGCTTCCCTATTGTAGGCTCTTCCTCCTCAGAACTTGGAAAGTAGTCAGCATCCTCTTCAGCTTCTTTAGAATCTCTCTTCACCAAATATTTTCCCTTTCTTGACAAATTCTTGAGTTCATAATCAGAATCATTATTAGCATGAGAAGGTACCCATTCTTCCTCCTCTTCGACTTCTTCTGGATCAAAGAGCTCCTCATCAGGTACATACTCAGACTCTCCACTATCGTCCTCCTGTTCACGCTTCAACTTCTTGGTCTCAGGATATTTCTTTTCTTTTGGAATCCCTGCTTTTGACTGAATCTGAAGGGCATGCTTCTGAAGTTTCTTCAAGTGTTTTTTTAACCGCTTATCTGTTTTTGACAGGGATTTACCCTTTTTTTCCTTTGTAGTAGACGTGGGAGCTATGCACTGAACATTTTTGGCTTGAACTTTCTTCTTTGCTCCTTTGTGAAGGGATAACTTCTTTCTCTCAGATGACAACTTAGCTTGGTCTGCTAAATACTTCTCGAAATCAGATGCTTCATTTAGCATTAATCGTTGTGCCTTCCTCTCTGGCTTCTGAGGTATTTTAGTTCCAAAAGGGGTCATCTGGCCAGTACGAATAAGTTCCTCCCACTCTGTTTCCTGAACGGGCATAAGCATGCTGCCAAGAGACGATGGACCAGGTTCTGGAACAAAAAAAATCAGAACATCCACCATACCTTTCACGTGTCCTGAATAACTCAAACACAGTAACAACTTTTTTTTTCAAACTTTAAACCGATTCCGTTTTTATACACAACTCCAAGCTAACATACAATAGAAGAAGTTCAAAAAAGCCAGAAAGCAATAAAACAGAAAGCCAAAGGACTTTTTTTTTTAAACTTCAAACTTCTTCTAAAAATTCTTATAGGAAACATTACACCCACTATCAAAATGCTAATACCGTTGGAACTACCACAGCAGCAGCAAAACCAACCATAAATGAATAACCCTCAACACCACATGAACTCTAATGTGTCCCTATGCTTTCAATTCAACATATCATGTTCACTGCAAGAAACCACAGACTGCATACAGAGCAACGCTGTCCATTTCTATTTTTATTACTGACTTTTCAGTCCTATTCATAAACTTGAAATTTGACATTTCCATTAACCATACCAGGACAGAGACACAAATGTTAAGGTAGACATAAAAGATTGTCTTCCCACATGCTTCAAAACAAACAAACAAACCAATCAACCAACAACACACTATCTTCCTACTTTACAATACTAATAGGCTAACGTTAGGATTACGACGTTAAAAGTCAGATTGGCTGCATATTGCATTGCCATAAAAGAACGCTTCAGTTAAACTGCATACACAGTTACTATACTTATTAACACAGTTAACTGAAGTTATAACTGGTATCTGAAGCATATGGTTATAGAGGAATGAAATCTCTTGAATTCAAGAAGCTGAAGGGAAATTCCAGCCTGAAATGTGTTAAAGGTCTAAAATTCCAGAGTAGCTATACCAGAATCATCAGCATGGCATGCTACTGTCCCATTAAAAACACCATATTTATCACCAAAGCATGTTTAATGAGTAACAATAATGCATCAGGTACGAAACCCCTTCCTTTCCAGCCCCTCAGTTTCTTGAATCCCTGGAACTGCTGAACCCCACTTCTTCTGTCATGGACTCCATTCATTTTCTAACTACATTTCAGCACACTGGGTGCCTGAGTCTTACTGCATGAGCCTGCTACAAGAAAAAAGGCTTAAGATGATTTTCTGCTAAGAAACTTTACTGAGGTTTTCACACCCAGTAAGTTTTGTTGAGCCAGGAGAGAAAAAAAGAGCTCTGTGAGATCTGGAATCCACATCTGCGGTGGACACACAGCAGACAGGTGTTACACCTCTGCAACAGGATAGCTGAAGGGGGGTAAATGTACAGGGCAACAACACTGTATGTGTCCAAGCTTGCCCTGCCGAATACTGCAGATAACAGTGGTGGGCAAGATAGAGCCAAGCTGGAGTTACAAAATCCAAGCTCAGTTTGCAGAGGGCAGTGAGAAAGTAAACAGTGAAAATCGTTTGCATAAGAAACACTGAGAGAACAAATATATTGTTCTGGAAGAAGTTCTTTCTTTTATTTTATTCCTAAATGTAATGCAGCCTGAAAAAAATGAAACACTTCCTCCCTCCATTTCTAATGCTGTTTCCCAACAATAAGAAAAAACAATTTTGTTAATGCTGACTGATAGCATACAGCATATAAAATGTAATTCAATCATGATGTTAGTCATCTTTATCAAATTAGCTGTGAAAAAAATGTTAAGATTTCCAATTTATTAAGCCCAATACTCTAATGTGCATCAGCCATCCCTACTGAGCTGAACATGGATTAACATCCATTTTTTAAAACTCCCCACATGAATATGCCAAGATCTGCAATTCTGCAGGTGCAGAGAATAAGCGTTCTTAAGTCTCTCTTTGAAAACAAACCACTGAAATTTATGTCCTTATTGACAAGGATCTTGCAAGTTACCTTCAAACAACAAAAGGCATTACACCAAAGTAAAAGAGGACTTCCTGCTTTCTCCCATACCTTCATCATCCTCAAATTCAATCTCATTTATTTTATCAAGAATCTCTGTTCCACCAAGAATTGCTTGGAGACGTTTTTGTTTTGCGTTGATCTTCTTTAGCTGCTGCTCCTTAAATGAGAATTAGATACATCATTTAATTTTTAGTCTGATTCATAGACCTGCTATCCTTTTAAACAATACTTAAGTTAGAATATTTGCAGTATTTTCCAACAGAAAGTCATATTCAAATGTTCAAAGTATTCAATTTTAAAAAAAGTGCAAAAAATTGTCACCATGTGTCTGTAGGGCATTGACTCATAGAACACAAACAATTTTGTGAGTAACTTACCTTTGAATACACATGCAGTATGATCAGATTATTTAACACACAGATTTCACATGTTCGTTACGCATTTTTATGTCCATCTTTCAAAGTCATTTTATAACTATGTTGATACTAGCAAAGGAAGCCCATTAATTGCACTTGCGAGATATGCAGAGAATATCAAATAATTTGTTCATGATTTGCAAGACTGGATTACTGGGTAATCAGCCACTAAAATCAGCTGTAAGATTTAATAAGATTTATTTATCATCCCAGAAGTTTTAGAATGTTTGCTTAGAAACGGAAAATGTAAATCCATCAGTCAATATACATTTCTATAGTTAATTCATGAACGATCACAGCTAATTTAACAGCAAAACCCACAAAGTTAGATATTTTTGAAAAATAAGTGAAAAATTCAACATTACAGATGTCTTAAAAAGCACAGCTCATTAACACTAAGAAAATGATTCATACCTAGCTCTTCTGCTACACCTTTTATCTGATTGCAATATCCTCAACCGGGTATTTACTAGCAATGTTGCAATTCCTTGGTATTGCTAACTTTCATTTATAAACAAGAAATTCCAAACAGTAAAACAAAGACATAGCCAATGCAACTTTCCACATGTGTAACTCCACTCCCAAAATATTTCCTCACCTACATAGGCACATAATTGAGGTAAAAAAAAGAAGTTCACAGCACAAAGAGTACTTTTTTGTGTGTGAATAAAGAATCACTAGCCTTCCCATGCCCTTATGTAGTACTTTTCAAACCACAAAGTGTAAGTGTATTCTTCTATACTACAATATACTACGAAAGGACAAGTACTAAAAGTCACTTCCACATGCAAGTTGTCGGAGACCAGCTTCAAATACAGTGCCTGCCTTCAAACACACTGTAATTTAACCAGACTCGTGAGGTTACTGGAACCACTTTTACAGATTTTAGTTTTCATACAGGGATTGATAGTTATCGTTCAAACGCCATTAGAGATGGCTAGCAATGGATTTCCAACGAGATATGAACTTCATCTGCAACTAACACTTGCATAAATTACTCAAGTAATATGAAAACAAGAAAATAGCGTACAATTACTTGATAACACTTCAGAGGTTAAGTGCAGTTTAATGCATCTCTTTCTGCTACTACCAGCTACTCATTTCTAGTCCTGCACCACTATTCAGTACAGTCCCCCCTCACTCTCTTTAATGGACAAGTTGTGAGCACTACATTATCCAAGTTTCTGAAATGATCAAAAGAATAATAAAATATAAAAAAAACACTGAATGGAGTCAGTGGCAGATGGCCTGAGAGTGGGAAGAAGTGTCTGAAAGCTTTTCAGTTAGGTGGTCATTAGAGAAATTATTAGGGTGCATTTCCATGAGACAGTGAGCAGATCTAAGAGCTATATTCCTGACCAGGACAAGTTCCCCTTCTCTCAAGTCTCCTTCCTATTCACAGCTGTATAGGTCTACTGCTTACATTACACTGATGCCTGCTAGGTTGCTCTACAAGCTCCTTTGACTTACTATTCTGGCAGGAGAAAGCTAGAGCAGCTTCTGCCAAGTCAGTAAGTCAGAACAGCTCACAGAGGGGAATGATGTGTATTGTACAGGAAAGATACAGACAGTGAGAGAGGACTTAGGGAAAGGAAGATGGGGGACGAAGACCACGGGAGCAGAGATTTAGATCAACTACATCATACCCTAACAATGCATTGCTATTTCTCTAAATACTACTGGGAAGGATTAATTAAAATTAATGCAAATCAGAAATCCAAGCAAGCCCTGGAACATCAGCTTTACAGCTTGATCTGAAATTTACAATCACTCCCACCCTGCCCCACCCCCCCAAAAAGAACTCTCTCTCTTTCACATCTTTACTTATTTACATTTTTTGGTAGAAAATTAAACCACGTACAAAGGGAAGGAACAGCAATTTTTGATTGACTCTGATCATCTATCATTAAAAAGGAAGTATATCACATAAGCCAAAACTTAAGTCAAATGTAAGTATTGTCAGCAGGAAATTAATGTAATCTAATCACCTTGTTATATTTTTGCCGTTTCACAGAATCTAGTTTTCTGTTTATATCTTTGTTGTTGGCAGCTTGAGGTGAAAGTTGCTCAATAATTTTATTTATTTGTTTCAGAGATGATGTGCATGATCTGAAAAACAAAAAGATTGCAATGTACTGTTCAGCTCTACTAAGGAAAAATAGAACATCTGCAATTCAGACAGTTCAGAAATTCCAGAATGTTCAAGGGAAGATTTAAAAAAGACTAAAGGTAAGTTTCTAAATAAGCATCTTATAGTTAAACATCACTAGAAATACTGAACACTTTAAAAACTTCACATCATTAAATATTCATAAACAAAGTTTTGCTTACACTAAAATTTCAAAAGAAAGGACAAACCACTGCAATATTTAGTATTCAAAGTTACAAATATGATAATGCTCGCAAGGAAGTGACAGTGGTTGATTTCATCATTAAAGATAAACAAAATACAACGCAATAAAACACAGGTTGCAGGGACAAGTGCCAGGGATGGAAGTGGCGCAGGATCAGTTAAGATCAAGTGTAGTATCTGCTCTTAGATAAGTTCTCGATGAGAGGACTTAATATTAAATGAATTTTTGAACTCAGTAGATGGATCTGGAGCTTGCTCCCTCCACTCCGTGCATTGTCCTGACACTGTGGATGTAGCACTGAAAGACATGGTTTAGTAATGGGACTCAGTAGGTCAGATGGATGATTGAACTTGATGACCATGAAGGTCTTTTCCAGCCTACATGATTCTATGATACCATTAAATAATCTAAATGGGAAATAATGTGTTTTCGTTTTGGAAACCTGTTTTAATAGTTCCACGCTGTTATATAGGAAGCCCATTTGTTTTACCTATACAGTTTCCGGAAGACAAACTAGCTGAAAGAATTAACAGCACATGTACATTAAACTTTTTTTTTTTTATTTATGCACAACCATTTTCCATCTCTCTCCATACAATAGGAAATTCCGGTTGAACCACATACTAAAATCTAGTATAATCTGTTACTGCTGCTGAATTTGTTTGCAAGAATGAGGTACCGCCCCACTGTCAGAAGCAATAAACCTGTGCTTGTTGACTGAAACAGCAGAATATTTAATAAAGATATACAAATAAGCATCTCAAAGCATTATGAAAAACATCATAGAAAACTTAACAACACCTGTAAAGCAGCCGTAATTCCCCTTGTATGCAAAGAAATGCACTATATAGCTTCCTTAATTGTTAGATCACTTACCTCTTCAGCTTTAATCTGGACTCTACCACTGATGTCCTAGGAGATGCGTTCTGCCAGCTATCAGTGCTGTCTGCACACCTTCAGCCTTCCATTCCCCTTCAACACTACTGAACCATCCCATTCCCCTTCTCAGTCCTTTTTTTTTTTTTTTTTTTTTTTTTTTTTTTTTTTTTTGCTTTTAGGTGCAGCATCCTTTTGCAGATGGTGTCCGACCTATTGGCCTTTGCTTCCTTGGCCCAAAGGTCTCTTACCACTTACTGCTACTATCCTCTTCCACAAAGCGTTATTTAACAGAACTGTGGGATTTAACTCCAACTTTTTTCTTCTCCTTCATCTACTTACATTATGAGATAACATTCACACAAATTTTGCTTCTACTATGAACTCTATACCAACTACTCAAAAAAAAACCACTCAGCGTTAGAGGACTCTGATCAACTCTGTCATGCTCTACTCACATTTTCACTTCTGTTGGTCCCTCTATTCAACAAGTCAGCTATATCTCTGCTTTTTTTCCTCAAAATCAACTTTTAGACTTGCACTCTTCTACAGCAGTGGTTCTGCAGGTCTGTGCAAACCATTTGCATCCTCATGTAAATCTAATTTTAAGACTGTACATGGAATTTCAAAATAGAGGGGTAAGAAAAAAATTATATGACACTTTTTAAAGAAAATCAAGACAATACCAAGTAACAGTGCTGTGCATCCCTCTTTCAGTAACTGGATAATCTTATTAGACTTGTGGCTCCTAGTTAAGCATTTGATTATTTGAAGGTGTCCTTAAGTACTTTGTGCAAACATTTGTTGTAAGGTTGTCTTAGATGCAGTACACTGATGTTACCAATTCATCCAAGCTATGGAAAATAACTGTAACAAGTTACAGAAAGCAACCAGAAGCGGGTAACCACATGAAGCATGCAGGACTGAAGAAGTGGTACTTCTCTGAATATAACTTTGAATAACAGAGTATAATGCAGCTCTCCACTGGCCAGGAAACAGACATGTATCTTGGCAAGGTAGGCAACAAAGCAGAAAAAGGAGATGCGCTCTATGTCATATGTCTCTACTGCCTTGATGCATGACTGAACGAGTCAAATAAGAGCTATGCTTCACTGTTCTGATGTGTGTTTTTTTCTTCCAAAAGGTGGATGATTCAGAAAAGTACATGTGCTCTAGTGCTTTGAAAACACCTGTTTATGCTCTGATTTTTTAAAACATGAGATATTGGGCCTCATTTGATTGCCAGTAACAGAAAAGAACATTAAGTAAAGACACAAAACTTACCTTAAGTCATCCAGCACCGACTGATACTCCTTCTCAGCATCAGCTATTTTTGTTGCTTTGTTAGCTTCATTAATTGCATTATCTACTTGCTGAAGAACTCCTTGCTCCAATACATCCTGGTCATAGACATCAACTCCTAAACCTTTGAGTTCAGCAGCCTGTGCGCTATAAGAAATGGACTGAATCTGCTGCCTGTTGATATGTAACAGGGGTTGTCCTCTTCTGGGCACCTCCAAAGGAACCGCCATAGAAGTGGATGGTTGGCTGGGAGAGTTGTGAATTCCAGAACTATTACCCAGGTCACTGTTGCACACGCCATTTTCTTGTTCAGTTCCTGATTCTTCAGCATTATGGAGGTGATTATTGCTTACAGTAGTACCACTGTCTTGTTCTTGAATATTGTCTGCTAGGTGGCTGTTTTCTGTTGGCATCCTCTGTTCAAAGGCAACAAAGAATGATAAGAACCACATTGTCATAAGAATATTTGCACACTTTCTCACAAAGGTTACGACCAAATAGAAGCAAAACAATATGCATATTTCTTTCTGAGAAATTCTTAAACTTCTTAAATAAGAGTACAACATGGAATAGTCCTGGAAAATGCTTGTATTAAGAAGTTTGCCTGCAACTACTACTTCGTTATCAGAGAGTGAACTGAGTCTTGCCTGAACGGTCATGCTCCAGAAGACTACAACAAAACACGTGCAACGTAACATACCCCAAAACCAAAAATATAAGCGTTCAAAACAGGATAAGACTCTAGTTTAAAAAAACACCAACCAACCAAGAAGCAAACAACAACAACCCCACTGACATTTACTGAGTATGTGAAACAGCCTGACGTAAGTTTTCAGCGGGACGGAATGGCAAAACAGTCAAGTTGACTCTTGGAGGCAGACGTGGAGACGCGTCAAACCTAAATGGAAAAGCGGTTGTGTTTCTCTGTTTGCTGATGGTAAGAATACAGCCAGAAACCCACGTCCATCTCTGGGGCACAGCCTCTTACCTTTTGACAAGACAAGAAACCACGAGGGAGAAGCCAAAGAAAGCGACTGGAGAAGAGAGAAACCTCCAGTGCTGCAACACAAGGAAACGCAGCCAAGGGAAGACAGAGGTACCTGAACATCCGACCAGGGCACTTGCCAGCCCAGCACCGCTGACAGCCGCCGCAGGCTGCAGCCCGAGGACCCGGCCCGGAGCAGCAGCAGCCCGCAGAGGCGACGGCACACCTCGGCACAGGGACCGGGGCGCCCGGCGCTGCCGCCGCTCGCAGCCCTCCAGCCTGCGCCAGGACGCGTTTGTGCTCAGCTCCGGGCGGGCGCAGGGCGCGCTCAACTGCGCGCAGACCTTACCCATGCAGGCGGCCTTCCGCGGCCTCCCCCCGCTTCTTCCTACCGGCCCCGGGGCCCGGCCCCGCCGCCCCCGCCGGGCTCCCCCCTACCCCCCGGCGCAGCGCTCACCTCCCCCGCCGCCGCCGCTCCGCCACCGCCAGCCGCCCACTGCCGCCGTTCTGCCGTCACTTCCTCAGCCGGCCGCGCCTGCGCCGCGCTGCCGGGCCTGCCCCGGCAGGGAGCTGGGGGGGTAGAAAGCCTTAGTAGGGGGAAGGTGTCCTTTATCTTCCTCGTGCCCTTCCGTTTTCTCCCTGATCCTCTGGCAGTGACAAAAGCAGAAAATAAAAACCTTTTGGGGGGCTCGTTGGGCTTTCTGTCCATTCTTCCCCTTCCTTCAGACTCCCCACCGCAGTGCCATGAGGGACCTGCACCCAGCTCCTCCTCTTTTGGCCAGCAGGACCGATTTACTCATTTATTTTTATACTTATTTTCCTCTCAGCCTTGGGCCAACTGAGAAAGGACAAATACGTAGTAGATTTGGATATTTATTTTTTTGGTAAATACATACTGAAGCAGTTAAGAGCTGAACTCAGCTTCAGGGAACAATTTGCCATTCAGATCGACCACAGAATTTCTTTCTTCGGCTGCCCGTTAGTTGCCCTGCTCTGTGTGTACTTAGTGTCGTCTCTTTGCAGTGACTTGAAATGATGCAGATGTTTAAAGAAAAATTTTGTAAATTTTTCAGGTGTGGGTAAAAGTAAGTCACAATGCCTTATCCTTCCCACACTTAACTTCAACAAAATGCTACACACCAGCAGGGAAAGAAAGCTTGTCTGGTACTGGAAATGCATTTATAGTGCACCTTTGATCCAAACAAATCCTGGTTCTTACCAATTGGTCACCCTGCGTGTAGAAGATTGTCAAGATTGGGTTGTAGAAATGTTACAGTAGTTTAGAGGAGTAGCAAAAGTCATGTTTGTGCATGATGACGTAATGTTTAATCATGAATGCTTAAGGACATAGGATGTACAGGGAGAGAAGATATTCATTAGACTTTGGGTTTTGTCTTCGTTACACCCTTTCTTTAGGGTGCACACATTGATAAGGTCACCCTTGAGCCTTCTCTTCTCGCGGCGAAGCAGTCCCAGCTCTCAGCCTTTCCTCACAGGAGATACTCCAGTCCTTCAGCCATCTCCTTCACGGCCCTTCGCTGGGCACTCTCTAGTGGCTCCATGATGTCTCTTGTACTGGGAAAGTCCTAGTCTCTATAGGCAATTGTTGTCTGACATTTTCTCAACCATGTTTCTACAGCGTGTTGATGGAGCTGCGTTTTACCACTGCTGTGGTAAAACTCTGTTGATAAATGAAGTGCCGAGTGATTCAAGCATTTCAAATGTCCTTGAAACATTTTTGACAAATTTGTCGCATATCTAACACACCCACAGAGTCCCTACACATTAGCTCCAAGAGTAGGAGTTCTGTTGCTTTTTCTCATAAATCACCAGCACTGACAGCTGCATAAAAAAAATATTACATCCTACTGAGTTTCCACGTGCCCGCTCTATGTGAAATTAAACCATTTCCTTTAGTAGCCACTGGTGTCAAGCTTGAATGAATAACTCTCTTGAATGAATAACTCTCAAAGTTGTTGTTGGCCTGGCTTTATCCTGAACAAAGATTACAAGACCTTGACTGAAGATGTTCCTTTCCCATCCTTCTATTCCCTTATTCCATCCTGTTCCCAATCTCCGGAATTCTCCGGAATTCGACAGAACTGGTCGTTTAAGGTCTATAAGGCCAAGACCTGAAAGGTCAGCAGGAAAAAAAAAAAAGTGCTTAATTTAAATACTCCTTTGTTTCTTTTGCTCTGAAATATGCTACTACCGCAAAAATTGTTTACTTAGCATTTAAAGACTTGAATGAGGAGGCTTATTTTTAACCTTTGTTGCCGTGTTCTAAATACAAGGAATGATGTTTTGTAATTGCTGAAACAACTGAAAATGTGGAGTGCAAAGTCTTCCAGCAGAGTGAGAAAGGCAGCAACCGGGGGACATTTAAGGACAGAGCAACATCAAACTGTTGTCAAAACTAAACTGCATTATGGAGGGGTAGGCTCAGTTCTCCAGAAACTGATTAGTGAGGGGGGAAAGACAAGTTGTCGTGGAATAATAAAATAAGAGTGTTGTATTATTTGCCAGGAGAGGAATTTTCAAATGAAGAGCTGCTTCTTTCTCAAGCTTGAGAGGAAAATGAGTAAAGATTTTGTTATATATTAACGGATTGCTGATGTTCTTAGTATTAAGTCCAGAAGCGGGAGGCTATAATCCAACATTAAATACTATGGCTTTGAGGCAGGTACTTGCAGAACAAAACAGTTATGCTGTTGTCCTGACTAGGACTCCAAACATCCCTGGTAGAGCTTGCTCATCGAGAGCACTATTATGCTCTGTAAGTGAGGGGATATATGGTCTTTGTGAGAGTGCTCTGAAACCATGGTATAAAAATGTAGCAGGCCTTTCAGGCAGAGACTGATCACTGTCATCTGTCTGTGAAATGCCATATACGCTGGCAATGACATATAAATAATAAGCATATTAATAAACCTGTTGTGCAACTAGTCTTTTGCAAACTGAGTCATGCTCCCAGGTGGTGTGTATGTAGTCTGTTTGACTGAAGTCTGCCGAAACCAAGTCTCCCAGCAGCTGAAAATCAATGTGGTTCCATTAAAGTCATAGAAAGGATAGATTCCTATAGACCTTTGAAGTTCATTCTGTGGTGGTTCATCCTTGGTGCATTTACAACACTATGCCTTTCTTTCTCTTACCTTAACACATAGTTCTGCCTAAACAGGTGAGATCTATAGTTTTAATGTGTTCCCAACCTCAACTATTTCCTGGAGCTGTCCTCTAAAAAGGTTTTTAAAAAACTACAAAATCTGTATTATATAACAGAATGGCTTTGAAGTTATATTTCCTATGTAGTCATTTTCACAGAGAAAATTATCCTCCCATGAACCGCAAGTTCAGTTCTGCTGTCAGCTACATACATGTGTGGTTTCTAATCCTTTCACATAGTCGCAGGTGGAGTCCCATGAATCCATGTTTCTCAGTATTTTATTATAGCATTCCATTGTATCTACCTTCTTTTTTTTTTTTTTTTTTTTTTTTTTTTACATGTAGACGACTGCTAGCTGCAGTGCAGCTACTCTGCAGTGTACTCTACTGCTACACTGGCAGTGTGTTTTTTTTGGGCTGGACAAGTTCTGCTTGTTTGGTTAGTTTTTAAAATATTGTTAATGTAGTCCAAATCTTCACCCCTCTAGCATGAAAGCATTAATGATGACACTTAATCCTTGCTGGAGCTGGTTCTGGCAGCTTTTGATATACAGTAATTAGGCTTTTTTACTTGAACTGGTACGGCTGGCAAATTAGACTGTGTGGACCTCCTTCCTTTCTGTCAGCTTTGCAGGATTACTGGCTGGAAAGGATCCTGGCAGAGTTTGTAAAGCAAGAGCTCAGTGCTCAGCTGTCACTTCTGGTGGTCTGTGAGGACCAGCAACTAGGCTTCCAAGAAAGCTCAAACAGAATAACAACTTGGAAAGGAAGCAATTTTTTTCTGTGATTCTGAACTGGGTAATGAAAAAACAGGTTCTGTAGTCTATTGTCAATGATGAGATGGAAAGGGGCAGTGGTTTAATTTTTATTCTATCATTTTTATTCAGTTTCCTATTCTAAAATGTTATCCTGAGAGTCATGGCATGGGAATACTATAAGAAACATAGAATCATAGAATAATAAAATAGTTTTGGTTGAAAGGGACCTTAAAGACCTTCTAGTTCCAATCCCCCTGCATTGGGTAGAGACACGTCCTGCCAGACCAGGTTGCCCAAAGCCCCATCCAACCTGGCCTTGAGCACCTTCAGGGATGGGGCATCCACAGCTTCTCTGGGCAACCTGGTCCAGTGCCTCACCACTCTCTGAGTAAGGATTTTCTTCCTTATATCTAATCTAAACCTAGCCTTTTATAGTTTAAAACCATTATCCCTTGTCCTATCACTACACTCCCCAAGTCCCTCCCCAGCTTTCCTGTAGGTCCCTTTTAAGTACTAGAAGGCCTCTATGAGGTTTCACCAGAGCCTTCTCTTCTCTAGGCAAAATAATCCCCACTTTCTCAGCCTTTCTTCATAGGAGAGGTGCTCCAGCCCTTCAGTCATCTTTGTGACCCTCCTCTGGAGCCACTCCAACAGGTCCACGTTCTTCTTGTGCTGGGGGCCCCAGAGCTGAACGCAGGGCTCCAGATGGGGTCTCATGAGAGCAGAGCAGAGGGGGAGAATCCCCTCCCTCGCCCTGCTGGCCATGCTGGCCATGCAGCCCAGGATATGGCGGGCTTTCTGGGCTGCAAGTGTTTGTTGCTGGTTCATGCTGAGCTTCTGATTCACTAGTACCCCCAAGCCCTTCTCCACAGGGCTGCTCTCCACCCACTCACCACCCAGCCTATATACATGTTCCAGCAATGTACCTAACATACCCAGTAATAACCTGCTGTGTATAAACCCCTGGTTCCTAGCAGGCGATGGTCCTCTCAGGTCCCTAAGTGGCCTGGTTATGCTGTTAAGGGTGTGCCCTGCTGACACTTGGCCAAATCATCATTCTTGATTTTTTAATTAGGCCTTTCCTTCACAGATTTCAGTATATATTTTGCTAAACTGAAGACTAAGGAAGGACTTTGGGACAGGACATGATATTTATTTTGTTCTGAGGAAATCCTGTACATGAACTACAATTAATAGCAAAGGAGCCACCACACAGAAAGGCTTGACTGACCAGCCAATAAAAAGTTAACCTGAACCTTTATATTTTCAGAATTACGTGACCCCAGCATTTGAACATCTTCTTTGAGCTGTCATCACACAACTGTATACATGCATTAAGGTGATCTGAGATAGCTGAGCCTCAGGCATGCGACTGCTACTCCTATTTATGGAGCAGTCCCAGTGGTGGCAGTGCTTTGCTAAATATTTAAAGACCTTCCTTGTCCCAGAGTGCTTAGGCCTAAGATTTTCATTTATTCATAGATTCATAGAGCCTAAGGCCAGATGGGACCATTAGATCATTTTTTCTGACCTCTTCTATGACACACAGTAAAAATTCTCACTCAGTAATTCCTACATCAAGCCTGTGTCTTGGAGTGGAGGTAGCACACGTGGCTTAGCAAGACATGACATTTTGATTTCAATACACTGAACAGCAGAAAATCCGCTACAAGTCTTGGTAAGTTAATCTAGGGACTAATTCCCCTTGCTATGAAAAACACACTTCAAGTAGCCTGAAACACAGCAGATTTTAAAAAAGAAAAAAAAAAAGAAAAAAAAGTGTGCTTAAATGAGAGGTTGGCCTTTTAAATAATAGTAGAGGGAAAAACTCAAATGGAATTTTAACAGAAATCTCAAATGCAACTTTGTAAAATATTGACGCTGAATTTCAGAGGGACAAACTTTCCCTTACTTGCTTAGAGGTCTTCAGTGGCATGGACACCCATGGTTCCAGCTGGAACTTCTCTGAGCAGTTATCTGTGCTGTGCGTGTTCCTAGAAATGCTGCCACTGCAGCTGAGATGATCACCTGGGAACACTTGTCCTTCCTAAGACAACTTTTAAAAGCTGAAAATCCCAACACTATGCTAAAGGGTTCGGTTAGGCAGGTATGGAGTATCCTAGTGCACAAAGGCAGCACAGTTCTTTTAAAAAACAGATGTCAGTGGCAGATTTTAGTGCATATTGATTTAGCTTCTCTAGTTTTCAGTCCTTTCTCGATGAACTATCAGCTGTGGGTCTGAGCCAACACCTTAGGAGGTTTCTGTTCTAGCGGTGAAAATGCTGTACACTGAGGCCCACTGACACTTTTAAAACAAAATGCTAACACTGGAGTTGTGATGGAAATAGATAATAAATGATTTAGGGGCTGCATTACTTCTCAGGAGGACACAGAATTGCTGGCAGCATTGGCAGAAATGGGAATTCCATCCACAGTAATAAAGCATCTGGATCTCTTTGTACCAGCAAGTTGAGTGGCAAGTATCTCTCAGAGCCACGCCAGTGTAATAAAGCTAATATATCAACTTAAGAGAGCTGCTAAGCCCTTTGAAAATAATTGTGTAGTTGGCAAGCAACAGTAGTTTTTGCTTTTTATATTGCAGAGAAATACAACTTTTTAATCTTTTTATTGTTTTTTTTTTTCTTTTTTTTCTTTTTTTTTCTCCCTCCTCTTCCTACTGTGGTGTATTTAAGAAATAAATAGCAGAAATCTGCTCCTAACAAATTCCAGAAGTCAAGGTTTCTCCTACTACTTTACCCTAGTTAAATTGCTCATCTGTATTTCCTCCTGGATATGTTACCACCAGGCATTGCTGGAATATATGTCCATTGCGGGACATAAAAATAAAGTTCTTGAGAATAACAGATTTTTAGGAAAACTCCATCTTTTTGCTTATCTGGGCTGCATGTTTCTGCAGGGGAAGAGAACAAGTGACTTCCTAGCCAAATCAGCTTGTAGAGGAACATTCCTGAGCTTGCAGCCAGGTCACTGGTTCATGTTTTGTCTTTGCTCTCTATCTTTTATAGCTCTCAGCACTTTTTAAGGCCCTGTATAAAAAGAAAACATATATTAGTTTTAAGTACATGCTGAGACCATGTTTGAACTCTCAAATGGTGTCAGGAAGAGAAGGGTATAGATATTCAGGTAACTCTGTCACCTCCAAAACCAGGCTGGGAGACAGACCCAATAGAGGCCATCCATCTGCCTGCTTTGACACTAGAGGGAGTCATCGCCTAAAAGAAATCACAAAGGCTTCTAAAATAGCGCAATTTGCAACGATTTATGTCTCTTGGAAAGGAACAAAACACTGATTTCTTTTTAAAGCCTCTGTTTTTATTGGAATACATTATGGGAGGCCTCATTTGTTGCCCAGAATGCTCTCGGCCAGAGTGAAATTCAACCTTCATGATGAGGCAGGCAGATTCAGCTCGCCCTGCTCTGCTTTGTCTTAGCTGGGCGCTCCCGGGAGAGCCGTATGCAGAGGGCCTGGAGGTAGTTCAGCCTCTATAAATAGCTCGTTGCTGAATTCTTGTGTGAGCGGATTTTGAAGGCTGTGCCAGAGGATAAAGACTTGTGTTGTTTTAGTTCACTTTACACTGACACACTCAAACCGATCTCCCTGTCTGGCCTCGGTTTGTACTCAAAGCAGAGGCCAAGAAGATGAGATGTCTGTGCCTCGCTCTGTATTTATTTCTCCCTAATTGCAAGACTCTACGCAAAATTATAGTGATTGACTTAATGGAGGTGGGTAGGTGGGGATTGTTGTGGTCCCTAAGGAGGCTTTCCCTCTCCCCTTTCATCCTATTAGCTCCTCCGGTTACAGCACAGATTCTGTACCATGTAAGAGGTAGATAGTGCATGGCTTCCTCACCCATAGTAGGACTGCTTCCTCGTCTGTACACTACATACTGCTAGGCCGATTGAAAGGACCGTACAAAAATTTAAATACTCATCTGAGGGCTTCACAGCGGTGGGTGTAACGTAGTGGGGTATAAGGCATGTATTTTGCCGAGTGGAGAGTTGCATTTCTAAAGTAAGGGAGTAAAGTAAAGTAAGGTAGCTAAAAATCCTACAAGTTAATTCCACCAAGGTGGGGAGGGAGTATGATTGCGTCTCCTTTCCCTCACGCATTATTCTCACAGGAGTAAAGATGGTTCATAGAGAAGGGAAGTAGCTTTGTTGGAAAATCCCAGGAGCTAAACTATCTGCTAAGCTCTGTTCAATGGAGATGCTTTTTTTTTGTTCTCCTACATTTATATCCCCTTCCCTCAGCTGGAGAACACAGCTACTCCTGGCAGGGAAAGGGGGAAAGAAGTGCCGTGAGGTAGTATTTTCCAGGCAGGTAGCAGAGATGAAACACCATTGAAGAAGCAAGAGAGGCAGAGCTGAGGTGCACAAATGGGAACAGAAGCAGCTGTGAGAAGGAAATGTGGCCAGAGAGGGGAGAACAGATGTGAAGACTGAAAGAAGGGCTGCTACGGGATCTGGGGACCAGAATTAATTGCTGAGCAGGGCAGTGCGGAGGTATATGGGTGGCTCTTTTCAGTGGATTTAAGTCTTTGAATTGTAGTGAGGTATAGCATACATGTTGATGGGCCCAGGTGCTCTAAGATCACTACAGTGGAGGTCTTAAGAGACAGGTCTGTTGTCAGAAGGTGCAAGTTACAGACTCTTCAAATGGATGGCAGGAATTTAAAAGAATAATAAAATGTGTAAGTTACAGCTATCAAGATCCTGTTTAGAGTGTCTTATGTTGTTGTCTGAATTTATCCTTTAACAAGTTCCAGGCAGTGCTCTTTGTCCTTTTGGCAACGCTTAAAATGTCCTGAGTCTCTGCTGAAGTGGGGCTTCATCCACTGTTCCTGACGCATCCTGCTGCGCCAACTCAGCCATCCACTGCTTCTAATAAAGGAGCTTGCACAGCACCTGTCTGCAGTTTCATTCTGTGGAACTCCTTGGACACCTCATCATTTGTGATTCGCACCTCAAGGCCTTGAGATATGTTTTGTTAAACAGCTAAAAGAAAATTGCGCTGGGAAAGCTGCTGATGTGGTTCCTTTTCCCTTTCAGAACACAATCCTGCAGATCTGTAGTTACAGCAGATCTCTGTTTAGAGCAAGGAAGATTTCTCAAGGTGCTGTTTAAAACTTCCTGGTTTGTGCTGCAAATTGTTAATCAGTCCATGACAGCATAAATAAAATTAAAGGGTTTAATTAAAACTAATGAATGAGTGAATGGAGAATACACCGCATGTTCCTCTTGCAGAGCCCTGGTGCTGTGAATAATTAAAATGTCACAAAGTAGGAGTTAGTAAAAATGTTGGAGCTGCAAAAACAGAGGCCCCTGAACTTTGGTAGTTTGAGAGGGTTTTGTTCTTTAAATTGGTTAAAATCAGTTTATGTAAGCTAGGGGAAAGATACAGAAATATATACAATGCTGATTTTCATTAGGAAGAAGTCAAAGTTGGAAGCTTGGTGCCAAACAAACCCTGCTGCATTTTGGATCAGTCTGCATGTCTCTGATGATCAAACTGTTTTCATACTATATCAATTCTAAGCCCATATCAGCAAGAGGATTAGTTCCTTCTTTTGCCTCATCTGTGACTGTGTTTTTGAATAGCTCACTAGTTATTGCAAACTATTGCATTGTTATTAGTTGTTAATGTTCTGTCTAATGAAAGCACAAGCATTCTTTGGGCCTAAAACCAGTCTGGAACTGGATCTGACTTTGGCTCAGGTTTAATGTACATGACATGGTCAAATAACAGGCCAAGAAAATCATTTCAGCTGGACTGTTTAAAATAAATCTGGGGGCATGAAGTTGGAATTAGAAGGATGAGGCCAAGAGGCTGATTAAACTGTTGTAAAGCTCATGATTACAGGCTAGGCCCAGAATATCAGTTGTAGGAATAATTGGTAAACATCTTCTATCTTGCTGCTTTACAATGGCTTGCTAATATTTTTGTCTGTGATAGAATGTGTTTGGTATCGCCCCTGTGTGATCTGTTCTAAGGCTGGCTTTCTCCTCAGCTCTGGATTTTTCCCTGGATCTCCTGACACAATGACATCTTCTGAGGCAAAGAGTCTGTTGGAGGCTGAAATAGGATCTGGGTAAATGTCCTGGCTACTGACACCTCTGATGAAATAGTAATGCCCTTGTAGACTGCCTTCTGTGCCATAATGACCCAAGGTGAGCCTCAGTGAGGGATCTCACTCAGTCTAGAGGTTTAACTACATGTATTGGGAGGTTTAAAAGGTACCATACCTCCATCAAGTGCCTCTAGAGGCAATGATCTAATGGCAGGCAGTATCTGATTCAAGTTAGAGTGGGGTGAAAAGGTGAAGATCATCCATGAGGTAAATGGCTATTCTGTTGTATAATTCTAGCTCCCTATCGTCTAATTTCCTAAGATGACTGAGTAAATAAATTTACTGTAAGAATCACCACCAATTTAGTTTGGTAGGTTAAGAGTAGAAGAATAGTACAACTTCCAAATGGCACTAGGCAGTCTTCAATGTCCAGACTGGATATACAAAGCCTCACTACTAATGATATCCACAAAATATTCCCTCTCAATGCTCGACTCTCTGTTTAGTGGAAGATCAGATTAGATTATGATAATGGTCCCCCTAAGCCTTAAACTTTTGTAAAGGAATGAGTAGAGTTTGCCAGGAACTCAAGTGATTTCTTAATGGTACATTAAATAACATTCAGAAGTATGGCATAACCCTAACATATTCGCTGTTGGCTTAATAATTTGGCATTACAAATCTGGTGGAAAAAAGGTATCTCAGAAATGCTTTTCTCTCTGAAGAAGAGACTTTTCAAGGATATGTACATTTTACATCTAAAGTTTTCTCTTTCCATATGTTTTTGGTGCTTTTTTTTGTTCAAAAATTCAAACAATTTGGAAAAAAATATTAGGAGTCTACCTAAGAAAAAGCAGAATTTTCCATGCACCTCATTTTTGGATGTTTTTGAGTTGTAAAGACCTATAATGAGGAAAATGTGGGCCTTTCAATATGCTACAAATTCCAAATATCTAAATAATATCAAAGCAGACCAGACTTTCTGGCTCACCCAGGCATTAGGGGCCTTGGTTACCCAGGAAAGAAAAACACACCAACAATTGGAGTTAATTAGCTATGGTTACCTCCCCACATAAATTATGCTGATTTATTTGAATGCTTAGACTTTAGTGGCTACATTAATAATTAACTACAAATTAAAAATAATCACAAGTGCAATTGAGAAAATATCTTCCCATTTGTTACTCTATGATTCTGTTTCATTTCAAAGGTTCAGTGTTCGTTTTCAATCCACCAGGGCTCATATGCCACTCCTGGTGACATCACTGTAAATCTGGGTTGAGATTGTTATGAAGTCAATGTCATTAGTCCAGATTTACACAGATCTAGCCAAAAGCAAAATAGAGTCCATCAGCTAAAGTATCCCCTTATCTTCAAAGGGAATTGGTCACATCTATAATGAAATATCTCAGGGCAGCCTAGATTAAGCCTAGTTATTTGGCTTCACTGAGGCTCTTTGTGTGAATGAATCTTTTTAGATTTGATCCCGGATAGTTAAACTCTATAAGCAACCTTCCATAGACTTCACTGGAGTAGATCCAGGCTCTATAGAGTCTCTGCTAAGAGGTTTTTCTTTATGGCAAGATCCAGTTAAAAGTTCCAAAAATTTGTTGGGCTTTTCATAAGCACACGTATAAAAGCTTTTATTTCCTAAATACCAAAAGCTGCCAAATATTATTTATGATGTAGCAAGAAAGAGGAAGGGGTGAGGTGTTGGGTACCCTGTCCATGTCAGTATATTTTTGCAAGGGAGAGTTCTAGTGTGGCTATATTTTCTTGCTGTATGTATAAATACAATATTTTTTCTGAACATGGATCAATCACTTACTTCTTCAGTTTCTTTTCTTAGTTACTTGTGAAGTGATCAAAAGACAAAGCTTTAGATCAAGATTCCTTAGTGAATAGTCCCATGTTTTTAACTTAGATTTACTTTGTTTAATTCCCGATAAACAGTAGGGTATACAGTCTTATACCTCTAGGAGGTAGGAGCTCTGGTTTGTATTTTGCTATTTGGTTAAGTAAAGCAAGGCAGAGTAGCATCTTTGATTAGTTGGATACAAAAGATATTGCTCTGCTTTCTGTCTGGCCACATAGTAGGAACTGTAAGCCGTTAAGTTCTGTATTAAAATATAAGTCTTTATTCAGTCCATTCAGGACTTTGGCACAACTCTTCACCATTCCTACATCTTGTAGCAAGAATAATTGAAAGTAGATCTGGGATTGGCTTACCGAGCCCAAGGTTTTTATCTGATGTTTTATTTGTATCCTTTCTGTGTAATGGAATGGTAGCATGGCACAACTTTTTCCCTACCATCAGGGAATCCGGCAGTGCTGGAAACACAGTGCTCCCAGCACTGCTGGATTAGCGCAGATGGCAGCACTTCACATGCACTGTACAGAAGTATTGGAGAGAAAGTGTCCGTGGGTAGGCTGCTGACACCAGTATGACTTTGCCAGCATTCAGCAGGCTTCCAAGTTTCTTCCAGGAATGGTCTGAATAAATTGTCCTGGAAGTGTCCACAAGATGAGCAATCTGATCTACTTGACTGCAATTCCTCACAGCTCTGGCAACAAGAGGAAGCTTGCAAGACTTGTTTCGACATATCCAGAAACAACCATGTAAGCAGGAGAGGATTTTTTTCTGTTATTGAATCGGATCCAACCTGTACCTCTATCTGTTAGGGAACTTTGGTGTTCTCCTAATGTTTTGGATAAAAGCACACTGCTTTACAGTCCTTCTCCCTGTAGAATATCTGGGGACAGCATTCATTTATAATCAGAAGTGTTACGACAAAGTGAAACAAAAACAAAGCTTAGACTAAATATCAAAGAACTTCATGACAGCTAAATTTATTAGAGTTTAGTTAGCCTAAAGAAACGTCAGAAGCCCTGCAGCATGGGTCATATACAAATAGGATATTCCCAAACCTGGGAGAAGACTGTGTAAGGAGTGATCTTAGATTTTTGTACCTGGATGCTTAAGAAAAATAGAACAAATATTATCTTTAAATACAGCATATTTGCCAAATCTGTTTCTTTTACCCTGTCTTTCTTCTAATCTGAATAAAGCCTGGCACTGCTTTGCTCCAGAGCAGTCTTACTCAGGCAGTGGGGAATCGCCAGCCTCTGTGCAGCATACAAGTGGTTCAGGCCTGACTCCTGTGCTGGGGTTTATGTTGTGTGACTGGCTGCAGGGCTGTGCTGGTGCCTGAAGACCTCATCTGCCTAGAGGCCAGCAGAGGCTCTTGAGGCAGAGGGTGCTCTTGTATTCGTTGGTCACTCAGCCCAGCACTGTCCAGCTGTAGTGCAGAGGTGTGCAGAGCCTTCTGAGGTGTGTAACCTGTGGTTCATAGGAGTAGGAATTGGTATGTGCATTGGTGTATGACTTGCAAATCTGGGGAGTTGGGTCTTCCCTGTTCTGTATGATGGCACATGTTTATAAAGATTGCACATCTGATGGGCCTTCCTCAGACATGACAAAACTACAAAGACTGAGCGCGGTTGTGGAACAGAGGTGTTATACACTGCCTAATACACTCCAGTTTGTATTTAACTAAGGGGCCCTTCTCATAATACAGAATAGCTGAGGCTGGAAGGGATTTCTGAAGGTTATCTACGCTCAAAGCATATTATTAGATCCGAGCCATGTCCAGTTGAGCCTTGAATATCCCCAGGGATGGAGATTCCTGGGCCCCTCTAGATCCCTGCCACAATGTTTGACTATCCTTTCTGTGATTTTTTCCCCACATCTGTAATTGAAATTGCCCTTCTTGCATCTCTTATATTGTTGCTTATAGTATTCATCTGATTTTAGGCTGTTTATGCCAATAGGCCATGGAGTCATGCAGCTGTGAATCCACCTCAATAACCAGGGCAGGATCAATACCTAATTCTATAAAGAAATCCTCTTAAGAAGGAGAGGAGACCAAAGCTAGTATTAATAGAGCCTTCTAGTGTACACCTCCAATTGCACATCAGAGAGTTGTCAGTATCCCTGATACAATTTGCACCGTATCAAAAACACAAACCTCAGCAAGTACAGAAAGTGAAAGCAATTTTAGAATGATCTGTGCTAGACCAATTCCCTCCACAATAGGTCTAAGCTAACCCAAACTGATGCATTTTACACAAACGATTATAAATAGAAGCCAAAATTTTGTCAGACCAATAGTGCAAACTTAACATATTGGCCCCTTGGTGTCATTTGAAGAAAATTAATGCAGAGGGCCAAAGAGACAGAGTCTGCAATATGTAATGCTCCGGAGACATTGCTGAGATTTTGTTCCTAGTGTAGCAGAAATAAATGCTCTTGGCAAGTCATAAGGGAGAAATAAGACATGTGCATAAGTAAGATTAATCAGTAAAGCCAGTGTCTATCTCATGAGTCATATCTGACATCAAAAAGGCCAAGGTTGTTGCATGTCAAATCTGTGCTACTACAGGAAAGGAAAAATAACAAAGAATTTCCCGTGCAAATTGTGCTGTAGATTTGGAGAACATGTAAGCACTAGTGAGAATGGGGGCAGGGGAAAAAGTGGGGGCTTTCTCTCTCCTCTGTCAATAGAAAAAAGTGTGGAATGATGGCCCAAGCAAAATCAGTAACAGTGCTCCCATGGCTCTTAGTGGAGCCTGTTTTGTACATACTGGGTTACAGTGGAAGTTAATTTCTCAAATTTCTCAGCCTTTACATAGGTAAACTCTCAAAGAACTAAGTGGAAATGTAAAATGGACAAAGAGCCTGAATCTCTGTGCTGAAAATGTTAGATCTGTTAAATCAGAGGCAAGGGGATTTTTCCTCAGTGAGGGTCAAATAGTTTTTTCTAACACACCTGGTGAGCCACCATTGAATAATTGTGGGATGGGGTGGGTAGGGGGGAGAAATGGCCACACCGCTGTACAGACATGGCCCTGAGGCTGCAGGTTCCCTGCTCACCTTCCCTTCCACACAGTGTTTGCATGAGTGACCTGGTGGAGAATATGGTCCCAGGCCTTAAAGGCACAATCTGTCTCTGCTCGTTTTGTGGCAGTGGTTGTCTAGGCCAGTTCCCCCAGGACTGAAAGGAGAGGCCTCCTCTGTTGGAAAACTTGTGTCTGTCCAGTCTGAGCTAAAGTGGGCTCTGTAATTAGGGTTTGTAATGGGCTTATATCCTAGGGGAAATGACCACAGGGATCAGGATGGTGTTGAACAAAGTCTGGCCAAACGGTGCCTTATAGGAAACAGTCACCCAGGCATCAAGCGCTGGGAATCCTGGGCCCTGGGACAAGAAGGTGGGGGTAAGGGTCTCCACTTCATTTCTGTAGCAGGAATCTTACCAGCCCTTGGGATGGAAAGCATTGTGGAAGAGCATTTGTTGCTGCAGTGTCAAAACTGGTGTTTCATCTTTCTCTCTGTGTTAAAAATGCTGTCCTGCTTCCCTCTGGCTGAGGGAAAGCTATCAGCCAACGTGCACTTCAGGATAACTTTTGCCCCTTTTGATCAATTCCATTTTTCAATTGCCAGTCTCCTCAGAACAGGCAAACCGAGTAGTACCCTAACAGAGTTTAGGAGATTAACCACTGCACAGGCTAAATTGGATGGAGCAGAATAAAATCAGAGGGCAAAAATGTGCCCTACTCACACCACGTACTCACCCACTGTGAGTATTTCCAAAGGGTTTTGGCTGTTGACGCCAGTGGGAATGAAACCAGCACGCTGGGATGCTGCTAGGGGGAGTGGGGCTGAGATGCTGGCCGAGCAGAGGGGCTGTTTGGGGCTGGCCGAGCAGCGGGTGGTAGCAGCAGCGGTGCGGGGACAAGCAGAGGCCCGCCGCAGGCTGCACAGCACTGCCAGCTGGCCTGCCCCAGCCCAGGAGCCTGCTGGTGTTTCGGCCGAGGGCAGAGTGCCAGGCTGCCTGTGTGTGCATTTGCAAGGCACCAGCGCCCAGTTTATTGGGATGGGAGAGGAAGCTTTTTGAAGACTGTGCCCAAACCAATGTGCAGATATAGAGCTGTTTTAAAGCAGAGAGATTTAAGGCTAGCTCTTGTGTGCGGGGGAGCTTTTAGGGTAGGAATGCGCTAGCTGCCCTGCTGTTGACTCATTCATATTAAGTAACTTGAATGGAAAATGCAGACAAGTTAAGGAGAGGGACTGGTTGCCAAATGCATTGCTAGATAAAAGATGTAAAGATGGAGTTAAAGGTGAGGTAGTGCGTCAGTCATTTAGAGGTTAAAATCATGTTGTAATTAGCTGTGCAGTTCCCGGAAATTCTGAATACTGATTATATTGGCAAGACAACCTGTCATGTTAAGAACATGCAATTAAAGCCTTTCTGCCTTCAAGTGATGAGGATGAAAACCAAATAAAGACAATAAATTAAGATTAAAAAATCACTGTCTCCCAGCCCAGCACTGCAAGTTGTGAGAAGAAAAAGTCCCACTCATATGGTTAATGCATAGATTTGTGCAGCGAATGGACCTATTAGCTACCCCACGGTTTATTTCTTTGTCTGTGTAGAGTCAGTGTGTGCTGCTTAGATGCAAAGAGGGATTGAGTGGATGAGCTTAAGTGCTGGCAAACATAACTGCTTCTGGAGTCCCAGCACAGTTGCAAGTGCCTTGGGACAAAGTACTTGCCCTGTGTTACCAAGTTCAGTGACTTGTGCCTCCCTGCTTTCTGGTCCAGCTTTGTATTGTCTCATAGCAGAGACATCCTCTGCTCTGCAGCTGTCATAACACTTGCAAACCACCCACTCTTCACAGGAGCAATTACAAGTAACCCAACCCCTCGCCGTATGTGCAAGCTGATCTGTCCCACTGCCCTAATTCAGGCTCCAGAATCCCTTTGTTTTTCAGCGCTGTCACCTCTCTAGCAATCGCAGCAGACCAGCTTCATTATTTTCCAATTTACGCACTGGGCTCTGAGACCTCAGACCTGCCCGCCCTCCCCCAGGAGAATTCCCCTTAAGCAGCTCAGACAGGGTGCTGTCTGCCTGAGGTTCCCTCGCCTACCTCCTGTGGATTAGCTGACAGGCTGATTTATCTTTCTGCTAATTGCAGCGAGCTATTTGTCAGCCATAAATTTTGTTTCTGATTTAATTGTCTCCTACTACAGAAATTTGTAGTAGGACTTAGCTTATTGGTAGGAACTTATTTGAGCACTTGTTAAAGTTTACCACCAGCCTCCGTTCCATTTTTGTACTGCCACATCTCTTACTGTGTCCTGGTTGAAAGGAGATCTTGGGCCAGTTTGCATGGGGATCACAAAGATGAGTTGTGACAGAAGAGGAGCCCCCACCCAGAATCCAGTTAGCTTTGTATTGTTTCATATAAACATTTTAGATCAGGAAATTTGCTCTGCTGGACAGACATTTCCAGAGGTTCTGGGGCTACAGCTGTTGCCACTGTTAAGTTTACTTTCTCAGCCAGTGTTTGATTTGAGCTGAAATGTTCTGCTTGTGATCCAGATTTTGGTTGCTCTGAAGTAAAATGTTTGTATCCATTCAGAATTTAGCTATGAATCAATCCCCTTCCTTCGCTGCCAAAAAAGAAAAAAATAATAATAAAAAAAATGTCCTAACAGATTTCCTTCTAGAAAAAATATGTATGAAATATACCGATTTGACCAGAAGAGTGTTTCTCTTTCTCAGGAAACTCATTTTAGTTCAAACAGAAACAAAGCTGGCTTTTTGAATCACTGCTGTCACTGATATTTTAGTTCATAGTTATCACTAATAACTTTTATTTATCCCACTTTACGCTGTACAACTTCTGCAAAAAGTCTCTGGAAAACTACTGGAGCTGGAAATGCTCCAAAGAGGCATGCATATGGTAGAGAGCGTCCCCCTGTGACTCACTTCTTGGGAATTTAAGAGCCTTGCTGGAGGCTGTTGGGGATCTGAACCTTTGCTGTCACTTTGGAAAACTGCAATCAGGTTACCTGCAGCAGTACCTTTGCTGCAGGGCTGTGCTCCCCCGTTATGTTTGTACCGTAGCCAGGTCCTGACCTTGCTGGTAGTGGAAGCTGAAGGAGGCCTTTCATCCTGATTGAGCTCTAAGGAGCTATTTTAGGGGGAGCACAGTGCTGCCGAGTGTGGTGGTGGTCTGTGTTGCTGGACTTAACCTGGGCCAGCCTCCCTTGTTACAAGGACAGCATTAATTTTCTTTTGGGGCCTTCATGGCATTTCTAATAAATACAAATTGCAATTAGGCAAAAGTAGTGAAAAACTACTTAATATTTCTTTCCTGTTTCTGTGGCCAAAAGTTTTGGCCAGCTCTCATAAAAGTGTTCCTGAGGGAGTTGTTTTTCATGGTTAAAACTAGGATTCATGGGCCAACATCTGAAATCTAAAATTAGGCATCTAAATAGAGGTAGTCTAAAGATAAGACCAGTTTGGAGTAGGAATCCTCAGAAACATGATTCTGTTGTCAAAAATAGACATTCAGAAAAACCTAGCCAGCTTATGTGGTCATTCATGGAGTGTCACAAAAATACAGGTGCTGATAAATAACAGCCTGCTCTTCCCATGTCTGTGTTGAGCCAGATAGGAAAATGCTGTTGTATGCATAGGGTAGAAAAACACAGAAGCTTTTTCTCACAGAAGGGCACAGAATTTGCTCAGTACTGTGCAGAAGGTGGCCGGGTGGCAGCCTGACATCGGTATCACTGGTCTGGGATGTTTGCTCCTCTGTGGGATGGAAATTGGGTGAGGGGCCAGCAGCTGTGTAAAGCCAGAACAGGAGAACACCAGTAGTGTGACTGTGCCATGAAGTCACCAAACCCATATGTGGGCACCAGGGCGGAAAAATAACATAGAAATGAACCATGGCGACTGCCTGGGCTGTCCTTCCCTCAGCTGCTGGCCCTTGGGTCACATTCGTTGAAGCCCAAACCTCTTCCTTAGGTGTAAATGAGCTGCTTCTGCATGGGGTCTATAGCTGTGGCCGGTCCTTCTGCCTTCCTGCCCCCTGCAGGGCTGTGGCACAGCTGGGCATGACCTGGCTCTGCTTAGCTAGGGGAACTGCTTGAGGACACCATGGCTTCGGGCAGTGGAGGGAGTTGTGTTTCAATTTGAGGCATATAAAATGGCAATACAGCAACTTTCTGACCAACAGATGGTGCTCTCCAGCTGATTTTGTGGCTTGAATTGGAAGTTTGGGAACAGTTTGAGGCAAACCCTTTCATATTGTTAATTCTGGTGCTTTTTTTTCTGAACTGAGTTGAACTACCCAATTATAAAACTCAGAACAGGCTTCGGAAACTCTCTTCAGAGCAGACCTGGCCTGATTAACTAGGCAGATCTTTTTCCATTTGCAATTAAGATTTTATTTAAACTTAAACAATGGTTAAACAACAAAAAAACACCGTCCCCCATGTACAGTGTGCTGCTGGCAGCCTGACAACGTGTAACTCTTAAATTACACAATGACGACCCCGTGGCATTACAGTACCAAACAGGAACGGAGCACGTTTCTACACCTACTGCCAAATAAGAACAAAGCATGCTCTTAAACTTACCGAGGCCTTAAATAATCAGATTGTGACAAACTAATACAACCAGGTGGTAGGTAAATCAAAGCAGAAATAGTTCCTTCCTTGGCCTTTAGACCCTTGCATTCGAGATAGAGGTTCGCAGCTGACTTGAGATAATTGAGAGTTGTGCTCTGGGTGAAAAAGGTGCCGTCGTGCATGCCTCTGCTGCTGACTGGGTGTCTGCACCCTCCTTGTGGGAGCAGTGCTGGTGCTGCAGCCAGTGGTCGGGGTGGGTCAGCTGGATGCAGAGTTGCTAGATCAGCAAGCTGGCCCAGTCTGTCCCACAGACACCCAATTGCCTGGCCTAGCAGAGGAAAATGGTATTTTGCTACTGTATTGGCCTGTTTTGTTGGTTTTTTTTGTTTTTTTGTTTGTTTGTTTTTTCTTTTTCTTCAGCAGCCTGGGCTTACGCTGGCTGCTATGCAACTGCTCCCCAGTTTTACCAAATTTCATGAAGTCCTCTCTGACGGTATTTCAGCTAACACACTTTTACTGGGAGGTATTGTGCATCCCCTGCTCTTGTGCCCAGCTGTGTTATCCCATCCGCTTTCTTCTACTCATTCTGCTGTTTCATGGGTCCATCCATGACCCGATTCATGTCACCAATCTAGGTGAAAATGATCTGTGGAGAGACCCTTTCACTCTTTCAGCAACAGTGAGCCTGGAGATTGGTTTAGTTGCTCAAGGAACTGTACCTGGAGCCTCCAGATACCTGATCTTGCTCACCCTGAGGCTGCCAGCAAAATTCCACCTGACATGAGTGCCGCAGGAGCTACCTCTGGGCTCCAGTCTTGCACGTGGTTATATAGAACAGGCACAGCTTTCAGGCCTCCTCGGAGTTAAACATACCAATATGTGCTTCAAATAGCTACCTGTTGTCTGTGTACATCACCCTTAGAAAAGCAATATTTTAAAGGACTCACAGCTGCTTGACAGGAAAGCAGTATATCACAGGGGAGGGATGTGTTGCATCAAAGACAATACTCTGCAAATGCTACAGCTGAGATTAACTTCCCAGCTGCCTCTTGATTTACTTATGATCAAGGGCATGCGAGCTGCAACTTCCTTCCTTTACTTTTCCTTGTCAGAAGGACCTGTTTAATGCAAAGCTAGGAAGTATGACAGGATGTTTCCTCATGTGTTGGTGGTGGTTTATGTGGACAGCACTAGCTTGAATCACTCTAGTGGAGATGTGGAACACATCCTCCTGTGTTAGCTCAGGAGAAAGTATCCACTGTGTTCAAGCTGGCAGGAGTTTCTTGTTAACTCCCCTTCCCCCAAAAGTGTTATCACAACGATCTAATGCATTTTTATGGGTATGAAATCTTCCTCTGATTACCGAGCTGAAAGAAACACGAGAGCAATTTGTTCTGGTTAATAACCAGGAGGCTTAACTTGAAATCAGTTGGAATGAAAGCAAGTGTAAACCAGATGCGGAGAGAACAGAGTCGCAACTTATTTAGGAAGTGTTTGAGGTTTCTTGTGCAGATTTTTCTTCAAAACAAATACTAACATGTTGAAAGTGCACATCACATCCATGATGCTTTGTTCCTCCATTGTGAAAGCTGCTATGAACAGGGAGAAGCATTGCTTTGAACAGCGTGTGTGGGAACAAATGGAGATAGCTGGATTGCACCATTGTAACCCTGGAATGGGCTTCTCTAGAGAGCGGTCTGAGGTCGTCTAGGCCAACTGAAAACCTCAGAGGAGGCATGTAGATGAATACCTTAGTTTCCATTTGGCTGCAAAAGTAATAGATCGCAATGAAATCAATTTGGTTTTCCTGCCTTTTTTTTTTTTTTTTTCCTACTTGGTTATATGCCCAAAAGGTTCACATACACCTGATTCCCTGGTGATGTGCTAGAGGTAATTGAAATGATTCAAGGATCACAAATACAAGATAATTTATGCAAAGAGAGGAAATTCTTTGCAGTGTCAAGTCTTGCTTGTGAATTTAAATCATGGAGCCTTGGTAATGGCAAACTCTGCTCTTAGCCCGACAAGCACATTAGTGCTTCTCTTAAACTGTAACTGCAGGTTGGTCCTAGGCACAAAGTTGGTCAGCATCTAGATTCGCCAGAGTTTATAGAGGCTCAGGTCGCCTGTTCAGAGGCAGATGTTAGCAACATAAGCTAGATGGTGTGGTGTTGACAGCTGTCTTGGGGTTGCATCTAGCAGCAGCATTTTTCTAAGGCTTGGATTTGTGCCAGAAAGGGAACCCCAGCCCTGGTTGTCTGAACAGCACATACAACCAGTGCTTAGCTCTGTCTATTTTTGCTGTTACCTTGTAAGTTCACTGGTGCTGCTGTTCTTTGTCAGAGAGTTTAATACATCCCAGAGCACCCCATCAGTGTCTGGGTACTGGAGGCTGCGTGTCCACTTTGTAGTGTTTATTTCCCTGAAGCCGAGTGGGTGGTAGCCCTAAGAAAAAGGCTTCACTAAAATGAAGATGGTTTTATTTTCCTTTGACATACTTTTTCCTCATCTTAGTCTTCAAGGAAGACTAAAAGCTTCTCTTATTGGAATCTAGTTGTGGGGCATGGGGGCACATCCTTCTTTCCATAAAGCCCAATCTCTACAGAACTTCACGTGATAGCCTACATGGTCAGGCTGAGGAGGCTACACAGCTCTACCTTCCAGGCAGCCATACACAAGCAAGAGTGTGAAGCCATCTATTTAAGACTGGTGTTTTATTTTCTGCCACCTCCTCATTCTTGAGGGTAGTGTTGTATCTACGTGAAGTGTCAGCCCAACCACAGTTTGCCCTGGCACGTCCTACCCAGTATAGAGTGTCCCTGGTCTCCATGGGCTCTGCTAGCTCAGATCCTGTAACAACACACAAGACAGATTTACTGCCACCTACAGATTCACATTTTTTGTTTAATCTTTAATTTCTTTTTACTACTCAGATGGGAATGAACAGAATTACTTGGCTGCTATAGATCATTTATCTGCCAATTATTTGGGTGAATTATAGATTATAGCAAGCCTGCAAAAACAGCTTTGTTAAGCAGAGCTTGCTTTCTTCCAGATAATTAAGCCATTTAACATTGCATTACTCCCCAGATCACACCAGATATATAATAATCTGACCATCTCCATTTGTGGAGAACTATACCTTCACTGAAACACAGAACAACTATTAGAGGTGCACGTTGTTGTATTTATTTTACAGAACGAACATAAATCTGGGCAGAGAAGCTTTGGGAGTGCTGCGGGAAAGCATTTGTCAAAGTAAGGCCACCCTCTACTGTACACTTGAGTATACGAGTAAAGCAGTTGCTAAAGAAATTTTTATCAAGCAGAAGGAATTCACTGTTCCTCAGATACTTAGAAGTGCCAGCCACTTCAGGAGGGTCTGTGAGTAGAAGTGTGACCTCTTCTGTCACTTAACAGCCCTTCCCCTTGCTCCCTGTGCAGCAGTGTGGATGCAGAGGCAGGGAGGTTGGGAAGTGAAGGAGGTACAATATTTACCTGTGAGCAGTCTGCATGGTGGGGAAAACTCCTTCTCCAGAAGGTGTATAATGTTGTGGAAGTGGTTCCTTTTAGAAAGCTTAATGGATCGCAGATTCTGCAGTGGTCCTGAAGACTGGTTTCCTAAAATTATATTTTCCTCACTTTGCCCACCCACTCTTTCTGAAGAAAACCAAATCTATTTATTTATCTATATATATATTTATTTATTTATTTTAATTTTGTTGAGAAGCTGCCCACAGACATAGGAAATTAAAGCCATTTGTGGGACTTGTCCTTTCTAGGGATGGGCTCAGTCAAAGAGGTGCAGTACTTCTACATGGCTCGTTTGATGAAGTTGTTGCACTCTTCTCCATTGGTCTGGCTGGGCTGGGGCACTCTGAGTATCTGAAGAACCAAGCTCAGTCACCTGTGTAGCCTTTGCTGTAGTCGCTCTTCACAGTTTGGAAATACTTGTACACATTTAAGGTAGAGTCAAGAACAGAAAAAAAGCACAACTGAGCTGCAGTTGAGAGGCGGTTGGAAAAAGGGCTGTGTCCAGGGAAAGGTCTCTGATAAGGGCATTTGTGACACAACAGAGCCAGAGATAGAGACCATGCAGGGTCCTGAACTGATGCAGGCTATGCAATCCTTCTTCAGTACAGTGACTCAGACTAGTGCTACACACATAAACCACCAGGAAAGTATATGAAAGAGTTCTATCATACTTCCAGCTTTACATTAAACTGGTCCTTTTGGCTGGGAAGAATAAGGGAAGCTGCAGTGCACAGTGTCTCTGACTAAAGTGAATTGACAGATAGTTGGGTAGATAACGGCGTCCATTGGAGAAAACGGGATATGAGGAACCAAGTGGGTGCAGGGAATTTTTTGAAGTGAAATGTTTCTCCTCGACTCCCTTCATGCTTCCCTCCTTTCTCCACGGTCAGTCCTACTAACGACTTTTTCAACAGAAAATCTAGAGTTCAAAAAACTTACATTTTCCAACAGTAGAATGCTGAATATATGCCACAGTGGCCCTGCTCATCCTGCTGCTTGACCTAAAAGCCTCGTTATACTTGTCAAAGTTGGATCAATATGAACTTTTGGATTTAGGCTCAGTTTTTCTCTTTATTTTCTAAAAGGGAAACAGATCATTGTTCAGAGGGCAGTAGCTAAGTCATTATCCCTGGCATTTTAAGTTCAGTCCAACAGCCATGGAAAACATTGACTGATCTAGCCCTATGCTGACAGAAAATAATATGAGGAGAGGCATTTTCAAATACAGAATGTGATGTCTCATGTAAAACTGTGATTTTTCTGGCATGGAAAATATTTAAAAGGGACAGGTAAGCCATGTCATTTTAAAGTAAGATTAATCAGAACCATTTGCTCCTACGCACTGAGCCATGCTTTGCCTCCAGAAACACCATGTGGCTGCAGTCTGCTCCTTGAGTTCATTCTGCAATTGGATCCTGACAAGCCCCCGTGTACCTGCAGTACAGCACTAGATGTGGCAGCACATGGGTAAACATCCCGTGAGAAAATGGAGCATGGGGCTGAAGGAAATGTCCTGGGTTTCTGTTGCTGAGGGAACCAGAGTGCTGTTCAATCTTCTGTTTCCTAAATGGAGAAGTGTTCAGCTGTGACCCAATACTATTGTCATCTGGAAGATTTGAGACTGTTTACTAAGTCTAGTGTCTCAACCAGAATTGGAAAGGATGGGATCCAGTTATCACAGCTGATGCCAACTGGATCCTCTGGTGCTTGAGCATGGCAATGGACCTGCAGATCCTAGATTAAAGATGTCAGATGGGCATGTAGCTCTTCTCTGCACTCCCTGCGTGGTATCTGTGGTTTGACCTCTGGGAAAGGCTAAGGTGTGCTGTGTCCCTTTGTGTATGTGGTCTGTGTGAACACACAGCAATATTGTGAATGCCAGACAGGCCTGCCCTGTGTTGGTAGTACCACTGCTTTTCTTTCAATCACTGCAACAAGTATTCTGCATGATTTAACTTTACAGTGCAATAAACTGTATGTGATGTTTGAAAAAATTATGGTTTGAAGGAGAGGCCTAGACCTGCTAAAGCAGCAGTTGTTTGTGTTACCACTAGTTATGTCTGCAGCTGCCTAGGCACTCAGCAGCTACTCAAAACCTAACAGGGACTGCAGAGATCGGAAGCTGCAGGGAAAGCTCTGAGGCTGTCCTGGGCGGTGGTGTCAGACCAGGCATGCACGCGCTCACGCACACATGCTGGCCGGCATGCTACTGTTTCCCAAAGGGCTGGGCAAAAAATAACTTGAAAAAGGAAATGGTGCTGTTGAAAATACTTTCAGAACGCAAAATAAGCTCTTGTCCAAGAAAAGGTATTGCTCTGGGAGGAAGCCAGAAACCAAGTACACCCATGACCTGCAATGACCACAGCTTCTCTCTTCTGACCTGGCTTGCTTCTAGACTCCTCAGGGAGTGCAGTACTGAGTGGAGGGAATGCCAGCAGCTTCTGCTCTTATTTATCTCTGCAGTGAAAAGATCAGAACGTCAGGGTGCTGTGCCTGAACAGTGCCTTTCCTTGGTGAATAGAGAACCCAGCAAAGAGATCCCACCCTATACCTACAGGCAGGGGAGGAGGGGGAATGCTGCGGAAAAATGTGCTGGTTGAACAAGAGCAAAACACCTAAGTTTAATCTCTTCTCCAAGTACGAATTCATTATATTTATTCAAGGCTATGGTTATTCTAGTAAGGAAGAGACATTTTTATGGGGTTATATCAAAGTAATTTTCTTATGTCAAAGTAAGTTTCATAGAAAGGTGGAGCATTACAGGATTAATTCAGGAATTTTTCAAAGGAGTAGACCATTCTGTAAATATTAACTAAGCACCTTCAATCTGCTCATACTACTAGAATCAAACCAATGATGTGTCCTAGCACAAAGCCAAATGCCTTAATCTTCATATTCAGTGGAATTCTCTCTCTTGATCTAACAAGTCTTAGAAAAAATCTTTGCTCCTTTCAATTAAGGATGAGCAACAAGCAGAACAAAACGACAGAAAAGGCAAAATAAAAAACACCCCAATGAAAACAAGCTATCAGTTTTGGTGCAGAACTCTATGCCAAACTTTAATCTAGAGCTGTCCGTAAACTTTTCAGAAAAAATATTGTAGCAACCAAGTTATCTTGTAGGTGTACCAAATTTAGGGAAATTTTTGTTGGATGAAAGTTTTAACTTTCTGAGTATCATTTCAAGTGAAAACGTGGTGCTCATGTATGTGTAGAATCTAAACATCTGGATCATTGGGTATTTGTGCTTGGTCTTAGTTCAATGGCAGCGGGATCTGAACTTCCCGTGTACCAACTGAGTGCTTGCATGAAAATGCTGTGTTTTCTCTCTCAGGTTGTATACTGGATCAAGTTTGCCTTCATCTCCCTTCAAAGTATTTGGCTAAACTGCTGTTCAAACCTCTTCTAATAAGGATTTCACAGTTTCCTTTGCCATCTTTTTGAGAGCTTTTCTACCATTACAGTTACTCCTCTCAGATGTTTCCTCGAAATCTTTCTGTTACAGTTTTTTTATTTCTTCTCTTCTACGTATGGTGGTTATGCAAAACAAGTGGCAGTCTGTTTTTTTATATAACAATTTTTTATTGAAACTTATTACCTTTTTTATTGAAACTTATTACTTTTTTTTGTTGTTTTTATTGAAACTTTTTACCTTTACCTTCTATTACATGGATCCAGAAGGATGCTCTGTATCCTTATTATCATACATCATCTTTCACTACCCATATGATCAGTGATCAGTGATCTCCAGTGATCACTCCTTTTAGGCCAGTGAATTTCTGCTCAAATTAAACCAGGGGAAAAAAAAATCTGTTTCCCTCCTACACTGCTTCAGTATCAGAATTGCTTGAGAGAATAAGTTCCTCTGGGCATTCTGTAAAAGCTTCGTCCATCCAGCTCTTGAAGAGCAATGTTTTTCCGAAGTACTAATATAAAGGAGCTTAAAGCCCAATCATAATGAGTCTTACTGCTACAGCTATATTAGCATTCCATGCATAGAGAGTCAGAAATCAAATTCTGTGGGCAACACTTGTCTCAGACACTTGAATTGCTTGCAGACCCTCTATCTGAGGTCATAAGCACTGTTTTTTGACAGCAGGGGTCTCCCAAGTATGACGCTGTGTATTCTGTTTGTCTGAGCCTCTCCTCTACTGCTCTTGCAGGTGGCTTTCATTGGAGGACAGCCAGTTTGCATGAAGATTATTAATGTTTCACTGTTAGTGGTGCCTGCTAGTGGAATTAGCTGAAGTGCGTGTTCAAATGTGTGATATGAGGGACTCAGCTCCCTGTCCTGTGTCTCTGGCTCTCCATTTGTTTTACAATATCATTGTCAGGATGGTTGAAAAGACAAATGGAATCCACATAGACAGCTGGAGAGCAACTGGAAATAGAACATTGTTGGTCCTATCTACAAAATAATTCCACCATAAAATACCAAAGAGTTCTAACCAGTCCTTTCCGTCCTCC
This sequence comes from Anser anser, assembly GCF_964211835.1. Lineage (NCBI taxonomy): Eukaryota > Metazoa > Chordata > Aves > Anseriformes > Anatidae > Anser > Anser anser. The sequence continues at coordinate 23,152,936 of NC_139727.1, forward strand.
TTTCTCCCCTCATTCCAAGCCTCTGATTTTCCTGATTAAATGCTGGATAGCAGATTTTCTTAAGACAAGGAGAAGCAATTCTCAGCTGACCCTTGTGGAAGACCCTGCAGCTGCCTGCTTGACCTTGTTAGAGTGGTGTTTCTGACCCTGGTGCCCTGTCTTCCAAGGGGTTTTGATTTGACTCAGCAGTGCACCATCTCTGGGAGAGGTGAAGGTGGCTTTTCAGAAAACTTGGGACTGGACTTGCTTATCTCAGCTATGTCTGGCCTTTGAAAATCCACACAGGAAGCAGCAGCAGGACTGGGCTGTACCTAGTGGCCAGAGGAGGACTGATGTAGTTAGAAAGAGTGGTGGAGATAGTTCTCATGAGCAATAAATAGTTGTTTTGATAGACACCTTTAAAAATTAATCACAGCTTGAGCAGTTTTTCCCCCAAAACAGCACAGGTGGGTCAGGCAGAATGTTTTGTTGTCTATGTGCTAGGGAGTGAACCACTTTTCAGAGCCCTGACGAACAGCACACACCCAATTTTATTGGAACTAATTAGCTGTCGATGGAAGAGTGTCTTCAAAATGATGTATTCCTTTCACTGAGCCCAAAGAGCTGGCCTTGTTTCACATCTGTGTCTGATTACGTCTCTTGAACTTTAAGACAGCTGTCTTACAGGTTCATTTTCTGTAGGAACTCAGGAAATTACTCAGGAAAGCCACTGACACTACTACCACTTACTGCCAGATCTCTCTCACTCCTCATGTGAAGAAGCCTATTACGGGGAACTGCTGGCATGCAGCACGTTCAATGGCAGCTCAGCAATTAGTGTGGAATTTATAAAGACTGATTGCAATAGTTCCTAAATGTTACCACTTGATGTGTATTCTAATGGCCTACAAAGCAATCCCCAGAGACTGTGGCCCTTCCCTCCCACCAACAAATAGTAAGGGATTCTACAAATTGTATTGAGGTCACAGTGGAATTGATTAGGTGTAAGGAATATAATATATGAAGGAGAATGTAATGTGATACTTATATGCAAGTCATTCCTATAGTGAGGGACTTGATTATTGTAACATTGCCTCAAAATGATGGCGTTGTTTCCTGCTGCATGGAGCAGCCTTCAAAGAGCTGCAAAAAAATGACTGTTTCACTTTTTATTCCATTTTAATCTGGAAAAAGATAAGTGACTTGGAACAACTGAAACTCATTCCTCTTCTGGTTATTTTCCTGATAAAAATGAATTGAAGGACAAAAGGTGTTTTCTTAAGTGCCTTGCCAACAACTATACACTAATTACTTCCAAAGGGCATGCAGGCCACCAGTGTCGACTTGAATGAGAATTTAGGGCTTTTGATGATGTTGGTTGATTTTTCCCTTGAATTCTCAGCATACTGCTTTGGGCTATTATCTCATCTGATCTCAATGCTAAGCAAGAGTCAATCCCGCCAAAACTTGGATGGGAAGCAGCCAAGAGCAGGTGTTTCAGGAAATGGTGTTGGTTTATTAAGATATTTTATGTATTAAATCAATGTCCCAGAAAACTGCTGCAGTCACTGTGCTACTGAAGTTGCTTTGGTAGACCTATAAACACCTAAGTCCTGTTTTTCTGGTGAAAGAAAACCACACTTTTTAAAGCATAGCCTTATTTGCTTGAATATCCATGCTAAATAAGTTTTGATAAAATTTCTCATGAGTTTGCTTGTTGATTTCTGCCCTCTGTAGCTAGTATAATGCTCTGTGATTCAGGAGACTGATGATATACCAAAGGATTAAAAAAACAGGTCAGTGCAATTTGCTCACAAACTGACCAGAATCTGAAATGTGTTTATAAGAAACATTAACCAAATGGATCAGACACATAAATTTGTAAGAATCAAGGGATGGTGGGAATCCTAAGAGCCACCATTGAGCCTGTGCTGGCCTGGAGCTGGCCACACACAGGGGCTGGGTCCATTATGTAAAGAGTAGCTGTGTGTGTGTGTATGCTGGCATCTAAGCAGCAAGCCTTCTGAGTACTGCCAAGTTATCTAGAAAGTAGAAAGGTATCTTCCGTATACAGAATACCAGGAAGACAACATAATTTTTTTTTTTTGTCTTCTTGTTGTCCTTTCATTGTGTGAAAACCCAGAGTTAAGTAAAAGGAAATTACGAGAATAAAAAAAAAAAAAAGAGAGAGAGAGAGAGAGAGAGAGAGAGAAAGGTCTCGTGATAAAATATTTCTCTAGAATTAAGATCCTCACAAGTAAGTTCCTGAAATCACCAAAGGTACAAGGAAGGGTGGAGAATCTCCTTTGCAGGAAGAGATAAGAAAAAGTATATAAAAAAGTACATTCTATCATAAAATGAGCAATCATTTAAATACCACCAATTTACTATAGAGTCACACAGATACTATGTATTCCAGTTAAACAAAAAAATCATTCAGGGTTTTCATTTCTTAAATTTCCTTCGTCAGATCCATTGCATTGGAGTTCCCTTCTCTTAAACTATTAGTACAAAAAACAAAACAAAACAAAACAAAAAAAAAAACAAGTACCTTTTGACATTGTTCTCAAAACAGATCAAGAATTTTTGATATCTAGTGGAGAATGGTATACTGATAGATATTTCAAAATTTATTGAAGGAGGATCTGGGGGAGTGCAGGTAGGTGAAACTTCTCAATCCAACATTGAGTGACTGGTGTTTATCCATAAAACATGGCTGGGAGGATGAAAGTCAATATGCAATTTGCTGCATGAAAATTCAAAGCTATTGCTAACTGTGGGCTAGCACCCTTGGTGCCAGAAAATGTGTGTTTAAATCCTTCTCTTACTTCTTTAGTGGTGCTGGAGGCGGGACCAGGAATAGTTCTTCCTCCCTTACATGTGTGGAGTCCTGTATGTTGGCCGTGTGTATGTTCATTTCCCACAGGGACAGGGGACTCCCATCTTCCTAGCTGACTATGACTGGAAGTGGTGAGTCCTGTTGTGCTATAAGTGAAGGAAAAAACATCTGCAAAAAAAAAAAGAGGAATTAATGGATCCAGTAACAGTTGTCTGACTATTAAAGCTTTCCAAGATTTCCTGGAAGCTGTAGAGCTGTAATCAACTAAACGTGAATACTGGACAAAAGTATTGTGGTGTTTGGGTTGTTCTTTTTTTTTTTTTTTCCTTTTTTTTTTTCCTTTTTTTTTTTTTTCATTTAATTTTAAAATTATTTGTTGGAAGTACAGACTGAATTAAATCAAATTGCCAAAAGACCACAGGGGAGCTCTAAGAGGTCTGAGTACATAAACTTTGGCTCCCATTGGTTGGGCAGCTTTGGAGTCTTTAATCTTTGTTGCTGTTTATTTTTCATAGCTGTCATTCTCTGTAAGTCTAATTATTGGTTTTGTTAGTGGAGTCATAAAGTGTCCTGCCGGCTGGCTCAGAGTCCAGTGCTTGGGAACTCTTTGTTGCTGGGTGAGTTGTGACAAGTGCACATCACTCCAGGCTCCCCAACCTCCTCTGTGGGATTTGCAACAGCCTTGACAATTATTTGGCCAGCTGAAAAAGAGACAGCACAAAAATTAATAAAATGTGGTCCAGTAAAGCAATTTCCTTTCCCTTTCCCCGTCCTTCTTCCCTTCCCTACTTTATTTCATCTTTTGTCCCCCAGAAGTTAATTTTCAAATTAACGAACGTGTGCTACATGATACAGCTTTGGGTTTTTAAGTGAGTCGAGAGCTGAAATCAGAGAGGCAGCAGGAACTGCGTTTGACCTCAGCACTTGCCAGGCATGTAACAAGCACGCAGACACTACACAGTCACCAAGGTGTCTGTGCTGTCCTCTAGGAAGCAATTATGAATGTCTTGCACTTAGCCTCCCAGACTTGCTGCTGCCTGTGGGGTGGTGAAAGAAGTGAGGTACAGCGGGGTTGGGAGTGAGAACCCGGGATGGTGAAGTTGCAGGGGATCTTCTTGGCCTGAGGTCCTGCATTCCTGAGTAAATTCCAAATACAGCAGAGAGCACCAAGATTGGGGATGGTACTAACTTCACATGTGGGAATTCAGCAAAACTCCCATGACTGCCTTGGACAAAGGATATAGATAGGGGTTTCCAGCTCAGCTTGTCACTGGATCATAGTTTAACAGTGACCTTGAAGTTAATCCTAGTTATCAGTGTGGACATCCTGTTGGACTGAGGAGCACAGCCTTTACCTTCAGATGTGGTACATATTGCTACGTTAAAGTGCCTGTGTGCTGACTTTTGCAAATGCTAACTAATCGCACAGTCTTAACACTGTTTGCCCTCTGTGTTGATACTGTGCTGCTAAACTTAGGATGTTCCCACTAGTGTAGGAAATAGTACTAGTGCACTAGTGTAATGGGCACCTAATTACCATATGGGTTGCTATGACTGCAAGCAGGCAGGGCCAGAGATGTAAATCTGTTTGAGTATCTCAGATACAGCCATTAGCCCTCACCTGAAGAAGGATGCTCTTGCATTTGAGAGCCAACTGATATGATGTCCTGTCTAGAGGAGCAGCCAATCATCACCTACTGCTGGTACAGGACAGCATAGCAAAGAAAGCCTAACAAATTTTTATCAAGGATGTTAGAGGTCCAGCAGACAATGTCTGCACCCAGCTTGCATTCCTGAGCATCTAGTGTTTGGTCACACTAGATCCCACCTTAACTTCTGCTGCCACAGCTGTATGAAATAGACTTTTTAATTATTATTTTTCAACACTGCCAAAACATTGTTAGGATTCTCAAAGAATCAGAATGTAGACCAACAGAATTCTGGATATCTACAAAGAACTTTTATCTGAGATTAGTTATTTTGCTTATTTATGTATTGAACATGCATAGCCCTAGGCAAGCTGTGATGAAGAGCAGGCAGGGCAAACAATGAATGCTGCTAATATTGACCCAGAGCTCCATTTAGCTTTGCAGCCCCCTTTAAAAGGAAGCAATCAAAAGAAAGTACCATGAGATCCTGAAGGCTGCTTGTTTGTTTTTTCACATGCTGCTCAGCTTGGGAGGTGAAAATACCCGTCAGTTTTATTTCCTTTCTCAGGCATTGGTTAATTGCTGATGGCTTTGTATTTTCAGTGCTAGAAGTGTTGAAATACGTCTTCGAAAGATCATGAAAGACATTCTGGTTAAATAAAGTTTCAGATGCTTTTTAAAAAATACTTTAAAAATTATTATTATTATTATGCCAGATCATATTGCTGAGCTTTGTTTAAAATTTTTTTGTATATTTGGATTATTCCTGTACATGATTGTCACTCTGCACCTCTGGTGACACACAAATTGTCTAGCAGGTAATTTTCCAGTCTGAAATCTACAAAGGGGATTTTCCAAAGTTTTTGCAGTGTTGTGATGCTTTCTATACAATGGTATATAAATGTCATTTCCAAGTGAGACTGCTGTTATTATTACCAGATGTTCCAGCTCTTCAGTTGCCTAAATATAGTTGTTGGTGAGGGATTTTAGGCTTTCAGGGCAGAAGGTCAGCTTGAAAGGGACTTAGAGTTGTAAAGTAAGCAATTTCTGGATTTTGAGCCTTATCAGCTCTCACTCTGAGTGTGATGGGAAAGCCTTTAAGCTGCTTTTGTCAAGGTTGGGAGATAAAACTGGCATTCTGAGGTCCATCTCATAGGAAAAAAGGTGCTGAGGTCTGAATCAGTTTGGATCATAATTTCCCTACGTGTAAATTTGCTCCACTGAATTGACACCAGTAGACCTGATGTCATATGCTCTATATAGGTACTGGCAGCATGAGTGGAAGTATTTTAACATTAAATGGATAATTTCAAAAATACAACCTTTTCCCCATCTTCTCATATGAGGAAAGAGCAAATGAAGAGATATTGCTTTCTTTGGTGCCATAACATTCATGTCCTTCATTTGAAGAAACAAATCTAGGCTAACCTGGAGTCAGCAGCAGTACTTTGGATTTCAGTGAATCTAAGAGAAAGCTGCATGAATGTCATGAATGTTTCTTCCCAAGCTGATGAACTGCAATTTGATCTCATATCACAATATTTATGCATTGAGGGCTATTTGTTTAATGGCAAATATTGTTATTTTCCCATCATGACTGTCATGCACGTCTCTTTTATATAAGCTTTCACCTTCCACATGTCATTAAAAGCTTTATGTATTGTAGTTTGATATGCTGGAGCATAATAACAAGGTATGTACTGTGAACAGCACTGTGGGAAAATTGAGTTCTGATCTCGAATGTGTAAAAAAGGCCTTAGCATTGGCCAAAGACCTTATTCTGACTCTTATAAGAACACTGTCATTCTTAAGAGCCTCATTAAATCTGAACCTGTGCTTTAATTTTAGTTTTTCACATTTCTTTCCCTTTTCAGGATCTGTCATCCTTTCTCATATGTAGTGGGGCATTCTCTAGTTTATTTTTAATTCTTTTCTTGCAGAGCTGTAATTGGACTCCTCCCTACCTGACCATTCCTCTTCCTCTTGCTTCTCCCTCTGGAACAAGTCTGTTTTTCACCTATAAACCAAAAAATGTTAGCTAAAAGAATCCTGCAGACCAACTTTCTTTTCAGTCAAAATGTTATGACAAACACTTTGTTTTCTGCAGAAAGCACACATTTTTCACATACTCAGAAAATACCACTTACTCAAAGATCTAACTTTTGTCCAGAAAAAAGAATTTTTACAAATTTTTAACTAGTCCTAATTTTTCTTCATCAGGGTTTCTTAGTCAGTCCTAATTTTTCTTCGTCAGGATTTTATTTTCTCCTCCACCATTTCTGTTTCTATAACCTCTTGAGCAAAATAAGATCCCTATAAACATCTGAGTACGAGATGAACTTTCTAACCTATGGTATTTAGGTGGATTAAAAATAAGGTGAAATTAGTTTGCTGGTGCCCTATTTTTGACAAGTCTAGCCTAGACGCTTCCTTTATAGGTCAGTAAAAGCCTTGTTATAAGTTTGTAGAGTCAGCAAAAAAGCTGGCTTTCCTCATAGACTGAACCAGTGCAGTCTTGAAGCTCTCTGAAGTCACTGAGATAAAGACCAGGCCTTGAGAGAGAGCACAAAAAATATGCTAAATGCATGGCTCTGGCCCTTGGATACATCAAAATCTTTTGAAGCAAATGGCAGAGCGAATAAATAGAATCTCGCGTCTAGATCCAGACCACACCAAATAGCTCGGTGTTGTTCTCATCTATAATTGCTGCCGTGGGTGATAAATTCTGGTATATCCCCATCGCTTCAGAATATGCAACAGCCATGTCCGAAACCCAGCCAACGAGGCCATCCGAGAAATCTTCCAGGTTTGGGAATGAGGACAGCCTGTAGGGCTTCTTCTCCACTACAGATGGCAGCACCAGCCAAAAGCCTCCCACACTTCTCCTCTGCCTGTTGGATGTTAAAGGCTGTGTACATATGCAAATATTTTGATGTCACTTACCTCCTTCTAACTAATATCTAACGACCGCAGCTGATCGTGGTGTGGGAGATGCCTGTGATACTTGCAGGGCGTTGTGTAGTTTTCAGGATGTCGCTCGCTGTCTTGCCTGACCAGCCTAATCTAGTTTCACCATGTTTCTTACTCCACCTTGGGCTTTTTCTCACTTGCCGGGTGTTTTTGCTGGGGGAAGCTGGGGGGCAACCAAGTAGAATACGACCCAAACCTGGGAAACCATGCAGTCTGTTTGAAACAGGCTCGCTTGCTGGGAGAAGAGCTGTGCCGAGTCAGTAAAAACAGTTTCTGGGGTACGCAAGATGAAAAGAATTTCTCTATAAGAAGATTTCTGGTAATTTAATTACTAATAACTAGCATCCAGCACTGCTAACGGAAACGGTTACAGTTTTCAGCTAACCTGCTGTGAAGGCTGAATGGGACATGAGGGTAAATTTAATATATTCTGCCTTAGTGATTAGAGTTGGAGTTCAGCTTTGCAGCCTTTAATGGGAGCTCTGTGACTGTGTGTTCTCTGGTAGCACTGGTTTCCATGGCAGCTTCTGTGTCAACTATTTTTCACACATGCTTTATGACTTATTGTGCAGCACGTGTTCTTTAGTTTCACAGTCTTCGCTACAGTTTTCAGGAAACTGGTGACTCTTTAACATCTACTGAACACTGCCTGGCAAGGAGCAATAGCCTGTCACAAGGAGTGAGAGAACAATGAGCAACCCGTATAGGAAAGGTGGGGAAAGCACACTGGTATGTTAAAAATTTGGGTTTGTCACATCAGAATACAGCTGGCAGGACTGACAGGCTCAGGAACATCTGTGAGGCCTTGGACTTGAAGGAACTGATTGTTAGTGAGTGGTGGTTTTCTGTTGCTTCGTGAACTCGCCAGTGTTAGATTTTCATTCTCTGCCACATTCTCCAAGCCCCATGTCAGATGCCGCCTGAGGGCTCTCTCTCATGTGTAAGCCTGCTTTTTCCCATGCCCCTTCTGTCCCATCCGAAAAGCTCCTCACTCATGCCAGAAAGACATTTCTAAAAATACCAAGGGAAAATACTGCCGGGCCTGGCACATCCATGCATGCTTGTGCTGGGTCAGTCTTGCTAGCCCAGCTGTGTTCTCACCATGTCTGTGCTGGGGAAACCTCTTCTAGAAGCAGGAAGGTTTCTGGCCTAGTTCCTGTCCCCCACAGCACTTGGGCAGCCTGGAAGGAGAAGCATCTGCAGCCTCCTTTGGGGGATTCCCCTGCAAAAAGTCCCCCACTGTGAACCCAAGGCAGACCAGGGTGGGAGCATGTGGCTGCACATCCAACTGATGCCTCCTTGGGGATTGCTGCCTGGCAGCTTGAGTTCGAGCAGGGCATAGGCTGCCTAGGCACACCTGAGAACAACAGTAAGCTTTGATTTCCCCTCTGAGAAGGGAGAAGGATGTACCAGAGGACAGAAATCAATGAGAATTTGCCTGAGCAGAATCTGAGAGAGATAAAAGGTGATATCTGCAATGACATATTGAGTGGGTGAGTGCCTGAGTCTTGCCTGAATTAGAGCAGTCAAAATTGGCCTGGAGGGCAGTTTAGAAAACAATCTTTTGGCCAAGTCCCTTTGAAAGGAGCTTTCCAAAAAGGCATTGTTTGTGCACAATGAGGGAGTGCTGGCCATTGCTCGATCAGAATAGAATTCCTACCAAATGCCTGCTGCCTCCCCTGAATAATACCCAACAATTAATGTTACGGCAGGAAATATGTGGGAGATTAACAAAGGTTTTGTTGCTGAGTGGATTGTGTGGCCCAGCCAAAAGGAGCTGTAATTCCCACCCAGTCTGATTATTTCTGCTGCAGCCTAGCCCTGTTGCTTGCTTCCCCTTTCAAACAAGGTTAACACCTTTAAAAATTCGGAACTTGCTAGAGACTTGGAGTCTGCTGGAGACAGTGCTTCCCACCTCCCCTGGGCATTTCTGTACAGTGTTAGGAGTTGGCAGGGCTCGAGGGTGGAAGGGATTCCAGTCTTTGGACTGAGAGGGGAACAGCAAGACAACTGATGGAGAGCAGTGTGCTAGCCCGGGATGGGCTAATTTGTCATCTGCCAGGTACTCTTAGATCTTGCAGTTCCTGGGAGAGAAATTGTTGAGAAGTGAAAAGCTTTCTGGTGTCTGAAGATCAGTGGAGCCTAATGCAGGAAATTGTGTTTACCTGAATAACCTCAGATAGCTTAAGAGTAGAGATTGAAGCATGAGCCACTCAGGAGCCAGGCAGGAACTGTTTCACACCCAAAGCTGCGTCCTCTTCCCTGGCGCCAATACAGCTCCCGTTTTGTGCTCCCCAACTCCCACCCAGCCAGACGTAGCCTGAATGTGCTGCTGGCCCAACTCCAGAGGAGAGATGCAAAACCTGTCACAACTGTTTTGTGGTTAAATGTTGTCTTTGAGAGGCCCTGGGTCTTCCAGCAAGCCTGTGCCCCATCCTGGCCCTGACTCCGCCAGGCACCCTTGTCCTCCTGATGTCACAGCACCACAGCCCTGCTGGTGAAATGTTCATACCGGGCTTGGAGAGCCTGTGGGTAAAAGAACCCCAGGGGCACTGGGATTTATTCAACTTGTGCTAAAGCCTCTTAAAATGTGATGTGTGTGTTTCCTGGCAGCTTGTAATGTGGAGGTTGTATCATGGGGTACTGTGGGTAAGGTCCAAAGCCACCTCTTCTTGGGACACCTGGCGAGGTGCTGCCCCATGTGGGTGCTGGGGTGGGATGAAGGGGAGCACCACTGCTGGAAAAACACAGGATTACCATAAAACCTACCTGCACAAGATGCCAAAACCTGGGAAGAGGAGAGAAGGAAGAAACAGAGGTGTGCAGGGAGTGAGCAAGTGTGCACTGTCCGTGGCTTCGAGGCAAAGTGGCACCATGAGGTGAAGATTGCAGGGAAAGGGGGATGAGTGTGACTTTGTGAGGCTGGGGGCACGAGGACAGCTCATGGGCATGTGTGCATGGGAAGGAGGGAGGTGTGAGACTGAGGGCTGCGGGGAGCTGTGAGTGCCGGCGTGATGGGGGAGCTCTGGAAACGCTGTGTGAAGGGGAGCATGTGGGCATGTGGGAGCAGAGCAGAGGCGGCTTCTGCAGGAGGTGGGTTTTGGAGCAAGAACAAACAAGGCCAATGTCCTAGGGGAGGATGAAGTGTTCCCCAGCACTGGCCGGAGGTGCCCCATAGCGGGGTGGGAAGGCATGATGCGCTGGGGCTGGGGCAGGAGTGAGCCTGCAGCCTGGGCTGGCTGTGAGGAGCAGCGAGTAGCCTCACAGCCCTTTCCTCGTGCTTCATTTCACTGTGTCTTATCCTCGGGACCGTTGCCTTTGCAGTCACAAACTGTACATGGCAGAACCCCCCATACAGCTGGGCCAGGGAAGCGCTGTTCACGGTCCCTGCACTCATGTCGGGTTAGCCCAGTGCCTGTAATCCTCTACGGCTGCAGCTCCACCCAGACAGAGCTGTTTATTTTTGAAGCTGCTGGAAGATGCTGTGAGAGAGGTGGGTAAAGTTCAGCTGGGATTATTTTTAATACCCTGTGTCTAGAGGGAAATTCAGAGCTCCGTTTGATTAGAGCTGCTTTTTCCATCTTAAACGTGTCTGCTTACATTGTGTGAAGTCCCTGCCATTTTTTGTACCTCCCTGTCCATTTCCACTCTCCCCTTTTGGCTGCCCCTCAAAATGCTTAGTTTTGGGGCCAAGACAGTGCGGCAGGCGATGCGCTTTGCCTGGTCAGCAGGAGGACCTGGCCCCTTCTCCCCTCTGCACTCTTGTGAGCTATCTTTATGGCTTGTTCCCCATCTGCCATGCAGGATGAAATCTACCTTCTAGCAGGCAATCCGTCACTGTACTTGGTGACAACACAAAGCTCTCCTGTTGAGGTATCCGAGTGCGTCCCCTGGCTGAGATACTGCTTTACACAAAGCTTGGGGAATTAAGCTGTATTGCTCTATTTATACTGGGCTGCAGCTTTGCTCTGGACCCTCTGGCAGGCTCCGGGGATATCGGTAAAAGTGAAGCCAGCAAGCGGGCTAGGCTGAGGCATGAAGGGCCTACACTCACCTCTTCTGGTCTGCTGTGTGGCTTGACTGTGGCTACTCTTGGCCCTTGGTTCCCCCCCTGTAAAACGAGGCTGACAGTACTGCCCTTGCCTCTTAGGGATGCTAAGGAGATAAATGCATTAATGCTGGCGTTATTGCTGTACTCACTGTTAATTAGAACCAAGCGAATCGTAGTTAGAGGTTAATGGACAGGTAAATTTCCCCCTCACCCACACCTCCCCCTTTTGAAAGCACTGGGATGTCACCACGGCCTGACACTTGTAGGCATTATATCTGCGCAAGGATGTGTGTGCATGTGTGTGACACTGTAGTGTCCTTCTTGCTGGATTCTAAACAGATGTTGGGATGACAATTTGATCCCCTTCTACTCTGGCTAAGCCGAGTGGGTGGAATCTGGACTGCGGCTCACAGCTGAGCATCCAGCCAAGAATCTCCAGGCCTTTCTCCGACATTAGCGGGACCCCCTGGAAGTTTGGGAAATGTTGCTGTATCGATGTACAGCTGGAGAAGCCAAAGTACATGAAACAGAGTGGACTTTGCCTGGAGAGCAAGCTAGAGCCTGAAGTCAGGCTTCCCTGGGCAGACCACTAGATGGAGACGTTCCTATCACTTTTGTGAAAAATGCATGTATTTATGAAAACGTATTTCCCAGTGGTTTCTCAAGGATCTGCCAGTGAAAGCACAGACATTCTTTCCTCTGGTTCCACAGTGAGTCAAAACTGGACCGTGGTAAGGGAAAGCGTTTCTTGGTTTAGTAACAGGGTATGGGAGCAACGTTTAAGGGCAATGCCCATTTTAAGCCCCCCTCCATTTACCAAGCTCCGTCTCCCACCCTGTGAAGAAGTACAACGGAGTGGTTCAGAGCTCCCAAGCAACTTGCTCTGTAGTGCAGAAGAGAGGGTGCTCCTCCAGCTCTCTAGATCCCGGGGAGCCCAGGGGTGACCATGCTCGCAGCAGCAGCTCTAGGTGAGCGCATGCACCTCCGTGGCACAGTTGTGGGGCCTTGAGGCCCAGAGCAGCTCATTTGGAATTGCCTCCACCCTGCATCTGGCAGCTTGCTTCACTCTGCCCCAGCCCAGAGGGTCATGAATATGGATTAGTCTCTGCCCAGAATCTGAATTCTGCTTGGACAAGAATTCCTCAGTTTGGATGGGGGAAAAAGAAGGCAGATATTGCTCTGCGGCTTCAGCTCTGCCTGGTGGCTATTATACCTCACTAGTTTAATGTATGTTTGATCTTACTTGCCCCTGCTCTCTGGACTTGTTCTCATCTAGTCCAGGGTGCAGGCTCTTGTCTGTAACTGCATGCACATGCCCAGTACCAGATTCAAGACAGCCCACTCACTGGTACGAGGTGACAAATTGTGAGGGGTGTTCACAATGGAAAAAATCTGTCAAGGTGCTGCTTTTAGTGAACACAAGCATCCAGGAAAGTGTTTGGGCTATAAGTTCAATTTTGCCCTAAAGGCAGGGGAAAGCTTCTCTAAAAGTGATGTCTGAGAGTTGAGTGTAGGGACTAGGGGCTGCACAACCCATTTCCCAGCAGTGAATGGATGTTAGTGGTGACACAAGGAATCTCGTGCAGGGTGGGTCACTGCCAGCATGGAGCTTGCTTTCACTGGCACATATCAGCTGGAGATCATTTAAAGTCATGATATCTGGATGTGAAGGAGACACTGTCATCAAATCTTCTTCCCTACTCCTTATCTTTTTGCTGCATTCTCCCAGAGGGGAAGATTTGCCAAGGGAGAAGATGTGGCCCAAGAGACTGCAGCTCCCCCCTTCTCCCACCCTCCCCACTGACTAAACGCAATGACCATACTGGAAGATCAGTCATATGTGGGCACACCTTCTCCATGTCCAACTAGAGCCAAAACACATGCTCAAAAAGACTGTACTTTTCCTTTCTTGGAAATGGCATATTATTCACAACCTTAAAATACTAGCTGGAAAGTTGTTTTCTTTTTTTTTTTTTTTTTTCTTTTTTTTTTTTTTTCTTCCTTGTTTTCCTTTTTTATCATGCGGACAATGCCCATTGGCAAAAGTCCATCAAATAACAGATGAGGTGATGAATGCAGCTGGAGTTCAGCTCTAGGACTGACGTTCCCACTGTGTTTGCCATTGGGTCCTAGGGGTACGTACGTGCATGTCTACAGGAGAAGTAACATTCTATAGAAGGAGCAATATTTTCCCAGCTTCTGAGGGATCCCAAATTGCTTTGAAGCCTGGAAATAAAAGAAAACAATTATGTTCAGGAATTACTTTTGCCACTGTTGAAATGCAGCCCCACCTGTGGGACATAGCAGGGTAGCCTATTTACCAGCAAGGTTGTGCAGCAAAGGAGGGGTATGAAGGGAACTGAATCACCAGCAGGAATGTGGAAGGGGCTAGACAGCACTTCCCTAATCATTACGTGGCCAGGATATCAATGTTGGTGTCATGCTACTCACATGAGTCAAAAGATCACTGACAGCACACTTAAGGCTTTATTGGCAGAAAGAAGGTATTTGCAGTGGCACAAGTCTCCTAATGGTGGGCTGGATCCTCAAGGGCTGAAGAGGAATGGGTTCTTAGTCTTGATTTGTGTTGGAGTTTGGTCAGTTCACCTTTTCAATAACTAATTCGGAAATTATTTTGAAAAATGCACTCCTTGTTATATCACCCTCCTCAGATCCCTGTACTTCTTGTTGGGCATTTCCAGAAATAGGGTCACTTGGGAGACATGAATAGACGTGAGCAAATTGTGGTTCTGTGTCAGCAAGGCCATAGATCTTTTTTATTGTCCTCTCCTCTTTATTTCTAAATAGGACTTTCCAAAATGCTGTCAAATTCTGAGTTACGGGCAATCTCTTCAAATCTCCTTGTACTGAGCTCAAAATCCAGGGACAATGCATACTAGAACCTCACAGTATGACAGAGTAAATCCCTAAAGCTCAGTCCATTAAGGAGGAGTTAATCACTATAGAAAAAGGCTTTCTGACTGATGCTTTGAAAGTGAGGAAAGAATCATGGTTAGACAAGTAGAAGAGAGGGACTGGAGCCTTGATTTTAAGCTCAGCTTTGCTACTGACCTCTGAGGTGGATTTGAGTAAGTCGCTGTCTTTCTTTGTGCCTCAGGTGTTCCCCCTGATATGACTGACTTCATCGTTAAAATGCTTTGAGCTTGAGGTAAGATCTGAGTGTTGTTACTCTCTGGTGGCACCAGGGTTTCAGAACAATCTCTTAATATAAACACCTACCTCATCAAGTTGAAAAGAAACTCTCTCACTGGTTTCCCTCTGGATAATAAACCATTACACTTGTTGGGTTTTAAGGTAAAAATTAATGATCTCCTTCCTGTTCTAAAGGAAGGTGTACTTCCGGAATCTGGCAAATTCTTTTCTTAAACATTCCATGTAAATATAATTCTTTAAAAAAAATAATATGCATGGCTTAAGTCATCGTAAGCACAATGGTTATTGTATATAAAAGAATTGGGGCAGTATTTTATAACTAGGTAAGCGCTATATTTAAGAAACTGAATAAATCACGTTCAAATTTGCTGATGTTAAAAATGTCAGGTGCCCCCAGGGAAGGTGAAGAGGGTGTGCTAAGGGCCATGAGTGGCTGAAGAGCAGTCTCATAGAAATATTGCAATACAATATGGAATTCATTTTATTAAAAAATAATTAAAAAATGAACATTGTTTCATTGCTTCCTGCACTTGCTGTCCCTAAGACTTATATTGTCCTGATCTGTACTGTAGTCCCAAAGGACTTCCAAAGATCCTTCATAGGAAGTAAACTTTTACTTATTGTTTGCTGGTCAGTTTGCTCTGCTGGAGGTAGCAATATCACGGAGGACTTTTGGGGTGTGGGAAGGACACTCCTGGTAGTATGTTTTCTGGAAACTCCGACTGGCCATTCTGTCTGCCTCTGGTGGGGGAAAGCCCTTCTCTTCTGAAACTATGTGTAGCTCCCATACGATGTCAGTATGGCAAACCACCAAGGAATGCCAAAACTGTAGCATAACGTGTAATTCGTGCTGAAGGGGAGACCACACTGTGGGGGCCTGGTTCCCTTCAGTGTGAGCCAGTGCTGGGTTTCTCCCTCAGAGAGCAACCAGGCCTAGCCCAAGAGCACATGAATTAAGACCAAAAGTCAAATGTCCGTGTGAGCAGGGGAGTGTTTCATGACTCTCCAGGGGCCCTTCAGCTCTGACCCTTTGTGGATATGTGTGGTGTATGCAGGCATTCATTGTGCAGACTAACTGTGTGGCTCAAGTCAGTCTGAAACCTTGTGGTTTGGTTTCTGTACAATCACTGGTATTGGCCATGATGGCCCAGTTATTTCAGCATTGTCTTTGAACAAAAAGATCCCAAAGGAGCAGGATGCCAGCTCCCAGAAGACCCACTGCTTGTGTGACTTTGGTACTTAACTCCTTTATGCTCTCATGAAAATCACACTTTAAAATATTTTTCTGTGTAATGTTGTACTACCTTTAGCTTTTAATACCACTCTGAGTTATCTTGTATCTCTAGTTCCTCCCCACAACACACCATAAAACAGCCAAGTGCTCCTTTCTGACCTGTTTCAGCCACTGCTGACAACAGTGCCAGCCAGTTAGCCCTGTCAGAAGGTTTCTAAGCCTTATGACGGGGATGGGACTTAAGGTCTTCAGGGAGATGGAATCTTGCCCACAGGGCTTGTGTTTATATCACAGCATCCTGTTCACCTCCCCGGCATCTCCATATGCAGTGGTGTGGCGCAGGAGAACTACTGGGCTGCTGGGGTGCCTGCCAAAGCCCAGGAAAGGAGTTCAGTGGGTCAGCAAACTCCAGATGAGTGTCCCATTTTCAACTGAAATGCTGTGGAATGTCTTCTGGTGTTATGAATGACTCCTCTGTGCAGGCCCAAAACATGCCACAGGCATCCTGCCTTTAGAAGATTTTTGCCTATAGAAGCCTTTGCTTCAAGCATTGAACCCACAGCCCTGGGACGCTCTGCTGTCTGAAATTTGCACTGAAAACAAGGTGTCCAGTTCTCATTTTAGCTTGAACATCCCAGCTTGATCGTTTCCATGGACTTGAACTATGCCAAATAGTATTTGGTGCCAGAGCTGGCTCTGTCCTGTTCTGTTCAGCAGATGTACCTCTGACTGTTTCTCATGGAGCTGTGTGTGCATGCCATCCAGTGCAGCCCAAAAGACTCATCCTTGAAGAGATACCTTGGTTTTATTTCACTTCTGATCAGTCAGCTGCAAAAACAGTGTGCATTTTAAAATTGTAATCATAAGGCATCAGTGGCATCAAGTTGCTAGAAACACTTCACATATCTTTAAATAGAAAGCAATGTTCATCAGATATGGAGTTGGTTTCACTTCTTAAAAGGATGAACTTTGTCCTTTGAACTTTGCCCCAAAATTATGAATAGGAGTAGGGTGTATGAAGCTCTCAGTTTGGACTGAGTCCAGCTTAGGCTGTAACCAAATCTGAAGTACAATTTTTTACAAGTAACTCTTACTCACCCAAGGAGCTCTGTTCACTTCAGTGGCATTACTAATGTGATTATGGGCTGCAAAATTGAGTGTTGTATATATGACTTGTAATTTGTGGAGGGAGGCCTCTGGAAAAATTTCTTCTTATTTAATTTTAATTAGCTCTGGCAAGACCCTTTTGCCTCTGTAAGAAGACCAGGCCACAGAGGGAATTGGTGGAATGATCACGGGCAATCCCTACCACACAGTGTTGCATGCTAACGACACATTACTACATGCAACGCTAATCTTTGGGTCGTGGGCTGGAGAGGGGCCTGGAAAAAAATGATCATAGATTTCAGTTAAGAGGCGCTTAGCACGGGGAAAATAACAGGGCTTCAGCTTATGTACTAACATACAGCATTTTTTGTTTGAATTAAGGCTGATAGATATTTTATGCCTTAAGATCTCTTTAGTAACACTTTAGTGCTTCCAGAGAATTAGTAATTCTCCTGTGAATTGTAGTGGAGTTGCTCAGAGGATCCTAGCCATTGGTTGCAAGAGAAGGCGCCCTCAAAGCTGCTACAAAGATGTACAGATTGAGCAGCAGCCTCTCACTCCCCTGCAGCTTCTTCCTGCAAACCATTAGCATTAGCTTTTTCTGGAAGATGCACAACCAGGAGGGTGTCACTGGCACTTCACTGGGCCACCTTCCTGTCTGCTCTTTCAAGAGCTGTTGTTCGAACTAAAGCACTGCTGGGCTGTCTGTTGGGATGCCCCTGCCTCTGAGCAAAGCTGAACAGCTTTGGGGTGGGTCTCAAGGCATAGGCACCCACGGGTTCAGCTGGAATGGGTGGTCAAATTGCTGTCTTCAGCTGTTTGTCTCATCCCTCTATTGGAGGCTGTTTCCAGTGCATCTGGAAAAGACTTTAAGGCACCAGACAGTAAACTGTAGTGCTTCAGGAAGAGTTTCATGAGCAGTTAAGCCACTCCTACTGCAGTGGCTGCAACCTCTGAGAGAAGGAGGGGGTGGGAAAGTGGGGAAGATGGGGAAGGACAACCCACTCAGCCACCCCAACCCATTTGCTGTTGCTCATGAGTGAGGTCTCCCAGCTTTCACCACACATATCAGGGATGGTGGCAGATGTAAAGGGACATCACTAAGGCTAATTTCTGCATTCCTAACTTTGGCTGTTAAAACATCTAGGGGCTCAGGGTGCATAAGAGCATCCTTTAAGGACTGGATGGGATGAAGATGGTTAGGAATTCACTGCACATGTTTTGAATTGTGGATCATTAGGTCAAAGTGCAGGGCTTTTTAAATATAAAGGCAGACTTCTACTGGGTGTTGTGGACATCTACAGTAGTTTTGTATTGGCATAAACTGGAGATGACCAGCCTCTTCCTTCCTCTCAAACCCCTGCCTGATTGCAGCTTTCAGTGACTAAGCCACAGGAATCCCACCAGATAAGTCTTGGAGACCAAATTTTGGAGAAGGGAAAGAACCTGGAGCATAAGTCTTTAAAAACTGATTGAATCTACAAATGTGTTTGTAGACATGTTTAGCATGAAGTTGATTTTTTGCCCTGTTGCCCTGGAATCTATCACCTTGAGTTGCCTCTGTACAAGTGGGTATGGAGACGAGTGAAAGAGGAAAGTTCATGAAAAATTGTGTAATGATATGGACATATGTAACCACATGACAACTCTGTCTTTCTGCCTCCTAAAGGTACAACAGGAAAAAACTATGACTCTGAATTGTCTCTTGCCTATTAATACAAAAGTGCCATTCTTTCCTGTTGCAGTTCAGCTTTACAGGTGTCTGACCTGGGGCAATCTTGATTCAAATTGCCAGGATATAGATTTCACGTGAGAATGTAGCTATAAAAAAGTATTGACTTAAAGGCACCGGTGAAAGTGAATTAAAATAGCATTCTTACACAAACACAACAGAACAGCCCTGTGGTACATTTCATTCTTGTCCTCTGTTTGCTTAGGATAATAGGAATATTATGGAGAGCAGATTGTCTCCCCATCATCATGTTGTGTCTGCGTTTCTGTTGTAAACCCTGTTTTGACCTTCTTTTGCTGAGGCTGTAGTATCATGAGTGGATTAAGTTGCCCTGGCTTCATGCCACTCTTTTCTGCCCCCAACATATCCTCCATCTCCCTTCCTTTGTACCAGCACAGCTCTTTGTATGTCCCTGCAGAGGAGTAGATTGGGGAACTGATCAGTATTAAATATTATATAATTTTGCTGGGATAAAAACCTCCTCTCTGCTTTCACCAAAGCTTTTCCCTATCCAAGTTCAACATCTTGGATAGACACTGTGCAAAAATTGGATATTTTCTCTCAAGAGAAATACTTATATATCAATATTAGTTTTCATTCAAAGCTGGGAGAAAGAGACCAAATAATTAACTTGTTTCCCGCAGAAATTACTATTAGGGAAAATGCAGAGTCAAAAACCTGAAAGTGGATGAGGGGTGCAGTCTGCAAAGCATTCAGCATGCTGCACCCCATTTTGCACAACAGCTGGGAAGCACCAGGGCCAAAGGCAAAGGAATATTAAGTTGACTTAATGCAGAATGCTTCTGTTCAGCTGGCCAAGATGAAATGTTTTGATTTCAGCTTAATGAGCCTGAAATGGAATAGTCAGCTCTCAGCTAACTGCCAGTGGATTATCTGTGTTGAAAAATAATTTTTTTAGCATTGTATCATATGAACAGCTGAATCTGGAAATGAAATTTGTGGCTTTTACTTGGCCACGGAGAAGTCTTGCTGCCATGAAATACATTGGTGTGCTTAAATTGCAATATTGTTCTATCTGTTTTCTGATAACCTGCAGTTGTAATGCTTTCTGCAGCACTGCTAAGTGCCATTGTATTTGTTTACTCTTTTTTTTAAAGTTCCACTTATGGGAATGGGGTGACTGAGAGAATTTTGGGTCCTGTTAAAATATAGAAAGAAACCATGGTAATATACGAATTAAATACAAATGAAACTCCAGAACAGGAACTTATACATTTGTGTCAGAAGGAAGGTGAATATTTAATTGTTTTTAAATGCCCTAGTTTTTGGAGGATAGGATCATCTGGGCTATCAGTAATAATTCATGTTCCAATAAGGACAACGTGATTTACCAACTAGCTGAGTAAAGATTCAGATATACACAGAAGTTAGTGTGTGATAATACAGCAGTGCACACCAGCTCGATTGTAGTGACCGTATGTGTGCCTTTAGTCCTAAAGTGGAAAATGTGATATCATTTCAGTCAGCTTCGCCCTCAGAGAAAGAGGATATTGAGCTAAAATTAACAGATTCATAGCTCATGGCCAGAAGGGACCATTATGATAATCAATCTGACCTCATGCATAACAAAGGTCACAGAAGCTCGCCCAGAAATTCCTTCAACAAGTCTATAAATTGTACCTTTTTTTTAAAGATATAGGCTCTTTAAATAAAGACTTCATGCGATGAAGTATTTATCATGTTTAGTTTTCCTACTCTGATAAAGTCAGCAAACACTTAACAGAAGAATTAAGTTTATTTATATGCTGCTTTTGATTTAAAAACAAAATAAATTTCACAAATTACAAATAGAAATATTTAGCATTGTTTAATTTTTATTTTGGGACATAAAGCATTTGTTTATAGCACTGGAATTATATATGATTGCATCATGCTTGCATCAAGCAAACATTTTTGCTGTAGCTGGCGGTGGAACCATAGCAGATTTACAGTGGTCAAGTTTGATGTTAAAATAAAATTGTAACACGAATATGCTTAGGAAGTCCCTAGTGGCTAATATGGCCACAATACATGAATTTCTGAGCCAGTTCATGGGAACTTTGTAATGAAATTGGCTAGAAGAGGAAAGTAAACAGAGGAAGACATCATGCTTTCTGGGAAAGTCAGGTTCACATGACAGAAGTAAACCTGCACTCCCAGTGAGTGCAAGTATGTTTTAATTAATGTTAACTGACTTTCGTGAAAGTACAATAGATATAAATTATAACATGTTAGTGAAACAACTAGAAATACATAGCAATTCTTTTTGTGTGCATTTATCTGTCCATTTCATATGTAGCAGGAGGCCAAATGTCCATCAGCCAGGTTTGTGCTACTGTACCAGTTTAGATACTTGAGCGAGTGTGAACCTGTGTGGCTCAGGAAGGAGTAACAGTTGTGCCACGGCAGCTCAGAGTCCACCGTGCCCTGGGAGCGCAGCAGGAACCCGCGTGGAGCTGTGTTTGGCCAGGGTTGCTTTGCTGGTCACTCCTAAGCTGACCAAAATGGTCTTTGGTGCACTGCAGTCTCAGAGGAGGGGAGACTGCAGAGAACCCATGGGCTCTCATGTGCTCAGATAGCAAATTTCATAGGGCAGGGATAATCTTTACAAGATGTTTGTACAGTGCCTAACTCAACGGAGCTCCAGTCTCAGCTGAGGCTGTAGTCACAAGGCTAATCTGAGTAACAACAGCTTGGACTATCAATTCACTGGTGTCTGCAAATCAGTGATGAGCAGAGATGATTTCACCTTCCTGGTGTCTTGCCTCCTCTCCTGAGGCTGAGGACAGCTCATCCCACTGAAGTCTCATTGCTGACCACAGATTGTCAGCTTTGCCATCTCCCATTCCCTGTAAAATAACATAGGGGCTGGAAAATAACACAACGTTAAACAGCACCGCAGCGCTGGAAGCCTTTTCCTGCTCCCAATTTTATGACCTTAATTAACACAGGCCAATCCATAAATCAGATCAACACCGGGAGATAACAATGAATCATGCTGAAGGCAGCTTTAATAGGAGCCTAAGCCCTGAAGAAGTGGACAGTACCGGCATTTTAAGTGCACGTGTGAGGTTGAAAGGGAACAGATGTCCAACTGGGGCTGCTGCCTGTGAGGGTAAGTCTGCAGGGCTGTTGGATTTCCAGAGAGAAACCTGTTTTGACATCTTAATGGCACGAGTGTCTGGCCGAGGCCGATGGAGTGGTGATAAATACTGCCTCCCTCCCTGTGCGACTGCTGGGCAAGGGGGGGAGCCTTCAGGTTCAGTGTGTCTGGCTGAGTGCCGTCACCACCTCGCGGGGTGCTGAGCGGGTCGGGGCAAAAGGGAAGGAAAGCTGTAGGAGTGGCTGTCTGGAGAGCATGAGAAACCAAAGGGGAAATGTAGATGGAAAGGAGGAATTTCAGGCTTTCCCACCACAGCTTCAACTGGTAACTTGCCAGCAGCCAAGTGCAGAGTGCATGCAGAGGAGCAGACAGACGCGGCCTTCTTTAATATAGCCAAGGAGGGGCAGCAGGAATGGCAGGTCCTGTGACTTGCAAGCTCTTAGTGACCAACTCCCTCTGTGTGGGGTGGCTGGTTTTCCTGCAGAGCCTTCTATGGCTTTTCCAGATGGGAGAGGCTAGGGTATCGAGGCTGCTTTCAGGTTATGCCTGGAAAAGTGAGGCAGCGAGGATGGCTCCCAGGAAGCCCAAATCACCTGTGTCCCCTTTACTGGGAAGAAAATATGGTCCTTTCCAACCACCTGCCAGGCAAATAGAGCTGAAAGTCAAGCAGGTTGATTGCTTGCACAAAGAGGTTACCAACAAAAGAGCACAGACAACTTATACCCACATGTGCCAGTTTCCTGAGGCAGGTTTTCCTCATTCTTCCAGACCGAAACTGAACAGACAATTCTCATGCCAGTGCATAAGCAGGAATAGACTCCAGGTTGTCTGCTCTTGGGCTGGCTAACTCACCAGCACAATTATTTTTATGTGTTTGGTTCTGCAGGGCTAAGTGAAACACAGTAAAGTGGAAATTCATTCTGGAGTGAGCTGCTGCAGCTCTGGTTTTCACAAGAGGCAGATCAGATTTTGCAGAGAATCATCGCCCCTGTAATGAAGGGTAATTGATGGGGCTGAAAAGGGACCTCAGAGTGCAAACTCTTCCAGTTCTGGGACTGTAAGACCCTTCTGTGTGATCCCTCACACAGATGCCTCTGTCCTTTTGAAGGAGAGGCTATGAGGAGTCATCTCTTGTAATCAGTGTCTTGGTGCTCTGTTCAGCAGATTTGGAGGGTGTCCAGCCCCTGCTTTTCCTGAGCCATAGCCAATTGACAGGCTATCGCTAGAGTAATGGAAAGGAACCTTTATTATAGTGGGGGATTATTTAAGGCAGTGTGCGAAGGCCATTGGGACTATGCTGAATAGGGAGTAAAAAAAGGCCAGTAAAAGAATTTTAAGATGATGCTGTTCAGCTTCCTACCAAAGTTTTGTTGCTTTTCTATGGGCTCTTGAATGTGATTTGGGCAGTGATCAACTGAGATGGCTCCTCTTGCAACCCTCCTAGAGCCAGGAAAAGGGAGCTGACAGCGATGCTGGGATTGACCTTAGTGCAGCCTGATGAAAAATGAAGCTCTTTGGGATCCTTCCAGTATTCTGCATACCTCTGGCACTCAGTGTATTTCCCACCCATAGCTGAGCTCTGGTGAAAAAGAAAGAGGATCGGGTATGGTATATCATGAGAGCACTGTTCTGTGACATCCCTGGGTCTTCACAAAGGTTGGCTGTGACCTCACTCCCTGAAGTACCTGTAACTTCATCAGAACACCAACCTCACTGATAGCTGAAGGATGAATATCACAGGGCTGGAGCAGCAAGTTGGTTTTCTGATGCAGGGACTCAGCTAAGCCATTGTGAGTATTGTGAGCAGATACAGTGAGGGGAAAAAAAGGAAAAATTTTAATTTCAATCAGACTTGAGATCTAACTGCAACAAAGTTGCTCTTGAGTTAGTTTGCTTATGTTAAAACTTTCCACCTCTTTTTTCTAAGTCTAGGTCATTTAAAATGAAAATTTCCATTTTGTAAACAGAATTTTAACATGTCAACATGAAATGTTTCAGCATTTTCAGAATAAGATCTTTCATTATGGTGTCATTAAGAGCTTTTTATTTATTTTTATTTTTTATTTTTTTGGAGGGGCAAACTATTTGACATAATCTTGCGAGCAGTTGTGAAGCTCCCTTGAGGATATGATCTGATCTGTAACAGAAAGAGGGCATATGATATAGAACTTAGCAATGGAGTCTCTGTAGTCCAAGTAATATAGAACAGGATACGTTAATGTGTGTAGACTTCTTGTGGGTGTATACTTGCCAGCTTGTTGCTTTATGAGGTTTCAGGGAGAAACAAATGCAGTAAGGAAGCTAAAAACCCAGCCTTTATAAAGACCTCGATGAAACTTTCAGCTTCCCTTGTGAAGACCTCACTGTATTCTCTATAGCAAATATTTGACATCGTAAATCATAGCATAGTCTGCTTGCCAAAATAGCTGATAGCCAGATCTTCAGATGACAGCGCCATGCAGGTACCCTGCGTGAATCTCCTTCAGGATGGGAGGTAGCCAGCCCCAGTCACTCTGGAAATATGGAAACCAGGATTTCAAGGCACCAACAGCCTCTTGTTCAAGCTCAACCCTGTAGGTCTGTATTTCAAGCCACAGTAGTGTTTACACTGCCAAAGCTTTCCCCCGACTAAAGTCCGTTTGGTCAATCTCCTAACCGTTGCCCTGGGGCGCTGGGTGTCTCACAGAGATTGCTAAGGGGGTGGGTGGGCAGAGCTCTGTTATTTTTCTTTTTACTCTTGCTCCTATGGTTTGTCTCCAAGTATGTGTTTCCTTGCTGAAGGAGCCTTCAAATACCCACTACTTGGGAAGAGGGTTAAGGACCTATTTTGGTTTATAGCACATAACTTCTGTTCCTCCCCAGAGCCTTATAAACAAATTTCTCATTGAGTTAGTCCCAAAATAGATCCTGCTCTCTCTACTGCCCAAAAGCAAGCTTTGCATTTTTTTCTTCTCCTCAGATTGTGGGTTTTCTTTCAGTTCAGCCCCGTGGGTAGCAGGAAAGCTCAGGGAGTATTTGCCATGCTCTGCCAACCCAAACTGGATTTATTATGGATCAAATTAAGAATTGCTCAAATGACTTGAAACTTCAAGGCCAGGAACTGTATGAACACTTGGCAAAGCACACAGGAGGGTCTCCTCGTTCTCCAGTCAGATCAGGCAGGAAGTAACAGAGTTTTATAAATAACAATTGTAAGAATTAGTGTGGAGTGGAAGGACCTATGCAGGGAACATATCAGGGTTTCATGTGGGGGGGATATATTCATGATTCTTAGCATTTTATGATGGCTAGAGATCTCCCCAGCAGGCCTTACTGCGATGTCAGGGACATGTGCTAGGACTGTAGAGTGAGCAGGGTATGTGTGGTCTAAATTCAGGACACAGTCCACAGGTAGATAATGGTGCCCTGGAGGCTCCATCGCTGGGGTGGGAAGGTCATGGCAGGCTCCTTCCCCTTAGGCAGCCTGGAAGAGGAGCTGAATGGGCTGCATTATGGCCCATGGGACCTCCAGGACCATATTTCGCCTAGCACCCACTGAAGGTTTGTTATTTCATCCCTGAAACATTGCAGTGTAAATCATGGTCCAAGCAGAAATGTGCAATCAACATCCTTATATTAATTTGGCTTTTGGTTGGAGGGACTGCTGATTGAAGCTCTCCATACAAACAATTGGTAGGGTTGGGTAACAGATGTTGTGCTTGCACTGCTTATTTAGATAGCCTTGCTCACGAAGCATTTCGTAAATGCAGCACTGGCCAGGTTGTGCTGCAGGATGGAAAGTATTAGCATGGGGCTGTGGGGATGGAGTGGGGAGCTGCAGCTCACGGGGGCACCGGGGGCTGCAGGCCACGCCAGTGTCTCTGTCCTGTGCCAGCAGCACTGGGCAAAATGGTTGGTGCATGGGGCAAGCATGAGCCCTGCTTTTGGCGGGGGCAGTGATGTCAGGAAGTGCATGAACCCATGGTGGGTCACAGGGACAGAGGTAGGGGCACCGTAAGACAGATGCAGCTTGTAAAGTGGCACTTTTCACACTTTTTTTTTTCTCTGTGGAGTTCAGATCATTGGTGCAGTTTGTATGGCAAAGACCTCATTTCCCAACCCGAAGTTGGCAGGCTGAGCACTCACCAGCTCTCCTCTACAGTCCTCGTGGCCAAATTGTGCCCAGCCAGGGCATGGGTGGCCGAGCTTGACTCTGGGGCTAGCAGAGTTGACTGTGACCTGTGTGTTAGTAAAGCTGCCTACGCAGCTGGCTGGGAGGGCACTGGACACCCCCTCTCCTTGTGCTTAGACAGCTTTTGGTGTGGTTCAAAGCCAAGGCAGGCCTTCATCAGGCTGAGAGCAAATTCTTGGTTCTGGTATTTATGCTAGTATGGGACATCAGATCCTCTGGCAATAAGTCATGAACTGGCAGCATGTTAATGAGTAAGAGATAGCTGCACAGTCACCATTTCACAACCAAAACATGGTGCATGTTAGAAATGGTGCTTCAGCGTTGTTAATCTCTGAGGGTCGGAAAGGAGCAGGCTTGCATTGGTGCTCTGCTCTGTGAAGTGCACTTGGGACGGCAGGAATGCTTCTCTGAGTTCCACTGCCCCCTCCAGTGCTGCCTTTGCTGCTCAGCCAAGTCTCCCACTGGCTTCAGAAGAGGACCCTCCAACCCTTTATATTAAATCATTTCCCCTTATCAACAAAACTAATTTATTGCTATATTGGGAAGAAAAACATAAACAGCAGATAAATCTGCCATTCTAAAATGTTTCAAAGATAACAGATCAAACATTAATTTAGTCCCTGGGACTTTTTTTTTTTTTCTTTTTAATAAAAAAAGAAAA
Source organism: Anser anser (assembly GCF_964211835.1). Taxonomy (NCBI): domain Eukaryota; kingdom Metazoa; phylum Chordata; class Aves; order Anseriformes; family Anatidae; genus Anser; species Anser anser. The sequence goes on from NC_139727.1 coordinate 23,179,606, forward strand.
AAAAAGCATGCTTTATTTACAAAAGAGGTCTTTGATGTATAGCATACATTTATTACAAGTGTATTTTTTCCAATGGTAATGGGATTTTCAACAGCAATAGGATATGTTTTAATAATTAAAGGGATTTAGCTTCTCTACACAGACAGCCAGCTTCTGTTCTCACTTACAGACTACAAATCACCCATAGCTTCAGTGATGTTGCTGCTATTAGCTTGGTATAAAACCAAGGTTTGTAAGACTTGCAGCAGGCCTGTTGTGGTTTTGATTTGTGGCCACTTCTGGTTACTTTCCAGTGTTAACTGTAGCAGAAATCTTGCAGTGCCAGGGGGGAGCCAAGCTTGCTGTGGTTTCTGGGCCACTGTGCGAAGTACAGATGCTGGGATAAGCAACTAAGCTGAACCTCTGGTTTTCCCTAAGGGATCTAATCTGCGGAAGGGGATCAAGCTCAGAATTAGAGTCTGGCATTTCTCTTGGGCCACCCCATAACATGGGAAACTCAGGCACAAGTTTTGGTTCATTTTCATTAGAATGGGTCTTTGCAACGCTTGGATCTTGGGGTGTGTGCCCTACAAAACTTGTATTGGCATGTGGGGAGTCGATTCAAGTCCCACTCAGGCATGAATGTGCATGCTTGGTTCAGCTGAAAGTCATCACTGCTTTATCTTCCTTCTGTGGGGACATGCTTGGCTCTTCTATCTTTTCCTGACTCCTCTTAAACCCCAGACAGAGATCTTGCTTGTCTTCACCTCCTGTATTCACTGTCAGCAGCCCCAGGGAGACAACATCCCATCCCACAGCAACTCTAGGAAGAAGCTAGCCATGGTACTGCTCTGTGCACATGCACTCATGGCTTAAAATTGATCTTTTGTTGATGTGTCATTATCACAGGGTACCAAAATGGTTTTCAGCCAAGAATCAGGTCTTCATTTTGCTTGGCATGGAAGGGCTGCAGTGCACTGTAAGTCCCAGGAAAGACTCTTACTGAAGAAGAAGTGGCTGAGGGGACTTACTATTAGTGCTGCTGCCCTGAACCTGCCATTCTCCAAAATCTGTCTGGTCCCTTACTTGAATCCCCCCGCTTCCTTGTAAGCATGCAAAGAGGCAGGTGGAGAGGGCCCTCTCACCCTTTGGGACACAACCTGTTTCTCCTTACTCAAAGGGTTTTGTGAAGCCGCAATTCTACAGTGCTTGTTAAATAGGTGGGAAGCTGAAACATGAGGGGTCTTTCTTCAGGAAAGTGCTTACCTATGTGCTAGCAATTTAAACCCTGATTCTTTGGTCATGTACAGAGCTGAATTCCTGCCAACATCATCTAGGTACCAACATGTTCTTTAGTGACTGCTGGTGGCTTTTATTCCGACAGACAGGAAAAAGAAATTTTTCATAAGTCCTATCAAATTTTTTGTCCCATCTCCTTTTTCTGCTGGTGACCAGTATGAAGTGCTCCGAAAAAAAAGTCATAAGAAATCATAGGAAAATTCTTGGTGAATAGTGGATAAAAATTACCAGAGGATTATTCTAATTTTGGTGAGATGGTGCTTTTTTAATGCTCCAATGTAGAGATGGGCTTATACTTTTCTGCATTTTCAAGTGATTTCCAACTAGTCTGACTGTGGTTGTTCCCATTATTTGTATGTATGTGTAGTTAGCTTCTGACTCTCATTCTCAAGGATCCCGTGGAAGAGAATTCCAGAGGATAATGATGTGTTTTGTAATGAGAGTTACTCCACAATGAAGAAATGAAATCAGATCACTGGCATATCCATCCAGGTCCTTCTTACCACTTAGTTTCCTTCATAAACATGGCAACCACCACAGATTGGTGAAGCACATTCTAGAATTCAGGAATTTGCATTCCTCAGAGGTTTACCTGGCAGGCCAGCTATGAAAGGAGATGGATTTCAAATGGGACACTTTAGGAGAAAAAAAAAAAAAAAAAGGAAAAAACAGATATTTAGTCTTGGGTGTTTCCTGCAAGTTTCTCCCAGCTGGGAGGTGATTGTAGTGTGGCTTCTTGTGCCAAAGGGCAACCCAAGAAGGACAAAGACTGGTGTGTGAATCTGTGTTAGGCTGCAGTGTGGTGTCTTCCTTTCCATCCTTGTCATGCAGGAAGGCTGGAGGGCTTTCACATATAAGAGCAGAGAGGGGAGGAATGTAATGAGTAGTGGCATGACCTTATGCAGGAGCCAGATTAAGCAAAGTTTACAATCCCTGTCTTGGTTGAGGAGTGGTGTTTTTCAAGAGTCAAAAAAAGGTACTGATTGTCCATCCAACTAGAGGTCTTTTAAAAAGAGCTACATCCGATTTCACGTTCTACTTATCCTCAGCTTTAAGCCCGGTCTCCAACATGGACTAAAATTGAGTTCTTTAAAGTTAAGCCTTTTGTGTGGCCTGTAGGGATATGAGGATCGATTCAGAGATCCCAGGCAGAACCTCTCAGCCTTTCTAATGACTCCTCAGCATTGAAGGTCATGTCACTTAACACTCAGCCCCAGTTTTACACTGCTAGAGCACCGCCATGAACTTCATTGGGTAGCATCTGGTCTTAGGTTTGGGACATTCCTCATAAAGCCTGGCACTTAACCTCAGCTCCGACTGTTGTCATGTGAACAGCTCCATTTATATCCTTCTTTACATTTTGTGCTTCCAACTTTTTATAACTGCAGAGAAAGCACCCGCTGTCTGTTTCCCACCCAAATCATAACAGAAGAGTGACTTCGTGGTGATTCCCGGCCCTTTCTCTGTTCAGCGGGAGGATCCTGTGTGTTTGATCTGTATCTGATCTCCTGCTGGAAAGACCAAAACATTGTGAACAAAACAGCCCCGACGGGAAGCCTGAGCTTTCCAGCCAGAGCCGGGACTGGGAGCGTGTGGGGCTGGAGCTGCAACGGGTTTAGCAGGCACAATGGCCATTGTTGTGCACTTAACATGCTCTGCCTGCAATGCAATTGCCCTCGGTTCTTTTGTGCCGAGCAGAATATGATTTGAGCCAGCACAAATGGCTCTCAGATGTTTTCATTGGTGTAAATGAGGCAGTCAAGTATGAAACAAGGCAGTTACAAGCTGATCAGCCTGAGACCTGAGGCAGAAAGCTTTGGGCAGCAGAAATAGCTTTGGACAAAGTCATGTTTGCTGTGCTGGTGGGCCCTAGAAAGGCTAGTGCTGATTTGCGAAACACGACTTTGACACATCTTCTATAGGTAGGGCTGGCTAGAAAACCTTTTAATGGAAATAAAAGCTTTTCCTGAAAAGTGAAGATTTTCACCAAAATGAAATAGTGTATAATTGCAAGTTTTGTTCCTCCTGAACAGATTTTTTTTTTTGAAATAATTTTATTTCCATGTGGAAGTGTTATTTCTACTCAGAAAGTAATGCTTCCACAAAGTTCCACCACTGTTCCAACTGGCAAAGGTTAGAATAAAAAAAAAAAGGCTGGTTTTCAACTGACAACGGCTAAAAGACAGTCTGAGGATGGGGAACAAAGTGAGTCTTTGTTTTCTCACCCTTTCCCCTGCCCAATTTTTCTAATTTTCCTACAGGGAAGCCATTATTTCTTGATAGGGAAATCTGAACTTAAGTTTCCTTAGAAATTACCTTTTCCTAGAGAACAGAATTTTGTTCATAGGATCTCAGAGATTCAGATTCAGGTTACAACCCCATCTCCTCTTGTTTAGTTTAAGTTCCACTCCAGACTTGTCTAAGGTACCTTTTCTCACTGAAATCCTTCTACGCTGAGTTGACTCAGCAGTGATTGCTGTGTTACCTGCTTGGTTAGCGAAAGGATCAGAATGTGTAGAGATGGATTTTGTATCTTAACAAAATGTGAGGAGAGAAAAAGTTAAGTATTTCAGAGCAAAGGGAAAGTATCTGGTTTATACAGGGGTGATTTAAGCAGGCAGTGGGTTCAGTGATACCATCTCTCATGAAGTCTGTCCAAGCCTGCCCTGCAAGCAGGCTGGCTGTGCCCTTTTGGGGCTGTCCCTGAACCAATGATGATCTAAACTGTTGGCAGGATTTACTGGCTTGTCTGGATGCTGTGTGATTTCAGCTTCTGAATGAGTTGATCTGTCTGCCCAGTCCATGGCCGTAAGACCTGCCTGATAACTCACGATACTGCCAAACTGAAGATCTCTTCTCAGTGACCTTTCCCTTAGCTACTACACCCATCTACAGTGCTCTGTCGTTCTCCACATATATTTTATATTATACGTGTTGGTACTTAGTTTAGATGAGCCCTCTCCCAGCACTCTAGATATTCAATAGCACAGTGAACTTTAGGCTGCTGATTCATCTAACACACAACCAAGGTGATGAATCATGTAAAACTAGTCAAAATATGTGTCTTTTTCCCACCATAGAAACTTTTGCATTCTTTTTAGGAATTTACTTCAAACTCTGAAAACTTAAAATACTTTTTTTTTTTTTTCCCTGAAAGGTGAACATTTTTTTTGGCAGAAAATAGCTTCCCGCCACCAGAAACTACCAATTCCTACCTGTCTTCTTTAGCCTCTTGCTACCAACTTCTCCTTGCAATAAATTTTGGTAAACATTTTTTATTTGTTAAATACAAGCTTTTGAAGAAAAAAAAATAGTAAAAATGAACCATTTTCTGAGCTGTCCTGATGTTCTGTACTCATTTACAGATCTCTAATGTAAGGAAATGTCAAAAAGAAAGTGAGACTAGTTTAATGGACTATTATGCAGAACTTGTGAACTAAATATCTCTCTACATCCAATGTTGTAAAACTCATGTTTGGCATATCATAAATCTGAATTGGAATTTTAGCCTCTGTCTACTTCAGTCCTACCAGGCGTACCCTTAAAGCACTTAGGAAATCTTATGTATAAACTCAGTACAAAATGGTGGGTCTGAGGTTTCCCCATGCTAAGAAGTTCTTGACCATGGGCTAAAATGGCCCATGAACCACTTTTAAGAACCACTCTTGAGTGTACTGTGCAATTGGCAGCAGCACATGCTCATTGTAACCCTTGCTTCTGTCTCCGTGTTGTTGTTGTTCCTGAAAGGAGCTTCCCCCTCTCAGGAGAAAGATGATACAATATCAGGAGATGACACAAAGGCAGCTCCATGTTATGTATGTGTACACCGTGGTTCTGAAATTGCACTCAAGTTCCTTTCCCCCTCAGGGCAAAATCATAAAATGTGTAATAAAATATTGCTGTGAATATGTGTCTGCCTGAATTCGTTGCTCTCCCTGTGACATGTGAAATGGCTAATTAGAACTTCATGACACAAAATCGATATAACTCACATCCTTTGGCTAGCTCTGTATTATAAATACTCATATATAATATGAGTATTTTCTAATTCTCCCTGTTATTCTTCCTCTGCTTCCCCACTGCTTCTAGGCTCTGTGGACAGTCATTGCCAAAGGATGAATCAGCATCTGGGTCCAGCCAGAGCCCCAGGATTATTCATGCTACATATTACCTTCAGATGATCTTGAATTCCGCAGTGACCTTAACCAATCCTTTTGCTGCCAGTGAGAAGAGTCACCACTCCAACTTAATAAGAGAAAAATAGTTTTAATTCTTTTTTGTTGTTGTTATTTTCATGCAAATGTGTGCTGCGTTTGGATTTAACAACAGCAACAAAATCTCCCCTTCTTCCCTTATTTTAATAATGAAATGAATTTGAGAAAGCTTTCATTTTTCTTTTGCTCTAGAAGCTGCCGAACATTTTGATTAAACTTTCAAGCAATTTTACTAAAGTGAGTGAGCCTGGAAGTTTTCAATCATTAAAATGAATGTTTCAGAAATTGTAGTATCTTCATACTTGGTATTTACACCAGGACACTTATATAGTCTTATCACCAGAATTCACTTTAATGCATTTAGGGGATACAAGCGTATTTTTCATCTGCATTTAGAGTTGTGTTCTGGTATGCCATAGTTTACTCTCCATTAATAGGGTTACACTGGATAATATGTCTGGGGCAACACTCTTGACAGCTCACCAAAAGGTCCTGTGAGGCATGGGTTCAAACTCAGCTAGGCTAATTAATTCACTATGAGGTAATATGCTCTTATTAGCTCAGGCTACAGACAGTACATTGGGAAATAAATTCTGATTACATTCCATCAGGTAGTTCAGCTTTCTGATTTAGATTCCTTTAAGTTCATTTTCTGTTAGGTCTGTTTATCCCTAACCTATGCAGTTGAGGATAAACTTTGGTGCAGATCCATCAGAGTAGATCTCCTGATTTTCAACTTGCTACATCATCTTGCTAGCTGCTTTTGCTCTGTGCTTGGTGTGAACTATTGCCTTATGAGACCCTATACCCATGTATAGGGGAAGGGATGCAAGAAGACAGCCGGAGGCAGCTGAATGCCATATGCCCGTATATACACCTGCTTGGCTTAACCATGCTCTGGGTTGATTCTGTAAGGTGAGTCATGTATTTACATGGTAGGAGCAAGACCAGGTCTAAACGAAGCTAGAGGAACTGTGCTTTAAATGACAGAGGGAGCTGAATGGAGCCACTGAAAATAGATCTAACAACGTTGTAGGCTCCCTCTTTGATTTTGGCCCTCTGGAGACTGGTGACCTGCCTAGAATTATTAAACCTATCCATGGTGGAAATGAGATCTGTGCTCAGGAGCCCTTCTATCTCAGTCATCTCTTTCACCTCATTAGAGAGGCAAGTGTGGTCTTGAGGACTAAGAAAAATTACTTTATAAGCACTAGAGGTTGGAATGTACCCCTGAATTACCCCTGCTACGTAACTTTAGGAGTCCAAGGAGGTAAAACGTATTGTGGGACTCTGTTAGCATTCTTTAAGAGCAGTTTCATTTCATACTGGGGGAATCTAGTGACATATTGTAGACAGGAGGAAAATGACATTTATTAGCACTAAAAGCTGTTTGTTATATGGCTGAAAATGTTTTGGCTCCACTGGAGTTTAAACTTGTCTGACTGCTTGAAAAATCTTCAGGTTTAATATAGCTGATTCAAACTTGCAGTCAAAGTTCTGTGTAAAACCCTCCTGTGGGATAAGGATCTTGGTTTACAGTGTCTTAAGAATGATTCTAACCACATGCCACATCAGAAGACGATGTAAAGGTGTCTGTTTCTGCAGAGATCAGATTGCCTTGAGTATCAAAATTGCAAATCAATTTCAAATTTGATAAATAGGCATTATCCACCAAGGGGTTCTGCTGGGAATTAGTAGTTAGTCTTGCTTTTGTGCTATCTCTTTCATAAACTGAAGAACATTTCATTTCATTCAAAGAAAAAATACAGCAGTGATTAAGTGAACAAACAGGAAATAGAAAGAAAACAGAAGAATTAGGCAAAGGATCTTTCAGAAAATGTTTATCTTCGTTTATATATTTTCATCCCATAGCTTGGAGGTTCTAAGGCCGGAAGCAATCACTGTGATCACCTAATCGGATTTCTTGCAGAACACAGGTCTGATAGCTCACTCTGTGAGTTCAGCATCAATTCCAGAACTCCTTGTTTGGGTTGAACCTATCCAGAGCAGGGAACTTGACTCTATTATTATTTTTTTTAATCTCCTGTGGAATCATTTTACCCCTCTGGTAAGTCCTTTTTTAAAAGCTAAAGCCCCTAAGGCTAGGCAGTGTTTTGTTTCCATCAACGTAAATCAGAACAGCCTCAGTGGAACCAATAGTTATTTCATATTTTCATTTGGGGAAATTCTGATCTCATGCTGTCCTCAGTTAAGAGTAAAATGAATGGAATTAAACTCTGAATTGCCCTGTTATGTGACCACGTCTCCCTCTTATGCCTGATCTCAGTGATTACAATCCCAATGACAGCAAAAAGAATTTTCCTTCTCCTCAAAAATGCCTTGAACTGTGCTGCCGATGGCTGCGGTTGTTGCTGCATCCAGAATGTGGTTGCTTACATGTGCCTGTTCTGTGCCCTGTTGTGCCAATAAATTGCCTTTAGTTCTGATCACGGATCGATAAAGTTAAGATCAAGCGATGTTATCTTTTGGAAAGTGAATAGCAATTGTGTAGTGGGAAAGTGAACAGAAGGCACCTTGCATAGAAGATCATTCATCCATAAAAATGTTATTTTTGCTTTAGAGAACATATAAAGCAAGGGAAAAGGGGGGATCAAGATTCATTGGCTACCAAAGAAAATGTTTTCTTTTTTAGTCTGAGCAATCTGTTTTTTAACTGACAACCTTCAGAGAAAGGAGTGTGATGCAGGGCGAAGCAAAGAGTCATCCCTCATCCGCCAGGGGAGGAACAGCTCATTACCACAGGCAAAGCTAGAGTTCAGGCTTGCTTATTTTTGGCTTTAAGTTCCTCAGTTGTGGGAAACAGCTTTTTCATTCTTGTACTTTTAATAAAATCTGCACATTGTTATTTGCCTCGCTCTGTTGAGGGTCTGGATTGATGTTGTGATGTGATCTTTGCCAAATTTGTAACATTCTTTTTTATATATTTATTCTTCTTTCGACGAAGGCAAAGGATCTTATTTTGAAACCCCAAAGACTCTCCCAACATGTGGGGGATGAATAAATACTCAAAATGTCTACAACTGCTGTTACTGCTACAGCTGCCAGGTTTAGAAATGAACAAAGTATGTGTGCACATGCGCACATGCCTCTAAGTGTGAGAGGCAGAGAGAAATACATTGTGGGCACTCTTGGGGTCAGGAGAGATCTCTAATAAGAAACACATTTTACAGGCAGCAAGAGAATTATTTTTACCGTACACATTTACAAGTCCTCAGGCAGTGAATTTTGTTGTATGGATATTTTTAAGGCTAATTATTTATAGCATGCAGGGCTTGAACCTGCAGCTTTTAATTTGGCAGAACTCCTGTTCACTTCCAGGGGTGCTCTGCAGAGTGTATGTGGTGGAGGGGAGGGAGGAATGGGATAGGTACGTGCTGGTTACGAGAGGTTGTAGACATCCCTGCTATCTTCAGTGAGAACAGAGCTTCTGTCTCCAGTGGCAGATTTTACATGGATGTGGGAGGAAGAATAGTTCATAAAGCTGTGCGGGTGACCAGTGCTGGGATGGGGTGGCTGGGAAGAAAAGAATGGCTCAGAGGAGGATTTCATTGCCATCATTACCATGCAACTTGCCTGATTTTTAACTCAATTTTTGGCATGGCACTTTAAAGCAGACTTTTATGGGGTATCCCACACAAATTTTATGGTGCTCCCACACAAAGCACACTGGGTCTGAGTGTTTTAGTCTTTAGATCTTAGCACTGTAATCCTGAATATTGTCCTCTTATACAGAAAGGGAGAGCAGGATGAGTCTCTCTGTCAAACTTCCATCCAACACCAGATCTGTTTCGTTGAGAAATGGAATTCAATCAGCTCTTTTGACCAAGGAAATTTGAGAGCTGCAGCACAGCAAGAAGAGGACTGGGAGCACCAAAGACATAAGCTTTCTGAGTTAGAAACCAAATTTGTGCTGTACTGAGTGTGCTTAACATGAGTGGGTTCTCTTCAAGCTGGATGCTTCTAGGCAATTGAGAGGATGAGGATGTTGCTTATATTAACAGCTTCATGGGGGTTTTGTTTTGCAAAATACTGTTTGATGACTTGAGAGCAGCTGGGTCCTTTTAGCTTTCAACAAGCCTTTAATAGGACAATTTTCACTGGCACAGGCTTGTGCTTACAGCCTGCAAATGAGTATATTTTTCTCCCTGTATAATCAGCATATATAGAATTTGTACCCACCCGTTGAGGACTGCAGAAAACTCAGTTGACTTCTCTGTCCTATCACAGCTAGTCAAGCCAGGCTGTTTCTCTCCAGTCAATAACACTTAAAATAGATAAGATAATGCCCATTAAATCAAAACTGTGGGCACCGGTTTGAGCTCAATCAGTTATTTCCTCACTCCTGATCATTTGGCCAGCCACAGTTATAAAGTGCTAAGATATCCCTGATTTGCAGGAAGACGGAATACCTTAAGGATGAGTTATGGCAGTATTGCCTATTCTGAATGTAATTTCTGCTAGAGCATAAACAAGGGAGAAGGCAAAAATAGGAAGATTACCCAGTGAAAGGGCAATTTTTTTATTGATGAGCAGACTTGACTCTCATGTATGTGTGTAACAGATCCATTTTGCATTCAGCAGATGGAGATGAGGAGAATTGCTTGTGCTGTGAGAAGAGCTACATCTCATCTAGAGCCAAATGAGCCTACTGCTATGGTACTTATAGGGACCTAGGTAGCCAGGGAAGCCCACTGCTTCTTTCTTGTTACCAGAGGATATGTAGAGTATATGGGAAATGCCAATTATTTTATTTATTTTATTTTATTTTATTTTATTTTATTTTATTTTATTTTATTTTATTTTATTTTATTTTATTTTATTTTATTTTATTTTATTTTATTTTATTTTATTTTATTTTATTTTATTTTCCTTTGGAAGGAGTTGACAGATATTTCATGGCATTCTGACTTGGGTTGTGTAGAGTTAGCCACTTCTCACATCCAACATTTGAGTTTGTCATTTTTTTCTTTTATTTTCTTTTATTTTCTTTTATTTCTATATGTTTCTTTTAAAATTCAAACACATTGAGCCTGCCAGCTCCTTTGCTTTGTCTATCAGAGGTATGAGGTCTAGAGGTGACCCCTTCTCTCTCCCACAAGGCAGAGGCTGAATGGAAGATTGATTCTTGGGACCAAAGAGACTGTTTGCTGAGGATACAGCCAATTAAAAAGGCAGCCTGCCAAGTAAGCGGACTCTCTGTGGGCTGTTGTATACCCAGGGCAGCTTGCTTTCTCTATTCAAGTTGCTGGAGATAACAGGATGCTCCTGTGACTCAGGGTCAGGTTCCCACTGCCTGTATTCATGTTGCTGTTGACCTAAAAGAGCTCTCTTGAAAGCTGGAGTTTCCTATGAAGATGTCACTCCAACTGGTGACTTTTTCTCATCTGTGGAAGGTGTAGTCTTGGAAGGAGAAGAGCTTTTGGGGGTGGTGATGAGAGATATAATTTACCTATTCATAGCATTCCAAAGAGCTGCTGGAGACTTGCTGGGAAAAGGAATTGGAAAGTCTGTGGAAATGGTTCTTGGATCTAGAGATAGAAAACTCTGCTAAAAACATGTTTTTCTGTAGTGGACTGAGGCTCACCCTATCTTATGCACTAGAACCTAGATGTCCTAAAGAGCTTCAAAGCCATTCTGGGAAGGAAAAACTGAGACATGTGAGCCTTGAATCCCCATAGGAGACTGTCGGAATTATACTTGGTCTCCTCCTCCAGTCCTCTTGCTTTGCTCTGAACCAGGGTAAGCAGAGAAGGGAACGTCTGGAGTAATTGCAGGGTGGATGTCCCTGGACGCTACCACTTCTCTGCCGGTCTAATTTTGTTATTTTTATGGCTGACTGAAATGTGATCTCAGAAAATGTACCTAATTTTTTGAATTTCTAGCAGATGAAAATGTTGTAATCAATTAGTAACAGAAAGCAGGGTACAAGGCAGAGCCAAACATTCATCCAAATGGGTGAAGACACTTTCTGTAGTTTTTTGGTTTTTTTTTTTAAGTTCTAAGCACAAGGTATAGCATGTTTGGTTGTTTGGTTAGTCTTTTTATTAGCAATGTTGCATCTGCACATTCTCTTTTCAGAGATGTAAACTGAGAACTTTGAATGAGTGAACAAATAGGTTATGGCATTTTCCTGTAGCATTCAGTTCCATTTTGTTATTAATTCTGTGCCTGTAGCACCTACTGATTTTAATCTCAATTAAAAACCTTTTCCACCAGTGCCAGGTTTTGTATACAGAATACAGCATGCTTGTAATCTCTTTAGTATCAGAGAACTAATTGGAAAATCACATTATGCAATTTTACAGATGGGAAATGAAGGCACATACCTTGGATTCCAGGCTGATTAATAAACAGCTGTAGCATTCCCCAACTCTAACGTTGTTGATCCTAAGTAATTTGTGTCCTTAATTCAAAGTTGACTGGACATCAGTTTTCTTTCTTTCAGTTCCCAAGGAAAACTATGCAATTTCATGGTGAATGGGCTTCTGTTGTAAATGCTTTCTTTGGTTTTGATCCACATATACAAGGAATAAGGGTTAAGCATGCTCAGAATCGACTGTTTTGAGGTCAGAAGAGAATTTCTTATAGTTATGACCTGAAGCTATAAACCGATCCAGTTTTGCTCAGCTTTGGCTGTGGGGAAGAGCATGGAAGGTGTTGCCTGAAAATGCCCACAAGCTTTGAGGAACTTGTTTCAGGTCATGGATTTATAATACAGCGGCAATGACATTTCATGACCAGTCAGATGATCTAGAGAGGTGTCTCAGCTGTGAAGAAGGCTGTAGTACATATAAGCAGAGTAATGCATATTTGTGCATTTTGACATGACTTGGATGTGCAGCTCCTGAGATCTCTGCTAATATGCTAATACTATGATAATTGCATCAAAAATAGTTTGTTTTCCATTTTTTTTTTCATGAAACTGGCTTGTTTTATTTTGGGCACTTGATGTCACTCGGACTTAAAACACCATGGACTAAGCAGGTTGTGAATAACAAGAACAACAAAAAAGCTTTAAGAAGCAAAACTCACACCCTCCACACAAACTCCCATGCTCCAAGAAACTTTGGCTGCACACGCTGCCAGAGGAAACTTCTCATAAACCACTCTGTGTTGGTTTATATACTGCAAATCCCACAGAATATATTAAAAAAGCTAGGCTCCGTGTCTGAGATGCTACAGTGCAAATGAAGCTCGAGCAAGATGAATATTTTAGCCTTTTACACAAACATCCAATGGCACTGTGCTGAAAGATGGTGGTAAGCAACAGCTGAGAAGGCTTGGTATGCCAGTAAAACCCATTGTAGTGACTTTGTGTGTATGCCTCGAGGTCTAGCTAGCAATCCAGTATTTGTCAGGAGTGACTGACTGGAGGGCAACTTAGCAGAGTACAGCTTTGGGGGGAAATTTTCTTCAGACGTTCTTAATAAGTTGCTGCCTATGGGAGATCAGGCTCCCAGGCCTCAAATGCCATTAGGCTATGGTAGCATGCAGGTACTTGTGCACCAGATGTGGAAAGGCTTGGCTGATCAGTTCTGTTTGCACATGTATCCAGCCTCCAAACAGCAGACCTAACATTATCCAAGGAAATCAAATAGTAAATGCTACCTCAAAGGCTTTTCCTCTGTTTGGCACTGAACTGGGAACCCAGCAAGGTAACAGCTCTGCAAACATTGACAAAGCAGGGCAGCAAGTGTGAGTGGTACAGTAATATCTGTTTGCAGTTTCATTAATGTCAGACAAAGTGAGGAGGACCCTTGACCCAGCAGTAACTGTGCACGTGGCTGCCAACCCCTGCAGCAAGGGATAGCGACAGCATACACGTGGGGCAAAACCAGAACTTAAAGCACTAAGGGTTACCAGTACCTTGGGGCTTCTGCATTGTCGTGTCAACCTAGTCTTCCTGACTCCTCTCCTGTACCGTACTCATCATATTCCAAAATATACATTTTGGAAGGCAGATGACCAGTTGTTTCACCTTTTCCGAGAGATAAATGCACTGATAGTATAGGACAACAACCCATATTTATGTTAGAAGGAATAGTGTGGATCAAATTCAGTCAAAACAGGGCTGATAGGTAGCCTGGCTAAACTGAACCAAAAACTCCATAATAATGTCACTGCATCAGATCACTGTCTATCAGATGGGCAACTTTGTGTCTTCATCTGTGCTGCCCCCAGACTCAGAAGAAGTTTTCTATAATCCTCCACAGAAAAAAAAAAAAAAAAAAAAAAACATTTCTGTCCTGAAAAACCTTACCATGCCTTTATGGCACTGATCAGGCTGCTGGTGTGCCAAGATCTGTGCCTATCGTTCTCACATTTCCTGGGAATGCCCTGTTGGTGCCTGCTCACTGCCTTTGTTTGCACTGGGATAATTTGCAGTTGGACTGATTTTTCTCAAAGGAATCCTGTTTTTCTACAGGCTCCTCGGTATTATGTCCCACGTTCATTCAGCCCAAATACTGACACTTAACTGAGATATCCAAATCAGGATATTTGTTGCCTCTATCTTTTTTCATCCATGGTGACAGACAAGCATAAATGAGGTAAGGCCAGTAGTTAGTTGGGATGAATTGCATTAATATAACTGAAAAAGAATTGAGTGAAGATTGCTTTTAATAGCAACCATAGTACCACCACCACTGGAGTAATACCTGAAACTACATGATACTAAAGGGCTTTGCAGAATTTCATGTCTTAACTTCTCTCAGCCCATACCCATGCTAATCTGTGTATAGTCTGGTGGTCTGCCTGATCCTGCCTCAAGATGCAGAGACCCAAATGCTGATATTCTAGCAGAGCTCTCCCAGACAAAGCACAGTCACGGGAGCTCATATCAGCAGACCGGATTGCAGGATTTGGGCCCTAGATTCCATGTTGTGTTTGACCATAAAGCATGCTGTGCACACATATGGTACCGTAGAAATAATAAATACTGTCCATAAACTAGATTTGAGATGGAGACTACCTTGGATAATGGTGTGGTTTTCATAGAGACTCTGTAACCCGGTTAACTTCTGGTGCTAGAGGCACTGTCTACCAGGTGAGTGAAGTTTCCCAGAACGTGTGAAATGCTGACATAAATCCCCAAATGGACTGAAATGAGGCTTTGCAGCCCAGCCAAAGCCCTCCAGCCAGATTTCAGTAGTATAAACAAGACTGGGTCACCTCTTCCCTGTTTGAATTAGAGATGGTAATAGTCCTGGCAGAAGCTGATTGCATGCTATCAATCATTGAGTATGTTAATTTTTCTGAGTTGGCACCAGAAAGAAAGCAACCAAGGTCAGAAAGGAGCCCAGGTTGCTGCTCTGCCTGTGTCACACACTGGAGTGAACAGTTCAGCAACAGCTTCATGCCTCAATCAATGCAGCTGTTAAGCCGAAGAAAAGCAGGACTTTACCAAAAACCAGATGTGTTGCACATGAGCTCAGTTACGCCAGTTAATGACCCAGATAGAAAAGAAAACAAAGCACACATACATACACACACAAACAGGCACAGTCGGTGTTTGAAACAGTATTTAAGAAGTACGTGTATGGATTCTGAGACTCACTGAGAAAGGGGGGGAAAAATAAAATAATATACTGCATATGCCTGTAAAACTTTTTGAAGTGCTAGAATAGCCTTTTGGCATGTTTTGGCCCTTTCAGGTACCATATATATATATGTGTGTGCATGAACACACAATTACATAGGTAGTGCAGGGTGACAATGGTACCATTGGGGCTGATTTGCATGAAATAGTGTTGAAAGTTCCCAGAGTGATCAAAGTATGTTCTTGCAGAGTTTTTCTATCAGCATTTTAGATGATTAACTAGAAGGGAGGCAGTTTCCCAGTATCTGGATAGGAGATGAACTATCTTAGTATTTAGAAAATTGTTTCTAAAAATAGCAAAATTGACCACATTTTTATTCATCATCCTCATTGAGGACTGAACTTTTAAGACTGCAAAGAGCCCATATGGTGGTGATTTTGAATGCCTTGGTATTTGAGTTTCTGAATGGGGATACTACAATGAGCCTGATTTCCAGGGCATGACTTCTCAACTTCTTGAAAGTTGTTACATAGGATATGCTTTAAGTTGCATGCCCTCTAAATTGCCAGTCATTTTTATTTTTAAGTGGCCACAGCATCTTCTTTGGGATCACTGACTGCTTTGTCAGGGGCAAAAATAATAAATGTAAATAAACAAAGAGCTTGCAGCTATTTCTGTTTAATACACCAGAGTCTTAGATCTACACAGTGGTATCGAAGAGCTGAGAATTAGAAACTAGTTGGGATTTTTTTTATTGCCCCCATGATTACTTTTTCCACTTTTCTGGCAGAAATTACAATCTTTTTATTATAATTGATATCTGTTTAGTAATATCTGATCTCACCTTTCTAAGGTACCAAAAACAAGGATGGAAACTTCTCAAATCACAGCTGAGGATGTGGTCATTATAAGTGACCAAAAATCAGCATTTCTCACTCTTGGAAAAGTTTTTTTGGGGGTTAGTTATTTTCACTATCAAATTTGTTCTTTAATGTTGTGATCTGGCAACTCAGAAAACAAGTCTTTTGAGAAATGAAAATCATTTGCAGCTGCCTAGCAGTACAGAGCTATTTCATTGTCAATCTCTTAAAACCTAGCTTTGTCTCAACTTCAGCAAAACTTGATCAAAAGTAAGATGCTTCAGATGAAATGTTCAAGGAAGCAGTGTTTACTGATGAAACTTTGTTTAGTCGGAAATTTGCAAACCAGCTTTAGTTATAGTCTTATATCTCTCGCACACAGATTTTTTTCCTTACAGATGTATTTGCATTGAGCTTGTGTTAAATAGATGTTATCAAGTATTTACTTGAAAAAACAATAAGTTTTAACTGTTTGACCAAGGAGCCTTTTTCCTCCCTTGTGATGCTGCCAGAAGGATTTATATAGGAGCTAAAATACATGTGGAAAGGGTCAGCCCTGGAATTTTGCTGTAATTGAATTTTTTTTGATGCTGAAAAACAGCTGCCCATCAGTTCAAGCCAATCACTTGAGGGCCATTCCATGCTCATCCATAACATGACTGAATCACTGAAACAGTAACTCATTAGAAAATTACTTCTTCATTTAGATTTTCCTCCCGATCTTTGGCACAGGCCACCCTTGTAATTCTGAGAAGAGCAAATTCACCTCTGAACCTGATGGGTTAAGCTAAGATGGACCAGAACAACTCTGCCTCCAGGTCTGCCTGCATCACCACAATGCCTACCTCTGAAGCAGAAATTTCTGCTTTTTGACATTTCTGCTTCAGCTCCCAATGTAAGGTCAGAAGTGGATATTAGGATGAAAGAAGCAACAAGAAAAAATGCCTTTTTTTTTTTTTTTTTTACCTACCATTCAGCACTGAAAGCTCCATATGAGGCTTTAATAAACTTTCTGGGAGTGCTGTGAATATGTAAGTCTTATTTTTTCCAATGTTTATCATACTGTATTTGTTACAACATTTCTAAGTTACCACCAACAGTTAATCACATGGTAGCCAACCTGTCCATGTAGCCCTCTAGGTCAGCAGGATCTGTAGCCACTGTTTCACTGCTGATCACTAAAGCAATGCCTGTGAAGAGAACTAACTCTGCTGTGCTTACATTGGGCAAGGGTTCAAGTACAGCTTCGTTGACAGGCAGTGAAAGAAAGCATGGTTCAGCAGAAAAATGAGATCTGGAAGCCCAGGACTTTAATCAGGTGATTAATTAGCAACAGAACCCTTTTTACTACGTGCCTAAAAGAGTACTAAATCTTGGGTGGGTAATGTGAAAGTATGTAGTATTTTATGTTCCTGGTGGTTTGCTTCTATGTGTTCCCAGTGAAAATCACCAAATGACTAATTGAGGAACCTGAGCGTTATGCTGTTCACAGGGTAAAGTAATAGGTATTGAAAGACAATTAGGACTTTGCTTCCGAGTGATCTGAGGGCCCTCAGGCAGAAAACTTAGAGAAGACAAATGATGAATGACCAAGTACTGTATCTTGATAGGAAGAAGAGCCAGGCATCTGTGGGAATGGGACTTCCAAAGAGCTAGATACTGACACAGCTGAGCAGTTTAAACTGCAGAGCAAGCCCAGAAAAACAGAGTGAGTGCTGTATTTCTGAAGGGTCTCCTGGAGGTCTTAGCCTGTGGTATTCACTGCAGAGAAGGGGTCGTCAGGTCAATCGTGTTGTCGGTGTATTAAAAATGATCAGACAATTTAATGGCCGATAATAGCATTGTAGTTATGTCACTGAGATAAGGGTAACCAGATACCTGGCTCCAGGGCTTGAACAGGCAGTCTCACTTGAAAGATTGAATGGTCTTTAGAGGATTACAATAAGTCCTGCATGCTGAGTGTTTCCATTTGTGACACTCAAGAGGCTGAGGGATGGGCAGGAGACATGGGGACCCTCTCTTGTGTGTTACCACCCTTCAAGAGGATAGCACAGGTCAATGGTTGGCTGAAAACTCAGATTGGGATTTTACTCCCAGCTCTACTACTGCCTCACTTTTCTCCCAGAGGAGAGGATTACCGTGTCTGGCAGCCCTGTATCCCTGTGGAGATCACCTTGCAGATGGGGGTATGGATGCTACTCTACCAGTGCCAGTGGAGCTCACAGGGTGGCAGGGACATGGAGCAGCCAGTACTCCAGCATGACCTCGGTAGCATCGTGTCTCTGGGGGGCAGAGAAGGCCCCACATGCCCGGCTTGGCTGCCTGCCCCTGCCTTGTGCAGCAGCACAATGCTGGCTCAGGCCGCAGCAGCTCTGGGAGCTCCTTTAGGCTGCGGCAGGGTTTGCCCCTGTAGATAAACACGGGGTTATTGTGAGGGGTGCCTGTGCGTGTGTGGGACACAGCACGTGCGATCTCCTGAATGAGGAGGGCATGGGGATGGGTGGTTTGTGTACAGGCAGCTCTGAGTCATCCAGCATAAAACTTCAGGTGCCTTGAATTCACAGTGCAGGGAAGAGTCTATATATGCTGTGGACGCTAGGCAGGAAAATCCCTGTGAGCAGCTGGGTCTGCTGGAAGAAACCAAGGGTTTGACAGCACTGAGGACTCAAAGGATGCATAGCAACCAAAACCAGATTGTTTTGTATTTTTTTGTATTTTACCTTCCAGTTTTAATGTTCATTCACCACCAGCCAGGATTATGTGATTCAGCTACCTTGAATCCTCCTTGTGTTAGGGATTCATGAATCCTATGCAGTCTCCCAGTGGGTTTGTGCTGTGTGGAAAGTCTGCTGTATTATGTTAACCTAAAGGCCAGCTTCATTTGTGTCTATTCTTGCTCATAACTTTGTCCATGTAGCCCTCAAATACCAGTCTGTGTTTGTGTTCTCTCATACCCAGCAAATAGCCAGCAAGCTGCATCCATGCATTTCTGCACTCTGCAAAAAATACCAGGCACACTTCAGAAAACATGCTTACCAGAGATGTGCTGATGGTGTTGAAGTACAACTGTCCCGCATGTGCTCATCATCTCCCCCACAGACACATCATACAAACTTACGACATCCTCTTCACATGCTTCCCTTCACAAATTGCTTTACAAGGTAAATTTGCTTAGCACAACACAACTGCTTCTTTCTTGCAAGCCTACGCGTTCCTAGCCCATGAGTTGTACCATAAGTCCCATGAACATTCTGTGAACCTCCAGCTCCCGCATTCAGGGGAACAATAAAAACCTCAACATGTTTTTTATGTTTTATGGTTACAGGAAAAAAATAACACACAAATATGATATAAAAAGCCCCCAGACCAGAAGGCAAATAAAAATAATCCCAGTAACATTACTGTTATAGCTGATAAATCCCGTGATTTTTAAGCTGCCTTCTTTAGGGGATCTAATGTATGGTTTTGGAATTGTAGGATTGGCCACACTTGTGAGGAGCGCATATTTCGCTGTGCCCAGTTCTTACAGCACTCTTTCCTTCTGAACCTCACACAGCCCTTCATAACACTTGCAGTCACTTGCTACCCCGAGATCTGCCACAGTATTAAAATGTCTGGGGTAAAAAACCAGTCTTTAGATTCAGCCTGCCTCAGACACAGCTCCAGTCATTACGAAGATCAGGGTGAGAAGCGGAGGCACTAGGGAGCTGCAAAGGCCACTTCCAGTGTCTGCTGCTGCTTTGGCTTAATGAGGTACATGAGATGCCAGAACAAATAGCCTGTTCTCCTTCGCACTCAGCTGCTGAGACAGCGTGTCCTGCCTTGCAGGAACTGTTCATACGAGATGCTTCCCAGGGTGCCTGCTGGCTGCACTGCACCCTGCCCTCTTGCACGCGTGGCATTCAGCTCTGGGCTTGTAAACAAAAGTCACGCTTAGTGTGGAGATGTGACAGTTCAGAGGTGTGCTGTCCGATTTGCTGACAGTGGTCTAAGCCTCCTGGCCTTGCTCTGTACTGGACCATGCAGCCTGCACTGTGTGTATGCGCACTTCAGGGGGTGCAGCCCGCACCCACCTCACCTGGCCTGGTGCACCTCAGGCACCTTCAGCATCACTTCTCTCCCCACACCTTTGCTATACTCCCATGTCAGGGTGTTGCCTAAAGCCCTGGCCCTGTTGGTCTCTCAAGGACCTGATAAGTACTTCAAATTTTTGTGACTGTGTGACCCTCTTCTGCTCCCACTCAGGTCACTGACAGCCAGAGAGGCTGGACGTGGTGTCCTACTGCAGCTGCAGAGGCAAGAGGGATGTGAATGAAACCTCTCTTCTGAAGAAGGGTTTCTCTGAATCCAAAAGGGCATCCAGGATTTTTTTCTAAGGTCATGGATGTTTTGCAAGAGCTCTGAGTGATGCCAGAGATGTACTTTGCAGTCAGGTCTTTGGGGAGTCAGCTGGCAGTTTGGGCTGAGTAAGGATGATGTGAATTGGCACTAGAGTTATGGATCTGACCTAGAGCGTGTGAGGAGTCTGTGGGTGAGGCTGATCCTAACGGAGATCTGAACTTCATGTCTGGTCCACATGGGAACAAATGTGGAAGACAAAGGGAACTGCTACCAGGACCTGGCGTGGGCTGGAGCAGGGGTGCCCTAGGGAGATTTCTGATTTTGGCTGCAGCAGAGATTATGGAGGGCAAAGAAAAAACTTACGCAGGCAGAACTGGTGTTCACAGGAGGATGTAATCTGTCTGAGACATCTCCCTTCTTATTTCCTCTTCTCTGTCCACAACACAGTTGCAGTCTCTGCACTCTCCTCGATGCCATAATTCTGGTTTTGTAGCATCCTTGACACTAGAGCAAAACTGAGAATTAAAGAGGGAGCAGGGCATGGGCCTGGCAGCAGATCTGGGCTGGAAATGGTTTTCTCAGTTAGTGAGGATTTCCAAGGTAATGTAAAGAGCTTTTTGTCTTGACAGAGGCCGGAAAGTCAAAATCTGAAACATATTGGTGAACTGAAAATCTGGAAAAGAGAAGTAAGGTTGGGGTCAAGTGCAGCATTTTGTTTAGATAATTTTCAAATGTTTTGTTTTCATTCAGGACATTTTTAAAGGGTTTCCAGCCAGTACAATTAGCTAGAATTTGGAAATTAAATGCTACTTTGAAAAGTAGAAGTTTGAGCAATTTGGGGGAGG
This sequence comes from Anser anser, assembly GCF_964211835.1. Lineage (NCBI taxonomy): Eukaryota > Metazoa > Chordata > Aves > Anseriformes > Anatidae > Anser > Anser anser. The sequence continues at coordinate 23,200,704 of NC_139727.1, forward strand.
ATGAAACTTCAAGCTGGAAACTTTACAAGAACAAACTCTTTCCTAGGGAGAAAAACAGTTTTAATGAAATGGCTTTGCATTATGAAACCCTGAAAGAACCTGATCCTCCCTGCCTGACAGCTGTCTCAGGAAAGGGATGGTGTTCAGCCCTCTACTTCCTCAAGTTCACCTCAAGGCAACACAGCTTGTCATGGGGCTCGGTTTTACCACCCCAGTCTGTCCCTAGGATGTTTTTTCCCCACTTGTGGAAGGGTTTTGTGTTGTTCGATAAACACTGAGCAGAACCATATGTGAGCTGGGTTGCATTATGCAATAAGGGAGGATGGGTAAGTATCTGCTGTTCAACTTGTGAAAGCTTTCCTTTTTGGCCAGATCTCAAGAGGTGGGATTGAATTACATTGTATTTAATTTCTGATTGACATTGGATGCTTAAAATTTACTGCCCATGTAGACACAGGTTTGTGTTTTTTCTTCTGCTGCTGAAGGATTTCTTATATTCCCTTAATTTTCTAGATCAACATGAGCCTGCCAGTGCCAATTCTTGCTTTACAAGCAACTACTAGATCCTAAGGCTGACTTTACAGTATTATTTCCTTGTAAATGTCACATGCAATTTTGGGGGAATGCTCAGATGTATCTGATACTGATCGACTCACCAGTTCGTTAGGGTGTAGTCAAATCAGACGCAGCTGAGATCCTTACCCCATACCCTTGGGGAAGTCTATTGACAAGGCCTGGAGGCAAGCTTTGGAAATAACAGACATGAAAAAGTACAAATCCTATATTCAAGTTTTATAAGCTTCGTTATATAGTGACATTTCAATTACTCTGTGGGAGATTTGGATGAACCTACAGGAAAAAGGCAGATATGGGATTGGCTGAGACTTCGGGAGAGTTTTGCTCTGGCTATGTTCTGAATTTTTCCTTTTGATTAGAAATAGGAACTCCCTGCTGCTGAAGGGGCAGCACTGGACCAATTTGTTTTGGTCATAAAGAACTCTAGGCCCTTTTCAATGATCGCAGATTCCACTGAATTCCAGTAAGTTTTGAGACTCTTTCCCTCAGTTACCTTTACAGCCGCTCCCACAGAACAAACCTGAGCTACTTCCTGTTAACCAGAGAGATGACTACTTTCACATTACCTGCCAAAACTCCTTATCCAGAGTTTAGAGCCTCCGAATGAGATCCAAAGCCCTGTGCCTTGTCACAGAGGCAACCAAAATCAGTTACTAGACAAATTATGAGCCTTAAACCCATGAGCTTTCCTTTTGTGCTAGTGTACTCCCTCCAAGGCAAGTATGAGCTCTTTGAAAGAGTAGAGGGAACGTGTTCTTTCTTTTTCTTTGAAAACACATATGGAAATGGGAAAAATACATTAGTGCTGTCATTACAGCAGTCTGCAGGATAAATGTGCCCTGAGTCAAGACCAGATTGGTAGCCAGCAGCCGGAAAGTATTGATGTCTTATGGGGAAGTGTGTTTGATGAAATCCTGCTTATAGTCATAACAAAGGAAATACGAAATATATCTGGTGACTTCTGAGGAGTCCGGAGCAAATGACAACAGTCCTGTACATACCTGAAAATTGGTTTGTATTTTTAAATATAGCTGTTCAGATGAGCAGTAAATGACATTTACTGACTAGTTTCTTGCATAGACATGGCAGGTTGCAAGCAGTAGTCAGATCCAATGCTAACATCTCCATGGAGGTACAATTGTTTCTGGGGAAACTAGGGCACCAAGGGAGTGATGTGCCAGAGGAAAGCTCTGGAACTGCGGGTGCTAGTTCCTCTTTTTGTATTCATATTGAACCTTATCTTGTTCTTTACAAGAAAAGTATATCTGAAAATATGGAAGGACTCTACAGGGTCTTTGTTTTTCTTTAACCCTTTCTCGAGGCTGTGGTACCAATCACAAATACAACAGAAATGAAGCAAATGAAACCTCATAATAAAATAGCATGAGTTATTCCATGCACCCTGCATTCATTCATGAGAGAGCTCAGCAGATCAACAAAACAGATTTGATGGTGTCATTGCCTACAGTACAAGAAGCTGTTTTTCTTTCCCAGTCCATGGTTCAAAGTACTTGACCTTTATTTTCATGTCTTCTGTCTTTCAGGAGAGGCCATACTAAATTCTCATTCCTCTCCAGTTGTAGGAGCCGTGCTTACAGCTATTCAGCCTCCAATTGTGTGAAGCTGTCCCCAGAAACACAATTTCAGAACTGCCTTTTACTGAAGGGAACAATAAGGCTTAATATAGTGCCTGCAGTGATATTATAGAGTTAGAGTCAGATCAGAGATTAGTACATTGTTTCTGCCATAGAGGATTTCTTGCTAGGACATTAATAGAAAAGACTTTACCTAATCATATTGTTTCCAGGCTTGTTTTGTTTTGCCAGAATGATATGCAAGTCCCTGACTGTCAAAAGGGAGCAAAGTTCAGCTTCCCATTTTCCATTGCTGTTAAGTAGTGAGTCTTGCAAAGTCTTGAGCTTGGCTTATAATGTGCTGTACAGTAGTGGATACATGAATATATCACCTGATTTCTGAGCCCTTAAGTAACATTGAAGTACATTTCTGAGGATGAAGGCAAGAAGCCTCTATGAAGCAGGGAAACAATACCGGATGAGGTTTGCGCATAAATTCCAGGATTTCGTAAGCTGGACTTTTATTTTTTTATTAAAAAAAAAAAAGAACAAAACACCAGATTTCACAATACTCACATTCTGATTTTGAGGGCTGGTGACCCTTTGGATCTGAAAGGATTTTTTCCAGTGTCGTCTCTATTGACTCTTAGTTCTGATATTTTCCTTCACTTTCATTTGTGACCCTCTTTTTCAAGGTCCTGCATATATTGTACATTGGGAAACTAGTTTTTAAAAGCACACTCCTCTCCCCTGCCCCCTTTCTCTGCAGCTCTTTCAAGGGGCAGGATATTTTCTTTGCAGCCCTTCTTTTCCACCTTTTTCTATACAGTTTGGAAGCCTGTTGAAAGCAGTTCTTTATTCCTCCTGTCTGCCATCAATTGCCTCTTTCCCATGTTCTCTCTCTCTCTTATTGCATGTTGTGGACCCCTGCTTCGGGGACAAACTTTGGGAGCAACCTGTACTCCACTAAAACCATCTATTGCAGGCTAAATCCTCCTCAAAGACAAACATCACCATTCTTGCTGTGTTGCAGCTTGCTCTTTCCATGCCAAGGTTTGCTTCAGGAAATCCCCCAGATGAATTAAAAATACTTTTTCTCATTTGTTGGGACCTCTGCCCAGCACTGCTCGCAGCGCACAATCTGTATGTGGTACTAGTTGGGTCAAGATATCACAGAAAATCTTATGCCTGGCTATTTACTCTTCTAAGGGTTTATCAGGCCAGGATATCCATAAAAAGGCACCAGCACACACTCACACGCACACTTACACACACACATACACACACTCTCTCTTTTTTTAAACAGGAAACTCAACTCAGCATGTGGTGAGTAACCAAATCTCAACAAAGACTTTCTTGATTTTTTTTTAATTCTGTTAAAAATAAAAAGAGAAAGAGAAAAAAATCCAGTGTTAAAATAAACTCTTGGGTGCAAATGGGTCAGCACAATTGGAAAACCTGGGTATTTAATGGAGATTCAGGCCAGCGTTCATTAGTTACTGATTCAGTCAGAAAAGTGAAGCTTTATGGTACCTGAAAGCTTTTCAGAAGTTTGGGGAAAGTTTTAAAACCAATAAAAACAAACAAAGCAACAACAACAACAACTAAACACACAAAAAAAGCTGATATTCTACAAACACAGGATGCAGGCTCATGATACAAGCAGGCACAACTCCTTTCGAATGTGTTAGAGCTGTGCAAGAGTCTTGGCTTTGGCCCTGGAAATAATGCACGTGTAGGTTAAACAAGGCTCAATTCATTGTCTTTAAGGCCATAGGGATTTTTAGAAATGTCTCAGTAGACTGTTTATATAGTGTACATCTGGGATACACTGTGATTCATCTACAAGGTCAGAGCTGTGGCAGAGTCAAAGTAAATTTTTTTAAAAAGATTTTTTTTTTTTCTCCTGAAAGTCTTCAAGAGGCAGAAGACCCACCAAGTCCTTTGGTTAGACTAGCCAAGGATTAATTATCTTCCTGAACATGCATCATTCTACTCACTGCTCCTTTTGATTGCCCTCTGTCCTCATGGTGTGGAAGTGGGTTTTGTGTGCCTGTCTCTCCTCTGTCCCACTTGCTGTATCACCGGCTGTACTACCGCAACGTGAATGCTGCTTTTGTATCAGAGGTGATCAGAGCAGAATGACAGCTTTTAATAGCCAGAGTGCTTCCACCCACTCAGTATCCAGCCTGAGGTGAGAGAAGGTAGGCCTGATATCCCCCTACCAGAGGAAGGACCACAAAAACTGGAGCATGGTTATGGGAGCATGGTTATGCAGTCTCCTGAAATGCCCAATTGTGCACAGTGAACATTTCAGCACTGTAGCTATCTGCATATCATCCTTTCATAGTTGAGAAAAAGCTACTAGAAAGAAGCTTGACATAAAATACAATCTTTTTCTTTTGAAACTTTATGGTCCAGCTATCATATTTTATTCCCTCTTGGCTGAGGAAGGTGTTTGCCATGGCTAGCGAGAGGTTTGCACAGCAAAAATGAGCTGAACATCTACATCAATGTTTGGCCCACAGATCTTACCAAACAGAAGGTATTTCCTGAATGGGGAGCCACGTAGTTCATACAAACTCCCTGCAAGAACATATGATGTTTCTATTTGCAGCAAATCATTACCACATGGTACAATGGAGGTAGGTGTATGCAAACCCACGGGGTGTAATATCATGGATGAATAACATCTCTCTGCGGCACATTAAAAAGTCAAGGTGATGGCAAGCAGAGGTCTTGCTTCACACTCACTGGTCATGCTCCATTCTGCCTTCACAGTGGACATGGTTTTTGTGGAATGGGGAATGTGTCACGGGAATAGCCATGCCACCCAGGGCCTGAGCCCTACATCATGGGCCTAGCAGAGGAGCGTCGTAGCAAGGAGAATTAGATGTTGGTTGGTCTTCTGCTACTCTCAGCATGAAGGAGGTTCCTCCGAGTTGGTTAACACAGCTCTCATTCATAATCTTGAATGGAAGGAGGCCAACAAGCACAGCATGCTATTCCTCTGAGTGAGCTGTTCCAGCTAAACTGAAACAAAAATTGCAACTGCCCCCTCACCCTGAACTACTGTGGGGAGGCACTCTGAAAGCTTCATTAAAATACCATGCCATTTTAATGCCTTTTGTGGTAAAGAGTGAGTCAGCCACATCACCATGGATGTTAGCGTGTTACTGTGGTGTTTTAGCAAATCCTGACTTCTCCTGTCTGGGTGGAAAACAGTTTGTGTGTCCCGTGAAAATTTTGTTTGTTTGTTTGTCTTTTAATGTAAAGGAAACACCACCCTTTCAGGATGGTGTGGGACAAAAATCAATATTTTTTTCAAAATCATTTTTCAAGATAACCCTAAAACAGAGTCATGTATTTTCTAGACCAAGCACTCACCTGGGAGCTGGGGATCATATTCGTTTTCTTAGCCCAGTTGAACAGACTCTTGAACTTGAGGTCGTGATAGGAAAATGACAGTGCATGCATTTGTCAAATGTAGACTATTTCTGCTGGTGAACTTTCCAGGACCAAGGCCAACATATTTCTAGATTAGTTAATTTCTCATAATGGATTGATTAATAATTTATTTAAATTCATTTGCATATGAACTACCCCCTGTCTGTATGTCTGTGAAGGAATGTGTGTCTCATACCTGGTGAGTTGTGCAAATTAAAAACTTTTTGATGGGTTTACTGCAGGTATGGTACTTCAACAGAGAGAAAACACGAAACTTTCAAGACAACTGTGAGCAGGGCTGCCCGTAATAAGCTATTGTAGGAAAGTTCACAAGCTACAGCTATTTGTGAAACTTTACTCATATAAAGCAGGACTTGCAAAAGATCTTAAAAGATCTCTTATGACTGGAAAGCATTGATCTTGCTGGACTGGAAGAGGGCACACAGCCTAATTCACTGAGAAAACTGCTGATTAAATGATTAAGAGATTTTGTCTCCTGGCTCTTTTACTTGCTGTAAAATCAAAGCTGCTTTACCCGTTACAGATGAATCTCAGTCAGCTCCCAGAAATGCAGAAAATCAGAATTCTCTTCTTCCAAATATCAATTTTGTACAACAATTGAATTCCATTGATCTGAGAGGGATTTGGGGAAAGCTCTTAATGTCCCATATGGTTTTGCGATTCAAAGAATTTCCATGTAATGAAGTATTGTCTTCTGGACTTTTCCCTTTCTGCTTTATACTTAGCAGGCGGTATTATAACACTGGTGGCTTGGGGCAGTTTAAATTTCATATTAGAACTGTAGGATCTGAACTGAAATCCCAAAGGGGATTTTTACCCCTTTTCTTTCCAGCATGTGTCAATGGAAACAATCCTCTGAAGGTCAAGAACAAGTGCTGTCACTAAATATAGAATTCCTCTGGTTATCACAAAAGCAGTGTTCACCACAGGAAGGGACTGGACTTCTGAGAAGGGTGTAAGTTTTGATTTCATGAAGTTTGTTTTGCAGAAGGGTCGTGGACAGAGTCTTGGAGACTGGTAAGAATCAGTGAGATATTATCGGCCCACTGCAAAGTTTATGTTCCAAGGCTCCTGGCATGTAACTTGGGTCCTTATTTTCCATGCTACTGATTCTGATACTATGTTAAATAAAAACAAGGGTAAAGAAGACTTTTTATAATCATGTTTTCCATTGAAAATGTAAAGCAGATTATGCAGTTTCATGCAAAAGGGGCAAGCATAGCTCATAAAATTTATTTGAGAAGGACCCGACTAAAAGCAAGTTTACCTCAGCTCTCTTGTTAGGAATATTACACTAGTGTAGCAGCACCTCCTTTTTATTATAAGGAACACAAAGAGCCAGTTGGCTTGATTGTCTGTGGATTGGCCACCTCGTAAATGTGCTGTACTCCTTGTCACGAGAAATCTTTAAAGGTTCCTGGTGCAAGCTGGTCACATTTTTTTTTTTCTTAACCCGAAGGTTGCTGTAATGAAAAAACAATGGGATAGTGATTTATTTTTTTTTTTTCAGGATTTTATAGTTTATTACCTTTTGATCTTTTAGAGTTCTTCAGTTAGCATTCTCTAGAAATAAAATAGTTCAAAATTCTTGTTTTCCTTGTTTGTCCTGCTTTTCTTTCTCATTTTTCTTCCTCTCTCCATCCCCTCCTGCTTTTTCATTTTATCTCTCTCCATCCCCCCCCCCCCCCCCCCCCCCCTTTTCTTTTGTGGAAAAATCTTCTAAGAAAAAAATCTTCTAAGAGAAAATCTAGACATAATGAGAATCACAGGTTATAGGAGAGGTGCCTGGGTCCAGATCCTTGCTCTGCTACACACCTCCAGGAGAACATGATCAACTGATTCTCTGGCTTAGATTTTAAGCATGAATTTGAGCGTGTATTTGAACCCAAACTTGCCTAGTCTCCAAATGATCAGTAAGAAGGTTTAAGTGAATTCATGATTAAATCAGGGAAGAAGATCCAGCTCAGCCTTTAGAGGAGGCCATTGTGTTTTGGCCAAGCTTCCCTCTATTTGTCACATACCTTGCAGCCTTCCTATGGCCACTCTATGGAAGATGCACTGATACAAACGATGCTCCTTCCTAGAAGGTCCCAGTGTGGTGCTTGCTCTGGCAGATAAGTGACAGATCTTGTGCTGATGCATCTACCAGGATCCCAGTGCTTGCTCTGCATCAGGCTCAGGCCTTGCTCTCCTGGTCTGAGTAGTGATATAGGATTTCCTTGACTCAAAGCAGTATTTTTGAAGAAAAATTCAATACAAAACTGGAAGGTGCTGAGATACTGTGTTGAGAATGGCCATAAAGCAGCTATGACAGCTCACTGTTGTTGGGGGAAAACATGGTGCTGCCGTTACCTAGAAGCCTGTGGGGAATTGTGATGGTTCTTGTCAGTTCTCAGGGAGGTCCTGCAGACTGCATCTATCAGATCCTCATGTTCCCTTATGAAACGCAGATGCCGATACTTAGAACATCTGTCTCCACCAGTTACTGTTACATAGGTGCCATACGGCTAGCCCTGATCCGAACAACTTCACTGAAGCAATTGGAAGGTGAGATGAGGCTTTCAGGAGCAGTTTAGCCAGACAGTAGCCAGATGACAATGGGAGGTAGCCCAAATGCACAGCCCCTCCTTCACTGTGTGGCTGTGATGAAGTGCAAGAGTCTGTTTGGAATTTCTTCCCGAGCCAAGGTCTCCATGTTTGTCATCAGCTTCATTTTGTCGATGGAGCAAAACATTGAGTGGAGCAGCTTGAAAATTACCATCCTGTGGCAGCTGAACTACAGGAGAGCACTGCGCAGCATGGGTGACGCACTCCAGCAGCCAAGGAAGGATTGTGCTGGTGGGTGCAAGCCAGTGGGGCCTGAAACCCCAACTCTGAGTTCAGTCGATGTTGAGAAGAAAGCTGACTGCAAGTGCAATGTTTTGTGTGCATTTTCAACAGCATAAATTCCACTAGTGTCAATCTTTGTGATCTGCTTGTGAAGGCCATTTGCATGACACTGTAAAGACGAACATGCCCTTTGCTTTCTCTGTGCTGGGGTGAAGCCCAAGAGGTGCAGCAGCAGAGGAACTTCCACTGGTGCTGAGCATTTTGTGCTGAGTGCAGTGACAAGCATGCCTCTCAGTAGGCTTTCTTTTCAGAACTGCTGAAATTCCCATCAAACCTTACTTTAAATGCTCAAATCAGCTTAAGAAAGTTAATCAATTGTTTGAAAAATCATTCAGACTGTCAACTTGATGTTTTGTATATTCAAATTCTAAAGCTCTGAGAAACAGGGCTCATAAGAGAATTGGCAGTTGACCCTGAACTTCAAACATCATTGCTTTTATACTGCAATATGAATCATTTTCTGCTTTACAAACTTGTGTCATTCACTAAAGACCCTGTTGTAGGCTGGAGTTTTCAAATATATTAGTGATGAATTGTACTTGTTCTGCAAAAATCCAGCGCTCAGTGATTTTTAGGCCTCAACAGCTGTTATCATTTTCCCAATGTACATTAGAAAATATTCTCTTGAGTTGCTGTGAATCACAGATATTTGTTCTGAAGGATAGGATTGGTGGTCCTGGGCTGTATTTAAGGGTGCCTTGATGAAATTCTACATGGGGATCAGTTTCAGTGATGGCCAAACTTTGAAGAAAATCTTTTTCTTACATTTGTCCATCAGCAAAAAATGTTAATTGATTTTTGAAGCCTCAGTCCCAACTGTAGAGAAAGGCAACAGGAGGCGGAAAAAGGTTTTGTTGTCTTTTCTGGTAGTTCTTTTTGCAGTCTCCAATATCTATCTGCTTACAGAAAGTAGGGGACATTCAGAAAGAACATCTGTGAATATCCCATGTCATTACACTTCCAAAGCCAATGGCAAAGGCCTTGGCAAGATCCCGGGTTTTCAAACATGAACATTTTCTGAAAGTGTTTGGACAGATGGTTTGCTACTGTATGGAGCATCTTCAGGGAATTTACTCCTATCCTCAACGTTGCAATTACTGTAGGCTCAGGACTGGCTGTCTCCTGCTGAGTTTCTGAACAGTGTTTGTTTTTGCTTGATGAAATTCTGTCTTAGATTTTTTAGTGATTATGCTATATTGTGTTCTGCCAGGCTTTGAAATGAGATCAAATTGCTTTTCCCTTAGCATTTACTTACAAAACATATGTCGGCCAAATCTTGAAGTTCCTACTTGCTTACCAGTCACCCACCGAAGTCAATGGGACCTTTGCCTGAGTAAGCACTGAGGGAAAATCAAGAAGGGGGAGATTTCTTGGCTGCAGAATAGTAGCTTGCAGTAGCAAATGTTTTATTTTCTCTGAAAGAAGTAAACAGGTATGCTGACTTTCCCTTTGATGTGACAGTTTTAAGACAAGGATTGTCCATTTCCAGTTTGCCAAAGTGTTTATATTCCTGTTGATTTCAGTATGAATCAAATCAAAACCCAAATTCAGAGATGTTTTCAGTGATCTGGAGAATCACTAACATTGTATCTGCTCACCCAAATTGACAGCTTCTGTTATTTTTGCTGACAACATAGCTGTGGAATTGGTAAAGGAATCAATTTCACTGAGTGGTTATGGAAATCTCTGGCCCCAGACGCATCAATAATGCAGGTTTGGGCAAAAGTCTTTAAACTCCAGGTATTTCAGACAAAATATTTTGTGCACAGTAAATCAGTGTTTTAAATTAAATTCTTGTAACAGAAACTTCCACTCATCTCTAATAGACATGATCGAAATCACATCCCAACATTCTGCCATTTAGTGCAAAGTTGAATATGAATGTTGAAATTGTAGCCCTTTGTGAGACTGTTTGCAGCATGGACCACTGAATCCCACAAAGAACATTTCTGAGAGATTTACTTTTAAAGAGTTGCTTTAGAACCATATTTCTATCTGAACCACTTCTCCTTTTCATAACACCGCACCAGGCAGACTTGACTGCACACAAAGGAGGAAACTCATTGCTGAGAAAATAAATAGTACAAGACTATTTAGATTCTTGAAAAACAAACTTGGTGGTCTTTGCCCTGGTCTACAGAGGAAGAAGAATACTACATTTTCTTTCCTATTCCAAATATTTAGCAAATCCCTACACACTGCAGTCACTGTCCTACTGTCTGTACTAATTAGAGCAAATAGGACTGATTTAATTTTCATACACCATATATGATTGCTGTGATGTCAGTGGTAAGGGAGTGTGTTAATGGACTTAAGTCTAGATGCTAGTAAATGCACAAGAAATTATTGGAGTCTTTTAAACTGAAATTCCAATCACTCTAACTTGTAATTAATTATTGCAACGATTTAGTAATTGCAGAAGACAAGTTTATTTATATATAATTTAAAAATTTTTTCAGTTGAGTCTAGGGAAATGAGCCCTGATTTCTTACAGAAAAGATGTTTGTGTGTATATATGTATGCCTGTGTGTGTCCCTGACACCTTTTGAATTCATTGGCTGGCTTCCACCAGATTTGTCAGAGGAGTGAGGATGTCTAAGACAAGTAAGCTTCTAAAGTAGCTGGCCAGGTGGAAGAAAACGATGCTGGGAGGACCTGACAGTGAGGAAAAGAGCAGAGTGAGAGTGTGCATTGTTAGAGATGAGAGGATCCATATGGGGGAAAAACCCTTACAGATGTTTCAGTTGCAATAAAATTTTAGATATCAAAGTCATTCATCCATGAAACACAAGTCTGAAGGAAACTGGCTTCATTGATTCTGGTGCCCTTATTTTCACAGCATACATATTTTATCTGCATTCAAGTATTTGGATAAGATTAAGAAAACATCCTTCTCTGGAAAAGAAAACTAAACAAAACAAAACTTAAGCATATGGGTGATTATGCATTCTTGAAAAGAAAGCAGTATTTTCTGGAGACAGAGAGCTGAAGCAGGCTCTAAATAACTGGGATTCAATAACAAGGTATTGTGAGTGATATTGGGTATCTTACATTCTTTGGGTTCATTACCTGCTTTAAAAATGGGCTTAATGCATCCTAACTCCTTTGGAAAGTGTTTTGACTACAGCAAAGATACGGTCCCTGAGATAGGTGTAATTAAAATCTATATATAATTTAAAATGATGCTTCTTTCTGCTGAGGCCTCAGACCGCAAGATCTTTGAGTCAACTTTTTTTGTTGTTGTTTAATGTGTACATAAGTGGCCACTTCAGTTCATACCAAAACATGAAGTGTCACAAAGACTGGGCTTCTGTTAATTCACTTCATGCTACTTTTTGAGCAATAAAGTCAGAGATACTAAGCAAGGCAAGGAAAAACATTTTGGTCGAGCTCTTAAGCAAGTAAAGTTTCTGCTGATGATCAATACGACCATGTCCTGTGGGTGAATGTAGCTGTATTGCTTTATAGACAAGAGGGTGTTTTGAGCTTCACTACACTTCTGTTAGCTGGATCCACATTAGTAATACGGCGCATGAGATATTTCTGTCAGATACTAAAGAACAGGGAGGCTCAGGACTCTATGTTTTATGTCTCTCCAAGTCAGTCTAATAACTTTTTTCTTTTGTTTGAATAAAACATTTGAGGAAAATTCTTTCCAGAGCTATCACTTCTGGAAGCTTTTAAGGACTGTATAAAGCTTTGATGACGTCATTAAAGACATTAAAGATGAGTTCGAGCAAGGGTTTCTGGAAAGGTTTAAATTGCACAGTGCTCTAATCGGCTGTAGAGAAAGAGTTGCTAGATGGCTGTGTTGATTCTGCATGTCTCTTGAATGTGACAGAGTTTTATACCATGGCCAGAACCAAAATCTAATTTGCTTTGAACATAAAGCTCAACTTTTAGGTGGTAGAGAAGGGTTAAGGCTGAATGTGCTATGAAAGATATACCAAGACTTTACCCCAGCTCTGGTGAGGAAACCACGATGGTTGAGGGATAAAATTCACAAATGATTTCCTTGGTAGGAAGCCTTACTTTTGTATAGAAAAACAATCAAACAGCATGCTCTGTAAACAAATTAATCAAATACTGGCCAGATTTCTCCCAGATTCATGTGGTTACATTAGGGTCAACTGGGGCCCAATTAACTTGTGTTAGCTTCCCAGGGTCATCAAATCTTGGCAATTTGCATCATTCCAATAAAAATTGGGTTTGAATTCTGGTGCGGAGAGCAGCTGTGATTCCAGATCTTTAGCTATTTCTAGTTCCAAGGAGCGGTGTGGAAAAAAAACAATCATCTTACATCTCACCAATGTGCACAGGGAAGTGCGAGTTACGTGTATCAGTAACTTGTGCAAGGGATCTAATTAGGAGCAGATGCTTAAACTTTCCTAATGTTTATATGAAGAGAACAAATTGCCCGTTGGCAGAAAAAGCCATCTGTAAAAATGGCCTTCCAGCCTCGTAATTGGAAATGTTTTCATTATATTCCTAATTTGCATGTACAAAATAAATTGCAACTCTATATATTTAACCAATAATGCAGCCTGAGTTATGCAAGGCTTAAGGTCTGGACCATGTCACCCAGCAGTTCTGTAAGATTGTTATATATTCAACTGAGGATTAGATGTCCATTAACCATTGTTTAGAAATACATATATGTATATTTCTTCAAAAAATAACATTCACGGAGGATCTTAGAAAATCAACATGAAAAAGAAATGTTGTTCTTCTCTGATTCTCTAGAAAAGTAGTAAGAATTTCCTTGTAAATAATTGATATTTTTTCATATAATATTTGTTCCGCTAAGCGAGAGAAAATAAACGAGTCATTAAAGCATTGGTGTCATGTAAAGGAGTAATGTACTCGAGGTATGAAAACACATTCTCTCCTCTTGCAAAATCCATCTTCTTTATAAAATAACGAATGCTAATGTGTTTAGGGATCCCTTCGTATAAATTCTATATGTCCCACACACTGAAAGACCTGCCCATTCCCACAGATGTCAGCTGGGACATAAAAGCTTATTTTGGCAGTGCTTGCTGAGTCCTCCTGCCGTGGGCTAGAAGGCTTCCCTCCACCACCTGTGTGCTGCACTGATTGATGCAAAACCAGACCACAGACTGTAGGCTGGAGAAGCAATTATTTGTTTCTCAAAGTCAATCTACTGTAGCTCAAAACTGGCTTTACAGAAAGTTTAGGAGAGGGACCTTATGATTGCTTTGGGGTGGTTATCCTGGGGAAATCCCGATCCCACCTGCTGGGTAGCCTGGTGGTGCTCAGCTGCCTGCTCTTGCATGTCAAAGACTAAAAAAAAGCAAAACAAAACAAAACAAAAAACGTTGCCTTGAGCTCACTGGTAGAACTGCAACACTGCTGAACCTGCAAGGGAGTCATTAAGTCTGATTTCTTGTACATCACAGGCCACTTCATTTTGCAAAATTACTCCTGGACAGAGTTCAATAATCTGTGTTAGCAAAAATTGTCTCTTACAGGGTGGGCTTCAGCTGTGATCTGAGTACTTCAAGAGATGGAGGCATGCTCCAATTTTTTAGGTCATTTGCTTCAGTGTCTAATGACAGACATTGGTTTAAAAAAAAACAACCCTATGGCTACATTTCTATCTGGAATTTGTATGACTTTGATTTGCCAGTAACAGTTCGTGTTACTGTTTTACATTCTAGTTTAAAAGAATCTGTTAGTGATTGATATATCCTCCATGTGAGGATACTTAGACACTGAAATCAAATCACCACTAAATGCTCTTTTTGGGAAGCTAAATATGTGGAGCTCTTCAGATCCCTTGCTAGAGGACAAGATTTTCTGACGAGATGCTGGGAGCTGCAGCCTGTGGACTCTGATTCTGATGACATCTCTTGAGACTCGTGCTGGACACTGTTTTCTTCAGCCCTTAAATCATATCAGTGGTTCCTTTCTGCTTCCTTCCCAAACATCCAGCATCATTTTCTGAAAGACATCTAAACTGACAGCAGTGACCCACTACATGATTGCTACCATTACAGACATTGGGAAGATCATTTCTCCCCTTCACATCTCTTCTGGTTGCACTTTGGGCCATGGCATTTTCTGTTTTTTTTTTTTTTTTTTTTTTTAATTCAATTTAATTTTAATTTATTATTTATTTTTTAATTTTATTATTTATTTATTTTCCATAAAAGTACGATTTGAGCTTCATCTGAGCTTGTCTGCTCAGGCGGTGTAGTCCGGCTGTGTAGTCCTTCAGTAAAGTCCCTGTTTTCTTATTGTCTTTTCTATTGCTCTGCTTTCCTCCCTTCTTTCTGTCTATGGAAAAAGCCAGAGATTTCCAAGGTCTCAGAAGATGTCTGGCACTCATTTCTGAAATAACAACATTTTCCCCTGACTTCCTCATCCAGCCCAATGTCACGGACCCAGCTGGCCTTGTTACATCCTCCCATACCCTAGACCAGTGGTTCTTTGCTACTAACTATATTCTGAGATAGGGAGTTGCCCAGTTCCCAGCCATTTAGTATATGCTTGTGTGGTACTAATGTAGATGAGGGTCCCATTGTGTCACACCTTCCCTTAAGAACTAAGCAACAGGCTGGTCCTCAAGGAGCTTGCAGTAAGGTACACAACAGTTTGGAAAGCACTTGCTTGCATCACCCAGAGAGATCAAGACATTGGTTTCCTGGGCAGACTCTGACGTCTCTGACATTGGGAACATGGTTCCTGCTATTTGTCTGACCTTTGACTGCAGCTGTCAAAGAGTAAGTGGTTTTGCTGGGCAGACTGCATTGCATGGAGTGTCCCCAAACAGCACCAGAAACGCTGCCAGCCCCAGGCATGGGTCGTGATGGTCTGGGAGGTGGCAGAGATCCAGCCTGACCAGGAGCACTGAGGCAAGCCCAAGGCATCACACATGGGCATTCAAGCACGAAGCTGCTCTCCTGTGGCTCCCTGTGCTTTCGGGGCTGGTTCGCCTGTGGGGTCGATCAGTGCTTTTCCATAGACGCTGGCTGAGGAATACCTCAATGCACACCATCTGTATTTTTAGTTAACCTTTTCCACATTATTTTACTTTCCTCCATTTCCAAATCTGGTGTTGAGTTCCTCAGAATGTGTTGCTTCCAGGGATGAAGATCTGGCCCTTAATTACTTCTCTCACTCTTCACTCTTCTACAGCTCCTGAAAAGGCTGAAGCAAAGGTTTCCAAATCCTCTGGAGAGATCTGTTTGCTCATTTCTCAACTAATTAATTTTTTTTTGTAGTTTTGACTGCAACACTTTTTTTTTTTTTTTTTTTTGTGGTGGTGGTGAGGAGCACAGCAAGGAGGCTGATCCATTGAGTTTAAACCAGAGGGTCCAAAGCTAAAGCAATCTTCCTACCCTCCTATTCTTCAGAGTTTCCTGTTGGCTTGTTTCTCTCCTTTCTTACTCGGGAGGAACTTCACTGAAATAAATGACATTTCACTGGGATGTTTAAACAGAGTGGATTTTTAACAAGGAGGATTGTCAACTCTTGGATGAGGTTGCTAAGCACTGTAGTAATTTGTGAACTGTCTGTCCTTTGAAACGTTTGAATGAAAAACCATATACCTTGTGTTAGATGTGCCCTGTATCAGCTATGTGTTTGTGGGTCTAATGTGAAAATTCCTGGGGGAAACCCATGGCCAGCTTTGAGGAGTTCTGTGTAGACCATTATAAAATCCCACTTGGCCTTAAAATCTCTGGATAATTGTCACAGCATGGGTAGAATCAGCCACAAGTAGAATTTGGCGTGAAAGACATCTAGCACAGAATGTGCAATTTTTCCACTGCATTAACACAAACTCTAAAAAGAAAAAAGGTGCTAGTTGTATACCAGCACCTCTAAATAGGTCCCAGGGTTACCTAATGCCATGTCATAGCCAGCCTGGCTAGGCTGTCCACTTTGCAGGCATTAAGTTAGATTCTCTCAGCTGTCTAGCCTCATTTTGTGCTTTTCTTTTCCATTTCAGTACATTGTGGTTCAATTTTGTCATGTGTTCCTGTTATTGTTTTAGGCAAAGGAAAGAGTTGGCTGTCTAAGGGTTTTCTGACCTCTCTAAGTGCAGACATAGCTGAAGAGTGCTAGCTGCTGAAAAGGCCAAGAAGATGAAGACAAGTCAGGGTTAAGTTCATAAGTTGGTTGAATTTAAAGATCCCATATGTGGGGTTTATGGAGCCATGTTTTTCAGTTTTAAAAGATTTTTATTAAGTTTTCACAAAATACAAATGAAAAGTCATAAACAAAACCCAGGATCCTGCTCAGAGTTACCCTGAAATAAATCTGGAGTAACTGCCTTGGAGTCAGGCAATGACTCCAGCTTTATGTTGTTGGGGCTAAAAGGAGAGTCTGACCCCATGAGTATATTCAAGCATGCACTTATAAAGTATGCAATGTTCTTTTAATAATTTAGGTTAAGAAATTTACAGGCTGCCATTCACTAAGGATTGAGTTTAACCAGTGATGTTTTGATTTAAGTGCTCTTTTGGATTCAAGTGTCATAAGAATGGAATGTGTCCAATGACCCCCACAGACTTCCCTGTGCCTGTTATCAGCGTCACAACTAGTGATCCCCGGGCACCAGGAGTTTGTCCTCATGACACCTCTGTCAAACAGGGAGGCATTATGTTCTCTGGGGAAACTGAGGTACATAGTGGTAAGACATTTCCTCAAGGTCACAGGGGGAAGCTTTCTGTAGGGTGAGGGTAAAACTCTTACAGACTTCATCATGGCCAAGATTTCACTTGGACTTCCCCAAGGCCCATAAAGGACTCAGTGAAGTGTTGGACTGCAGAGCGGTCATCAGAGCAGCCATGTTCAAGATGTAAGGTCATGATTTTTAGTTGGTTGAATCAAAAGTACTGAAAAAACAATGTCCTTCTTGCCTTTACACCCCTGCAGCTGTGTCCATTCCATTTTAGAAAGAGGCTCTCACAGGCCTTGGCATCAAAGGTTGCATGGGATACCTTGGGTGTAGACACTCCACTGGCTTTACAGGCCATCAAATCATGGAACTGACCTTTTCATCCTCACTGCTCTGGATTTGGTTAGCATTATTAGGTTAGCATTTGTTTCCCTTATTTCAAAATTACATAAAGGCTATCTTCTCTTGAATCCTTGCAGTCTTTTCTGTGATACTGGGGGGAATCTACAGTATATTGTGGAGGGCACATCTCCCCGTGGAGTTAAATTACACATAGAAACTGAACTCCTGGCCCTGCCGCAATGAAGGGAAGACTTGGCAGCCAAGCAGGGATTTCACCCAGACACCAGCCCTTTCTTCTGAGCGCTCTGCTCTGCAGGATGTACTCTTTCCATTAGCGTCTCACTCCAGGACTCCACAAGGACACTGTGAGAAAACCACTTTTGTCTCTTATATCAGATTTAGGGGCTGCAGTGCTCAAGCCATGAAAGCTCCACAGAGGCTGGGCAGTCAAATCCACGGAAATCAAATGAGAATTTGAGTAAAGCCCCTGGTTAATAAGTCATTCCCAAGTCCAATAAACATAACTGGAAATAAATTGCATCCATACATTTCACAGTTTGATTTACATTAAAATGAAAACACGGGAAAGACCTGCCATTGACAAGTTCAAACAATGCAAAATTCTGCACAGTTTGTGTTTATTCAACTGTAATTTATAGCTCCAATATTCCATCGAGATACAAATAAATCAATAGTAGTACACTACTTGTGATTTATCTTGGAGCCCTTTAAAAAAACAGATGATTGTTTTTCTATGCTGGTAGTGCAGGTCTATCATAAAAATTGTGCTCTGTAAGGCCCAAGCAGAACGCCTTCTGACAAATGGCCTCTTTTCACAGTTCAGACAGTTTTGCTTCTGTTCAAACCTCAATCTAGCCAAGTTTTTGTATCTGAAGTGAAAGTGTCACTCAGCTCTAGATTTAATCTCTGGATGTATTTTTGACAAACAGGGTTCAATTCTTGAACCTTTTAATACCAGCATCATGCCAAAGAAATCAGCGTGGGAGCTGTGGAGGAGCATGTTCACGCACCACCTGGCTGCTGACAGGAGCAGTGGTTCAGGGGTAGTAGCACTGTTATTCAATAAATAGTACTGGATGCAGAAGAGAAGGGAATTCTCCTGCTGTCCCTATGGCTTCTATGGTTCTTGGCAGCATTTCTGAGGTGAGTGAGTCAGCAGCAGCTGCTCGGGAGAGGAGGGAGGGCAGAGCAGCAGAGTGCCATGGCTCCTAGCAGGGTTCCTCCACTCTTCCGGGGGTTCGGGGCTTTTTTCCCCAAGAATCTGAGGTTAGAGGAGAAACCTCAGAGCTTCACATGGTGTGCTGGCTTTGGGCTTGGGTTAGGTGAGAAGGCTCATTTGTTATTTGCCAAAATGGGGATTATTAGAGTCATAAAAGAATTTAGGTTGGAACGGACCTCTGGAGATCTTTAGTCCAACCTTTGAAGCAGAGCTAACTTTTAAAGTCAGATCGGGGTGCTCAGGGCCCAGACCAAGTGAGTCCTCAAGATTTCCAGGGATGGAGACTCCAGCACCAATCTGGGCTCCCTTCCAGAGCTTTTTCCATGGGTTGTTCTTACAACAGGGACAGGAGAGATGGATTTACACATCTACCTCAAGCAGGAAAGTAACTGCAGAGGCAAAGAAAAACTGAAAGCAGTTTGTCCACCCTAATAGGGCAGAATCTGACCTTCTAGGAGGGGGTTTGCTTCTCCTGCCATTCAGCTTGGGGTAGGTGCTGTCCTATTTTGGGGAGGAGGCAAGAATTCACTGGACAGTCACTTCAGATCCACTGTCAGTAGCAATAGCCAACTTTATCAGCACCAGACTGACTTGGAGCCTGGAATTCCCTTAGGCCAGCGTTCCAGCTAAGACCAAATTTTTGGCATTTACACTTGGCATTTACCACCAGGATCAAGATACTGGCCTTGAGGTCCCTGCTGGGTTTCCCATACCCCTGGCTCTCAGCACTTCAGAGCACCTTGACCCAGTTACCGGGGTACCAAAGATGCTGCGAACATAGCATGGCACTCAAGATTATGCATCAAAACACTGCTTGCTTTTTAGCTGGGTTAGGACCCTTCAAAACCCACTGCACACCTTCTGCTCCCTTAGGACTCTGCCACTGTCAGCCTCTGTGTGGTTTCCAAATGCAGGGCGGCGTTTTCCTGGGCAGTCCTTGGGGTCTGCCCTCGGTGCTCCTCTGCTTGCTGTGCAGCCTCCCCCATCACCTCTCCCTCCCCAGGGGCCTCCCAGCACAGGAAACGGGCAGGATTTCCTGCTGCCTTCCAACCCATTCAGATCTTTGAGGGTGTGAAGAAGCCCGTTTCTTCTATGTGCTTGTCTCAGTGCCAGTCAAAGCCCTGGGGACAGGGCTGGCCCCAGCACTCACACCTCTGCACTGGGTCTGCACACCCTGTGGCCGGTGGCTGGCCGGGACACGGGTGCTGCAGGCGGGGGGTCTGGGCTCTGGAAGCCTGCCTGGGGCTGCTGGATGAAGGGGCTGTGGGGCTGGGGGATGGCCAGGTGAGCCTAGAGCAGCTGTTTGAACTGACAGCTTAGAAGGGAGGCTTTTTGCTTTACAAGAGCTTGGGTGTAGGGAAACTGAGGCAGAAATGAAGTCTAAGCCCGGGTCAGGTGTTCCTACACAGGACACAACTCCTTACACTGTGCAGGTGGGAGCAGGATGTGGTCTGTGTTGAGCTTTGCTTTGCAGGAGAGCACTTGCATGAAAATAGAGTGAGCCCTTCTCCCGGATACATGATTTACCCAGAGTCAAGGCACTGCTCTGTGTTCAGACACTCACAGACAATTTGTTTGCTGCCTTTCCCCACTCCTTATGGCTGAATGCTCCTGCAAGGGTCATCAAGAGAGCTGGCACCTGAATCTTTACATTGAAAGCCTAGGTCTCTAATGCACTAACAAGCACATGCCTCCTCCTCTGTCTCACACCTAGGATGGACATGTAGCCTTTTATTCGTGTGCCACTAAAGGGGAGAAAAAAATTGAAAATCTGCAAAAACTGCTCCCCAGCCCTGGCAGCTCGGCCTGCTATCTCGGAACTGGGCTTTCTCTGCTTCACACACTGCCATCAGCAAGAGCAACACCAAAATCCGTTTCCAGGTGGGAACTCTGCAAGTGGCACACGAGTCCAGGTGACATGGCCCTTGCCTGTCATTACCCCATCCTGCTTCTGGGGGGTGATTTGGCTGGTGTTGCAACTATTTCTCTCAGATCATTTGTGATCATACAAAGCCGGCTTTGTCCATGATGCTTTTCCCAGTGACTTAGCTTCATTTTACAAGTATTTCTTGGTTGATGCCACCACATTGACACTGACCTGAAGCTGGCTTGGGATTTGGGCACCCGTTGGACCTTGTTGTCATCATTCCTGGGTGTCTTTCAGCAGAAAATGTCTGGGAAGAGGTGGCACAGCCAAGGCTCAGCACAGGGCTGTGCCACCCGGCACTCTCTGCCCCTCTACTGCAGGCAACCTCTCCAGGTCGCCCGGTGTTCTCATTTCTCTCCCCCTGATTTCCTCAGATATTGTTGACATATTTCAGATTCCCCTTCAGTGTGGGAAAAGGGAACTTGGGCCTTGCTCAAGACAGCTTAATCCAGGCCCTGCAGGCAGGGAAGGTGCCTCCAGCTGAGGTCACTGGTGGGAATGGTTAACCCAAACTTTCTTTTCTCTCTCCCTGCCCCAAACCGTCACATAATTTCTTATACTGCGGTGGCATCCTGTGAGTATTTAATTAATAATTAACCAGTATTTTGCAAAAGTTTTTGAAAGTTACAAAGTTCATTAATTAGCTATGAACCTGGCATCTTTTCATCACAACTTGCTGCAAAGTAGAAAGGAGTTACCAGTCTAATATCGATTTTTTTACTTTAACTGGGGTTATTTGCCTGATGCCAGATTCATAACAGACAGCAAGAGCTTGCCATTGGCAAAACTGCATTGTGCCTTTGTCTCATCAGAGTGCTTCATTAGGTGCCTGCAGTTAAGTATTAGGAGAGTCCTACAGAATATTAGTGGGATGTAACTCTATGCTATGTACTTCGGGTAAATCCACATGATCCTTGCTGAACTGGAATCCAGAACCAATCCTGCCAAGTAATTAATTCACTCACTTTACGGGTTTGATTTGTCTCTTGTTTCTGTGTCTTTGGTTCCTCTGGAGAACTCTTTTTTTTTTTTTGTAAATTTCCTCTTGCTCTTCTCGCTGTGCAGTATCCCTTCACTTCCAGCGCTGCCTCACTGCTGGATGGACTTCATCCTTCTCCTCTCCATTTCACTCCTCCTCCATCTTCCTTTGTGATTCCAGTGCTGCTCCCTGTACTACATCTTTTGGTCGAGAATTAATGGCATCTGTGTTTTGTGCTACCGAGTGCAGTCAGCTCAGACTTACTTGGGAACTGGCAATTTTGATGAAATGCTGTTTTTGGAACAAAATGTTTACAATACTTTCCTGGAGATCCCCTTCATCTACAGTCTGTCCAACTGCTTAATTCCAGCTGTGGTTAAATATGTAATGGCTAATTAACTCTGACCATTGCAGATAGTTCCTACTCTCAAGTTTCATCTGATTATTTTATGGGATTTACCTACATAAGCTTTGTAGCAGCCCTCTGAGGTGGATGAGAGGTTATTTTCTGTGGTGCAGATGCTTTTGGTGAGGAACACAGCAGCTGCATCAATTTATTTGGCACTCAGTCCTTGGAAGTAAAGGATATGGATCTAACCAAACCATAACACAGACTTCAGGGAGGCAGAGTACAAGGATTTTGCATCTTGTGTTACAACTTGGGTAGAACCTCGCATTCCTGCAGCACTCCTAAGACAATGCCATGAGATCCTCAGCACAAATAAGACATCTGCTTTATCCCTGTCAGACAGGTGACTCTTCTGTAATACAGCACCCTTGTGCAATACGGTGGAGCTTTTGATCAGTACTAAGGAAAAAGAGCTCTTGTTTTGTAGCTACGTTTACTTTACTTGTCCATTAAAAATACAGATCCAGCTCTGTTAATGGAATCCGACATGATCACAGCCGAAAGTAATATGCCTGCAGGCAAGCCAAAAAAATATTTATAGCCCATCATTAAAACGATTTGGGAAACTAATATGTGTCCTGTGTATACATATTGTACTTACTTTTTCTGCACAACAGATGCTTATCATGGATTTTCTGTATGTCTGTTGCAACGAAAAAGAGGCAGAGAAAAAATCCCAAACTGACATTATTTATTATATTGCCATTGAAAAAAGATCATGAAAGTAAGTTGTAAAAGCTATTGGGCAACATTAAACTTGTGCTGCTGAGTTCACAGGCTATCTCGGGGGAATCTGTGAACTCCTGCGCGCTCTGTGAGCTGGAATCTCTTGCACAGTTCTTGGGCACTGGCTTTGTTTTTGCAGTTTACAAATTAGTGGGCTTGAGGGTAAGATAAATTATGAATGGGGGGAGATTTCAGACCAGAAAAGATTGTGGGCCTTTGTGGTGAACTTCAGGACCATTGTTTCTTCTGTCATGGCTAAGATCTTTATAATAACAAAATCCTGAGATGGGGACCGGCATTCGAATGGCCATCAGAGTGGATGTGTAAATAGAGCCATGTGAACTTCTCTGCCAGTTGGGGTTTTTCACTGGTAACTGTAGGCTTGGAGTGACTGAAACTTGTAAATCAGTGTCAGATTTATAAAATCGCTTTGCATAAATCCCTCCCCTCATGAAAAAAAATGAAAATATCCCCTCTGGCATTTTCTGAGGAAAACATTTTAGTTCCTCCGTTATAAATGTTCTGTGTAAATGTTTAATTTAGCTTAGTTTAGAACAAATGCCTTAAAAATATATCAAGATTGAAACAAAAGGTTGTTTGGGGTCAACCCAGCATGTTTTCTTTGTTTTGTTTTGTTTTTCTTTTAATCTCATCAAAAAATAAAATGAAAATATATTTTTTTCAGGTGGAGCCACATCACATTATAAAATGTCCTTAATTCTCTACTGGAACTGCAGGTGAACTAAAAGTCTGTTACCCACTGACTGCGTGCAAAGCGGTCTCGCAATTAGTTCAGATGACACAGCAAAGAGGTGCAAATCCAATTGTCCATTGCGATTTTCTTATTTTGCAGAACAGAACAACTCTGCCCTTGAGGCAAGAGGCAGAGGGGAATTTGGGGCCAGGTTTTAAAGCATTTATCATTGATGGTTACACTGGGGCAGCTAAGTGGGAGCTGAAAATCAGGCCAACAGAGTCATACGACAGGAAAAATGCTTATTGCATTAACAAAGGTATAAATCAGCGTGGGCCAAAGTGTGTGAAATCACTGAATTCCCAGGGAGTTAAAAACTTTTCGTTTTGTTTCAATAAAGGCAACAGAAGCAAGGAAAGAGGATGGCTCTTCCGAGGTCACAGCCTCTAGGGTTGCTAGAAAACACGCAGGAGAAATGGTCCCACGCAGTTCCCCAGGGCTGCAGAGGGGCACCGAAGGACAGCTCACTTAATTCAATTTTTTTAAAACTCTGCAAAAACGAATTTCCATTTGGAAGCGATAGAGGAAGCAGAGCTGCATGTTGAAGTGCTCTGAGGAGGTGCACTCTGGCTGGTAATTATCTGCTGTGGAATAAATGGTCTCACCAGGGACCACAGGTTTGTGGTGAGGTACCCAGGCTGTGTGATGTGGTCCTCTCTCCTTTCCTGGATCCTCTACAGACTTAATTCAGTTGCTGTCTCTGGCTGTAGTTTGTTATCACATGCTTTCTGCCAGGAGCAAGAGTAACAGCCCATGATTTACGGACACAGCTGGTGGCCCACACTCTAAGGGGACAAAGACCATTTTACCCTCGCTGTGCACCACGGGGAGCTTGGTCAGGGCTCCACACGGGGAGAGAGTTTTACTTCGCACCTGAACTGGTGACTTGAGCCCCCTAGAGAAATACGAGTAATACAGCACATCCTCTGCAAATGCAGCGTTGTTCCTACAGGCAAAGGATGCTCTTTCACAGAATTTATAAGTAAATCTGCTGAATAGTTTATAAAATGAAAGTAATTAAAATCTGGGTCCATTAACTGTGCTGTACCTACATTAAATTTTTTTTTCCCGATATCTACTAAAGATACCTGACTCTCAAAACTCCTCATAGGATTCAGACTCATGGAAACAAGGCCCTGCAGCCTCCCAGCCCTGCCTGAGTGCTTTCCTCGAACTGCAGCACCTTCCAGAGCTGGCGAATATGAACTGCACAACCTGCAGCCCTCCAAGCATGGTGTTTTATCGTGCAGCGGGTTTGGCTGGTGAAAATATGTACCAGCGGGAGCTGTGATGATCTTTGCCACACAGCTTCCCTTCACATGCTGGTGTGCACCAGCACTGACTGCCCTGGCTGTGGAGGTGCATTCAGCACCAAAAAAATTCTCAGTTGCTGGATTTTGCCTCCTCTGCAAAAGCAGTGTACAGCATTCACTCTGTGGATATTACCAGGAAACTAGGAAGTACCCAACAGATTTCTTAGGCCAGTGTGATGCTGTAAATGACACCACTTGAACCAACGCTGGGACTGGGACCACGATCTGCAGTGCTGAAGGCATGAGTCTGCCTCGTCTGAGAGGAGAGATGAAGCTTAGTGCTTAGAAATTGCCTCAGCTTCTTCTGGATTTAACCACTAGAGGGAATGACGGCCAAGTTTCTGTGTTTAGTGTGATGTCAGACTGCTGTGTGTACCTGGCATGACAGCCGCTCCCAGCCCTGCATTGCAGCCAGGTGCCCTCAGCCTGCACCAGGCTGAACCCACCCAGGCACACAGAGCTTGCGGGAGCACTCAGGCTCTCAGGTTCCCTTTGCGTGTGAGAAGGTGCTAGCAAATAAAATCCCACCCACGGCGCCAGGGCCTTTTCATTAGTGAAGGCCAGGAGTCTTCCAAGAAGATTTTCTCTCCTGGCTGTCGCTGGATTTCTCCCTCGCTGTTTAAGAAAGCCTCAGTCCAGCCAGAGCAGTGAAACTCTGCCACGGTGCAGAGCGGGATGGAGGAGAGATGTGGAGCAGGGAGATGAGGGGAGATGGTGGGGGAACAGCTGGGAGGAAGCACATCTGTTTCACCAGGATCGTGCCCTGATTTCAGTGATCCTGGATCTCGCAATATTTACAGGAAGGAATATTCAGCGGAGAGATGTGTTGCATTTCCAGCAGAGGGAATGAACACCCACAATAACAGAAAGCAGCCCTAGATGTCGTAAACACAGGAATAACTAAGTCTCAACACTGAGTGCATATCTAGATCCATGCTAATGGAGTAATGAAAGACAGCTTTTTACCGTATGCTTTCTATATATGATAAAGCGATCCATATGTTTTTGTGTCCCATAATTCCTTCCAAAGCAAACATCTTAAACACTGTAATATAGGTGCTATTTGAAACTCAAACTAGCCTAATAAGACAATTACAAGAATGCATAAGCCACATGCTAGGAAATAACAATTATGTATCAACATAAAACATGTACAAATACATACTTATTTATGTTACTCAAACATGCTGCCACAAATGGCTTTTCAATTTCCTGGGTCACAAACCAAACATTTTCTACATAATATTGTGACCAAATCTATCAATAAACATAATAAAATTTAATTTCCCTCCCCTCTTCCAGCCTAAATCATTAGGCACAATTATGTTATCCTTTTCCACCTGTTTCTATCAACTCCGTAAGTCACAGAACTCTTGGAAAATGCTCAGTAAATGGTTGTCTCTCTGGCAAAGTGGAATGTATTTTTTTGATATTTTAAAATGTAATATCTCACTGGCATTTTGCTTTCCTGGCAGGTAATGTCTCTGGAATGACATTTGCAGTGAATAAAAGGCTTTTAAGCTGATGTTAGAAGCGTGAAATGTCAGCTCTAAGTAGGAGTCCTTATTTGTTCCTGTTCTTTTGGGGGAAGGGGTTTGAAAAGAAACTTGATTGCTGCTTGATGGTAAAAGTTACCCTCGTGTTCCAGGGCTGCCGCTGGGGCAGGGACACCAGGCAACTTCACAAGCTGCTTTCTGTCGTCTCTGCCAGAGAGGACGTTTCAGCAGGTTTGGAAGTGAACAAACAAGACTTCCATGACACCATAGCAAGGGATTTGTGACGTTGCTGAGAAGTGCAGCCATTGCCACTAGGCTGGACTGGCTGGGGTGGCCTCTGCAGGAGCATCAGGGCAGAGACAGCAGCTGGGGTACGTGGCTCCTCTCATGAAAGCCAGTCTGGAGATGCATGTGCTCTGCCAGCCCTTCCCGATGAAGTGCAAAAGGGGATAAGAGAGTGTTCAAATGCAAGTCTGCCCTCTGGACATCCATGGCAAGGGAGCAAAGCCACTGAAACAGAGGAGTTCTGGGTGAGATGCAGTGAGTTTGCTGGTTTTTTTTGCTGCTTTGATACTTTGGGGTCAGTATTCTGTATTTCCTCCAGTGAAAGCCAGCTACTTTGCCGCACGACAGCAGCTTTACACATCCATTTGGTGAGAGGAGAATGCTGCCTCGGGAGGCCATAAAGGAGCACGTAGCCTTCCCAGGATTTGTTGCATGGGTTCGAGGTTGCGGGGCTGCTAATTTTAAAAGGAGCAGTTACTAGCTGAAGCTAGCTCCTGCTGCCAGCATCACCTTGCAAAACAATTGTGAGTGTGTTATTAGGGAGCGTTAGGAGCGGGAGCACATATGGATGTCAGTGGGGTTGGGGCCCACTTGCAGGGGGATGCACAGGGCTGCAGGTCTGGGGGCGGGATGAAGGAGTGAGACACATGGGGGATGGTGGGGGGAGGTAGCTGGAACAGGGGGTTTGGGGGGAATTAAATGAACTGGGAGCCAGTTTCAGAGTGGTTGGATTGGTTTCCAGAATTGTGTTGAATATGATAAGCAGTTGGGAAGAAAAACAACAGGGTGGGATTTTAAAACACCAGACCCTTTCCCCTGGATAGCTGCAAACCAAAGGGTTTTGGCTTTTCATTTTGAAAGGACATTTTTCATTTAGAAACAGGCATGATAAAAAGCCATGTTTACAAGAGTTAAAGATCATGAAAACAGAAGAACCCCCTGAATTTTAGTTGTAGCGAAAATGATATTTTTATGATAATTTTTTCTTTTGGTTTCAGTCTACCCCTGCGGCTCCCCCCATCCTTTTTCCCTGCCCCTGGCTTCCCAGTTGTCCACCAGCTGAGCCCTGCTCGGCTCCCTGCAGCCTCCAGCTGTGCTCGGCGCAGTTTGGCTCCAGGAGGAGCAGCCGTCACAAGCCAGCATGCCCTGCGTGCTCCACGCCTAACTTCAGCTATCTAAGAGTAAACATCTAGTGTGCTCTCGACTCCTTCAGCAGCCACTGAGGAGGGAGCAGCTTCTCCAGCCTGCAGTGGGGGGCCTGCTGGGTATGCTCACGCGTCCCCGTGTGCTGTGCTCAGTGTTCAGGCCTTGCACAGGGGTAAAGCAGGGGGGAATTCAACATAAGTAGACTCACTGGGCACACTGTAGTTACAAAAAATTAAATATCTTTTTTCCTGAAGCAGACCACAGTGACTCTGAAGGGATTTACTTTCTTCCCATGCAAGAGGAAGCCGATGTAGAGGCACATGAGCTCTCCAGCCTGTTAATAATAACAAACTAACAAACCCCCTCTCCTAAGTTTGCTGTTCCACATAGTCATGACCAAGTGCTGCCTTGTGCAGGAAGCTGAGCAACACACAGGCTCCAGAAATGTTTCCATGAAGATTTTAATCTGCGTAATCTAAGGAGCTTTCTTACAATAAGCCATTGAACCCAGCTCATCTGGTCCCGTCCTTGTGTTTAGAGCAACTCTTCCTTCGCATGTGCGTGGGGTGCTGTGTCTGGCTGGCCAGACACCCTGTTTGCTGTGTCGTGTCACAGCCTGTCTGCGTCAGGACCGGCGCTCCTGGGGTTCAGATGGGGACAACAAATGGGTCTCACTTTCCCCGCACAGGTGGGATTCACTGCCCCCCAGCCCAGGCACTGAGGTGGAGGTATGGCTCTTGCTGGAGTCGTGTGGGGCAAAGCTCTACCGAGCATCCCAGTGTGGTGGGACAGGCAGGGTGGACAGGAATCCCTCCAGCATCTCCTGGTGACTTCTGGTCTGAATGAGGATCCTGGCTGGCAGCCCCACATCTGCACACCCTTGTGAGCAGGGCCAAAAATCTGGGTTCAGCCACGGGGAAGGCACAGGGGGAGGGATGGGGATGGGAGAAGTGCTGCTCTCCTCTGCTGCTTCAGCTCTGGGAGTGCGTCATTACTTCCAAAAGTGCAAGCCAGAAAGTAAAAATGAAAGACGAAAGTTTTGAATGAAATAAAGCATTCCATTCAGATTTGGTCAAATTTGAAAGACTTTTTATATTTAAAAAAAAAGAAAAGCAAAGCACATTTTGTAACAGCCATTTCTCATTCAAACCAACAGTGTTTGACTTTTGCAAGAACAGATTTAATTTCCCTTGACAGCAGCAATTTGGAGATGAGTTTGTGAAACATATTGGCATTGTTGAATCTTCTATTTGTTTTGCTTTAAAAGAAAAGGTTTTAAACTTAGGATTTTTTTTTTAGGTTTAAAAATTTTTAAAAATGGGTGAAAAAGCCCTTCTCTTTTCATGTCAAACAAGCAGGCTGTGTTTGCAGACCGCATGCCAGCCCAGACACTTGACAGTGTATAAGCCCCCTCAGTCAAGTGAGAAGACCTGACTGTGAGACCAATAAATTCACAAATCAAAACTATCCTTCCTGAGACTGAAAGAAGTTTATTGCTGGAGAACAAAGTCATACACTGGTTTTCTTTCATGCCACCATGATAAAGTTTTGGAGACAATGAGGTATTTATTCCAGGTTTCCTTGGTTTAAGAAAACTTTCAATGCACAGAGTGAAGCAGTGTTTATATTAAGCTGAGGCAATAATGGGCTTAGATAAGGTATTTTCCCCACATAGGCATGATCCGTAGCTCTCAGGGCTGCAGACAGTGGACAGGGCCTGAATCACCCAGCCCTGATATGAACAGCAACCTCCTGGCTGTGCAACCATGGGGCCGGTCCCCACGCGGCGTGCCACAGGCTGGGGTGACGCTCTGTGTCCCCATTGTCCCCGCGGGCTGGGGCTACACCTCGCCGGCTGGCGGCCTTTGTTCGGCACAGGAAGATGACCGCACGGCTGTCCTTGCTCTGCGGCTCCAGGGTTTAAAAAAAGCCTTCCCTCATGAGTCACAGCGCGTGCTCGCCAGCCAACTGCACACGGCTTCCAAGCTGTTTACTACATAGCCCCCAGCAATACCTCCACCCTGCTTTTTGTTCTTTTTAAGGAAAGCTGGGCAAAAATGGGACAATTCCAAAATTTGGTTGTATAAAATAAATAGTTTTTTTTTTCTTTTCTTTTCTTTTGCCCAGCATGTCCTGTTTCGAGGGTTTCATGTTATCCCCAAGCTCCAATGCCACTCAGATGTGGCTAGCACAGTGCCAGGAGCAGCAAGAGCCTGTTCTCCAGGCAAACCACGGGGTGTAACAGAGCTGGTAGCACTCTGCGTGGAAGACAGGGCAGGACAAATGAGAGAGCAATGAAGTACAACATTTCAAACAAGCAGTATGTGTTTGGAGCTATGCAGGTTGAGCTCTTTGGAAAAGTCAGAAACTAGAGAAGTAAAAGACAAAACATTTGAGGGTGAAACAGAACATTTCTGCTGGGACTTTTCGCAACACATCATACTTTTTCAATTATAAAAATACAGTGACATGAAATTCCTACAGGGATTTCAAAAATGAAAAGTCATTTTGAACCGCAAGTCCCAAGCGGCTTGTTCAGAAAGGAATTAATTGGAGCGTTTCTTTTTTCTCAGTGCCTTTTGTAGCGTCCTTTCTTCTCTCTAAATGACCGTGACATCTGAATTAACACAAATTTGCAAAGCAGTTTGTGGTCTCCAAACCTACATTTTTCTTCAAAAAGAGAGTCAAACCTGCTTTTTTGTAAATCTGCATGCAAGCTCTGCCTTGCACAAGGCATGGCCGAAACCTCAGCTCAGCCCATCCTTGAAGTGTTCCTGGGCTGACAGACAGGCTTACGTGGCCAGCTTTGGCTGTGACTTGGCTGATGCTGAGGACGGGGAGCGCTGAGGCTGCTCTCATTCCGAAGTGAATGCTAACATTGCCGAAATCAGGGCAAAACATCCTCTTGTCATGTGATGGGGTCCAGATCTCAGTCTCCTGTGGTGTTGGGAGCATGTCTGTTTCCAGGCTGGCTGATGGTTTTATTGCAAGCTAGGATATCACCTGACCACTGTTAAATGTGCCTGGAGGCACAGAAGTCGGGGACTGAGTTTCTGGGTGGTGGAGTCCTCACTCAGCTCTGGCCCTCCAGCTCCTCAGGTGGATGCTCCAGACAAAGCAGGGAGAGGAGATGTCGTTATATTATATAATTACTACAATTATTCTCCAGTGACAGTCATCTTTGGCCTTCCATGAGGCAAATGAGAGGGAAGAGAGATTCATTATGATTTTCCATACACACATCATCAGAAAAAGCTACCGTGCTGCACCCCAGCTGGTTCCTTTTCCTGAAGTCACCCACAGCCACGCTGGTGGCCCAGGGACCTTTCTGGTGGCCTTCTCCTCCCTTTGTTCCCAGCGGGGCAGTGCCTGATGTGCAACCCCACGGCTGCCTCCCTGACGAAGGGGCATGGAGATGTTTGGCCTCAGCTCCCGGGAGGCTCCGCAGTGCCCGACCACAGGCAGAGAGATGACCTTCTCAACTGGAAAAGAGAGGGGAAACTTTCCATCCCATTTTGGTTATTTATTCACTTTTGACTGAAAGCCAGAATTTTCCAATGAAAGTAAACAGTGTTCATGAAAAGTTTCTAATAATTGCAAGCTGTGTTTTCAGTAAAACCCCAGTATTGACAGTTTTCTGTCTGCCCTACTCTAGGCTTTTCAAAGGAGGAAAACTAGAAAGCCCATATGCTGCCTTCTGGTAGGAATTTTCTCCATTTAAGTCATATCTGTGAAAAATGGAGCAACTGTTGAGTTTCTTTGATTATCTCTATTTCCCACCCCTCTGTGAAATAGCACTGGACCCAAGGTGAATGCAACGCTGCATAGTTGTGGGCCAAGCAGACCGGCTTGCTATCTCTGTCCCAAAAGACTCAGCCTGCCGTTAATCTGCTGACGAACCATGATAAATGGTGGGCTTCGTCCTGGCCGGGAAGTGGGGGTAAGTCTTGGCTGAGCTCTGGCACCCCGTGTTGGCCCCACAATGTCAGTCTGTGTGGGGAGCACAGCTTTACTGGAAATCTCACCCTTTCCGCTCCAGAAGTCAACTGTTTTTAGCAGTGGCTGTGTAGATGAGAAGAATATTTGCCCAATTCAAGGACAGCCTATTTTTGCTTGCTTGCCCCATGACAACCATCTAAATCAGCGTGGGACACGCCAGACGTGCCGATGTCAGCGTCGCCAGTTCCCGAGGCTTGTCTCAGGCTCCCTGCCCAAATCCTGGGGCTTGGGCTCGCCCTCTGCAAGGCTGGACAATGCTCAGCCTTGATGGCCCTCACGGTGCCAGACCTGGAGCCTCTGCTCACTTCCCGCTGGGAGCTCTCCCAGCAAAGCCCCAGCTCGCTCGGGAGCGGAGCGCCGTGTGCTGAGTTACCTTTGTCTGCAGCCGAGACCGGGGTTCCTGCGTTTGTGCTGACCTTGTTCCTGTCTCCTGCCTGTCCCTCAGCTGCCTGTCTCTGCCGGTTTCCTTCTCTTCCGGAGGGCTGGGCACCAGAGTGCGCACACCACAGCCCCTGCTGCCCTCCCAGGCCGGAGACATGCCATGGGCCCGTGTGGTGCCACCGCCACCTGCTCCTGTCCCCAGGGCTCCTGCTGGCGTTGACACAGAGGACACGGGTGGATGGGGCTAACCCAGATGGGCAAAGGCCCCACTCTATACCTGCGCTCCCACAATGTGCTCCCCCAGTGGATCAAGCCACCTCACACACCGCTTCAGGCCGTGAGGTGGAAGAGGTGGCCCCCCTCCAGGGAGAGTGTCACATTTGCTGCTCCTTTCCCTTGCCCAGTGGGGTTTAGAGGAAGAACGGTCGTTTTGCTCAACTCCCAGCCCTCATGGGCACAGGACAAGATGGGTGAGGGCCGGCAGCCACGGAGATTTGTGTGCTGGGGGGCTGCCGTGTGCCTCAGCAGGTGGCTTTCCTGCCACACATGCTGGCCTCGCAGCACTGGCTTTGCCTGTCGTGGACTTCAGACGAGCTGCTTCCAGCAGTGTCTGTGACCACTGCAGGTCGTGCTTCCATCTGGGCTTATTCCCTTCTCTGCTTCCCCTTTACCACCTCCCCCCCCCCCGCCATATCTCTCCCTTTTAAATCTATGGAGAGAGGGGCTCGAAACCTCTGGAAAGCAGCTGCTCAGGGCTCCCTGCTTCTGGTGGGTCTGAGCCCTGCGATGAAGCCTGGTTATTGGTCACATCCTGCCCATCAGCCTCCCTTTTGGTCCTGGCTCTGAGACATGGGCCAGGTGCCAGCCAGGCTGCCAGCGACGCTTGGCCAGTGCTCGTGCCGCCTGGCTGCAGGTTTTTGTGGCTGTCGAGCGTGCTGCACTCCAGCGGTGGCTTTATGGATTTAGCACGTGAATTAACGTCAGTATAGTCCTCACCCCACGACGGGTTTTGTTCTGCTTTTTTCTTCCAGTGGCTGCTGTGGTACATGCAAATTGCAGATGCGTAGAGGGATATGCATTGGGTAGCTGGGAAAAAAGGGGATTTTATAGTCAAGGATTCTCACCAAGCAATGAATAGCACTTGAAGATTGCATAGTAGTTGTGGAAAGTTAATTTTCAGTTCAAAGTTGTTTTTTTGTTTTGCTTTGTTTTATAAGGAAAAATATGACATAACAGAGATATCTCAGTGATTTATTTGTGCAGTCAAAAATGCTTTGATTTTGGAAAGCAAATGCCAAATACAAGGTGGAATTCATGGCAATCCCACAATTACCAGCCATCCCCCAGATGAAGTATGCCTGTGTGAAACATTCATTAACTTTTCTGTAATCGTGATCTGATTGGAAGCGGGTCAGGCAAACAAGAAGGACTAATTTTGGGCAAAGAAATAATTTTCTGTGAGTAATTAGGATATGTACTCATGGGTAAAGCATTTTGCTGCTGTACAAACATATTCATAACTGCTATTAATGGAATAAGGAAATATTTTGACAGGCAGCAGTCAAGATGAGCTTTTTCAAGCCACAGAATTTTCTGTAGAGGAATATGAATATGTCAGGACCATCTATACATCCATTCAGAAAAGATAGCTGGTGTTTTAGCCAGCTGAAATGATGTCCACGGGGCTGTAGTCTCTCCCACATACCTTTGTGATATCAGCAGGACCCCAGTGCTCAAAGGCTGCTCCGCCTGTCCCCCAGGAGCTCAGGGGAGGGACAAAGGGGGTGGGAAGCTGGGGGGCTTTGGTAATGCTCCTTTCTCTTCCTGGCTTCTTGAGCTACTGAGCTACTTTTTAATTTTTTTATTTTATTTTATTTTATTTTATTTTATTTTATTTTATTTTATTTTATTTTATTTTATTTTTATTTTTTAGTGTAAGCTCATTTTTTCCTCCACAGGGAGAATATTTCTTCTGAACTCCCTGACTCTAACTCCTGAGCACAGAGAGATGACTCCTGGAGAAGTGCTGCTGAAAAAGAAAAAGGGAGAAAAATGAGGTGTCTGCACAACTGTATCTTACCAAAAGCAAAGACCTCGCATGCTGTACTCCTGCTAGCATGGGTGCTGTAATGCTCATTTTACCAGGATAGGGCTGTGTTTGCCTTCTCACGCAGCCACTCTCCTCACTGCGGTGCCCAGGTCCCACTGTGGTCCCACTAGAGTGGTGGCACTGGCACTGGTGATGGGCTCGCTGCTCCTCCTGGCCACGCTGAGTGGAGACTGGGTTCTCGTATCCCTGTGAGACAACAAGGAGCTCACAAGGGAAAGCGTTTTGTGCAGAATACGTCTCTGAAACCTTTTTCTTTTTTTTTTTTTTTGGGGGGGGTGGCACATGGATGGGACACTTGAATTGTACAAAATGAAAAGATGTCCAGCTACATAATGCCTTGTTTGCATTTTCAAAAACTGGTGTATGACTTTGAAACTGCCTTCTGTAAGCAGAGTTCTGAAAAAAACATGGTTTCAAATGAAGGTTTCTTTACAATTTGTATGGAAAAATATTTCAAGTCTTGAAGTTGGGGGAAACAGGGGAATTTCCCTTTTTCCCCTCCCCTCCCCTCCCCTCCCCTCCCTCCCCTCCCCTCTCCTCCTTTCCCTTTCCCTTTCCCTTTCCCTTTCCCTTTCCCTTTTCCTTTCCCTTTCCCTTTTCCTTTTCCTTTTCCTTTTCCTTTTCCTTTTCCTTTTCCTTTTCCTTTTCCTTTTCCTTTTCCTTTTCCTTTCTTTTAATTCTTTTTCATTTTTCTTTTTCTTTTTCTTTCAGAGAAACATTTTGCCTAAATCACTGAGAATTGCTAAAATGCTTCTCTGGCCTAAAATTTCTGTCTCTACTGGAACAAGGAGACCATTGCTGGAGGTGGGCTGCATGCTGCAAGGCAGTGCAAGAAGGGTGGGCACAGGAGTAAGTGACGGCAAATTTATGAGGTCCCACCTTATAAATTTATGTGAAAAGCAATAAAAGTGGTTTTCAGGGTGTATCTGTATGTATATACTTCAATATGTGATAGAGCCACAAAAGCCCCATTTCCTTTGTCAGCACAAGAGCTTGCTGAACCACAGAGATGCTGGAAAGGTGCAGAGGTCAAAACCACTTTAGAGGGGTTTTTAATAGCCTTTAAATCCCTAGCTGGGATTGTGAAACTCCTACTGGGGTGCATAGAGAATGAGCCTCCTTATCTCCCCACTATGGTGACCTGCTGATAAAGTCCAGCTGCTATGAATGGGAAGCCACAAAATATTTGTATATCAAAAAATTCCACAGACCTTGATAAAACGGTGGCCAGGAGGAGCCTGGCGCAGATGGGATGTTCTTCATCATTCTGCTTCAAATGCTGAAAAAAGTCTTTTTGAGTAACAGTAGCAATGTTTTTTAGGTGGGACAGTGCTCATGCAGATAGAGCCACCTATCTTTCTAGGTTTCCTCTCCCAGAGAGGAGCTGTGGCTGGAGCAGCCGTGGCTGCCGCTGCAAGGGCAGGCTGACAGCTGTCGGAGAACCCCTTCTCCTGCCCCGTCCCCTCTGCCGCGGGTTAGCTGCTTGCTGTGAGGAGCCAGATTTGTTCTATTAAAAGTGTGTTCCCGGGCGGAGGGAAGTTCTCATGCACTCTGCCCCGGGCAGCCTGACCCGCGCTGGCTGCGGTGCGAGCAGCCTTGTGTTCAGCCCGGCCGGGTGATCAGAAGCAGACCGCAGCGGGTGCCTGCCCTGCTCCCCCCGCTGAATGCTGCGGGGAGAGGAGGGCTCGGGGCTGCCAGCACAGAGCCACCGTCCTGGCTCCTCACTTCACCCCTCTCCTGCCCCTCAGCAGGCCCATCCTTCTGTACCGATGGTGGCAGCGGCACCGGGAGGTCTCACACGTCCTCGGAGAGGTGACACCTGAGCTCTTTCCCAGCCCTGGTGCAGGCAGGTGGCCCCTGGGGGAACGTGGGGCTGGAGCGCTCCCCATTTCTGCAGTGTGCACTGCCGGGTGCTGGCTGAAAGGGGCTTGTCATTCCAAACCCCCTGGGACAGTGTGGGACCAGGCTCCCGAAGAAAGCACTTAGCTGTGATATTGTAAACAGAAAGAAAAGCTTTCAATCACTGGGTTGCCCTCTAACAAGAAATTAATAAAGCTCCCACTTAAAAGGCAGCAAAACTTCATGTCCAACCACGTCCAGGCCAGAAGAGTGGCAGGCAGGGAAGCGGAGTGATCTCCATGTGCTGCAGGATGCTGCGGCAGTGAGAAGCTCCTCCACTTCCCTGCATCTTCTCACAGTGAAGCGGGAGGATTTGCCAGTTTTTGAAGCCAAAATATTTTGATAGTAAAACGTCTCAAGTTCTCACACAGTTTCAACAACATCTGGTTTCTGGGAGTGACTTTTCAGGGTGTATTACAAAAGGCAGACTCGGTTTCTTCCCAGGGAAAGTCCTTATCAGGGAAACGCCTCTCCGATGAATTTCCTGCACAGGGACATATCCTGAGGAGAAGGAGGTTTGATTTTCCCCTTGTTTGCAACATCAGATTTAGAAAGAGAAAGAGAATTTTCTGTCTGCCAGCATTTCAACGTCCCTTCAGTTGAAGAAATCCCATGAGACCATTTCCAAGAGCACCCTCTGATTCAGACACCTGGAGAGAAAAACTCTCTGCGGTTAGAAGGTGTTTGAACAGCTCACAGGGTGCCTTGTAGTGAAGGTCACCTAGAAGGGGAGCCAGGCAGGGTTCTTGGTCCCAGTTTCCACACAGTCCCTCAGTTTTCAGTCTCGGTTCAGATGGGCACACTGACAGATTAAGGACCTCGACCAAGGTTGGATGGTGAGTCTGTGGCAGAGCAGAGGCTGGCACTCAGCATTCAGACCACTGGCCAAATTTCTGGCCCACCTCTCCTTCTTCATACCCTCACACATGGCTGCATTTTTCTCTTTTAAGAACAACTGGATTCATTCATCAGATAAATACCCTCTAAAGGGAGAGCTACCTTTGAGTGAGAAGCTCAGGACGTGACACTTTTACCATAAAGTTAACAAGCAAAATTCCTGGGCACTTCTCATCATTCCTACAAGAGTCCCCAAGGCCCATTTTCTTCCCAAGGACAGCAGCATCTGCACCTGGGTGAGGTGAAAGCACCCACTCAGGGCCTGGTAGAAGGAGCTGCTGTGGCTGCAGGGGCTTGGGTGACTCCCAAGACCTGGGTCTGGGCCTGTCACAAAGGGCAAGTTGGTGCCTCCTCGAGAGGGGACCTCTTCACTGGCTCGTTTGGTGGACGTCACCCTTAACAGCCCACCCATTACGCCCCTACCAGCACCTTGCACTCTGTTCCAAACTACACCTTGGTTTGAGGGTAAAGACGTGAATCCCAGAGCACTTAAATAATGACATTTATGAATTCCTTGAATGAAAACCAGTGCACCCTGTACCCTATAGTTTTATTTGTCGAATCAAGTGAGTATGTGACAGCCCAAGCAAATTCCTGCCTGTTAGCTAGGAACACAGTTACTTCTGAAGTTCTTTATAAACTTCTTTTGGCAGAGGTACAAAACACAGAGAAGTTACCGAGGCACATTCCCCACAGCTGCTGTAATCTTTACAAACCGATTTCTTATTGCACCAAGGGAATAAAAATAATGATATTCACAATAATAACAATGATGACGATGATGACATAGTTATTACATTTTCATCAGAGGATCCCTAAGCACCTTATAAACTATATATATAACTAAGTTTCAGAATAAATAATCCTGCAAGACATATAAGTATTATACTTTATTTTGCATGGTCCCATTAGGCTAAAGAAACAATAGAACAAATCCTAACTTACAGACTACCTTAACTTTAAACTTTCTTCTAATCATAATGTTAAAAATTGAAATAGCCTTCCCCCTGATGCTTTTCCCTATAAAAATTTCCATCTTGAAATATTTTGAAGAAATCTGGAGATGAATCAGAAAGCACAAGAATACATGGAAATCCCCTCAGCCCTTCTTATGTTGTTTTCAGCAATTCTACTTGAGGTGTGAAAAACTGGAAATTTCTTATTTTGGAAACACTGCTACTGTACTAAATAAAAGTAGCAAAGTAGTCAAATACACTTCTGGGCAGCTCTTCTATTTTATCCAGAAAACATTTTTATTTAGGAAAAATACCTATTGGAAAGTTTTTATTTTTTACAAAATTATGGAGATGATTCTCGCTTACCCTCTTCACTTTGGGCAAAATCATTTCCTAATTACAAAACAAAAAACTTTCATAATTAATTCCCCTCACCTTCAAATCCCTCATTTTTTCCTACTATCTCTTTGTAAATGATTAGGTAGGACAACATTTCTTATCTTGTCATGTATTTGTTTGTCCCTTATTGGTCCTTTAAGCTGATGCTACAATGGTGTACATACATAATTATGCAGTTTACTAACCAAAGACATGCTATTCAAATTAAATACTCATTAATAGAGCTTGAGGCATGTGCTAAAGTACTCGTAGAGTCTGGGTTATTAGTTTTCTCTGTTGGATTGCTTGCGTATTACATATTTTATGGGAGAGAATAAAAAAAATCCAAACCCCTTAAAAGCAAGAAAAAATGTTTGCAAAGACGAGACACCATCCCTCCAAAACCTTCTTATGAAAAGTAGCAAGTGCTATAAAGCCACAGACAATAAGTTAGTCTGGCCAATTGAAACTAATAATTACATATTTCCCTTTAAATGACTTGCCCAAGGTCACACTGCAAATCAATGGCAGATTCGATAATTTAGCCCAAGAGTCCTGAAACCCAATATCCTGCTCTCACCACTAGAAACCACTGCTCGACTGGCTTCCAATCTGTGAACGATACATTACATAGGGAGAAAAACTATAGGTGTTTTCTTTCTTTGTGTGCTCCTGACATATATAGAATTTCTGTTTTCTTCAGTCTAGGATAGTAAATACCTAGGCACATTCTCTGTAAAAATGTATTGAAAAGTTGTCAGAATCTGCTGGGTCTGTTGGCTGAAAATGACACCTGGGGCTGCTCTAAGCATTACTAATGTTGTGTGCGCTTCTTTTCCTTGCTTGAAGAGTAAGTCTTGTGGCCAAGATGATAAAGATCAAAGTAGTAGTAACAACCAGAAAATAATTCATTTTTCCAATGAGAAAATTTCTCAAATATTTTTTCCAATCTGCTGGCAATATCTTGATATTCAGCTAGATACAGATTTATTTCTATTTTTTCAAAAACTCAACTATTTTTGCATTTCAAAATTCTTTTTTCCCCTGTTACTTTCTTACCAAGATTTGCAATAGAATGAATAAGGGGCTCTAAATTCATTTTTCCCCTTTCTCCACTCTCTATGTTCCAAAGTAGAAATATGTCCAATGAGGACAAAGTTGTAAAAACAAATAAAAGTATGTAAAATTGTGTTTCTTTTTAATGTTTTTAAAGAAAACATGAATGCGAAATCACTAACCTCTGGATTTCCCCTTAGAATTTTAAAAGAAAAAGAAACAATTCTGCATGAAGAATTCACACAGTGTGCAGAAAGTCGCTGTGTCTGTCCCCTTGGGAACCCTTCAAGCAGCGATGGGGAGGAGGAGCCCAGAGCCTGCAGGGGAAAGCCAGGACTGACCCTGCAGCATTTTGGGTGCAGGGAGCTGAACAGCAGTGCATCCTGCTTACGGTTCCTCCCGCTGAGCTGGGAGACAGCGATCTCCTTCCACACCACCAAGACTAGTTGGAGACATGGTGCTGAATTTGCTTCGTGCTCTGTCAGCTTCAAACCCAGAGCGTGGGCTTATCCTTCGCTGCCTCCTCTGGATGCGCGCTGCAAGG
This sequence comes from Anser anser, assembly GCF_964211835.1. Lineage (NCBI taxonomy): Eukaryota > Metazoa > Chordata > Aves > Anseriformes > Anatidae > Anser > Anser anser. The sequence goes on from NC_139727.1 coordinate 23,240,695, forward strand.
TCACCATCAATTTTCTTGCCATCCCTGCTCTTGCGGCAGCCCCCCACAGCAGGTGTTCCTTGAGCCACCCGCTCTGAGCGCACCAGCTCATTTGTCAGTCCTGACTTCAAGCGGCGAAAGCTTTTCCCTGCCCTTCAGAGAGCACATGTGCAGGGAGCTGTAATTAGAATAGATTTTATTGCCAGGCAGGAAAGGGCCCCACTCGATTCTCCAAACACATGGTCCCTACAGCCCCGGCCAGTAACAAGGTTATGAGGACACTCTGAGGAGACTGCTTAAGAGTAGGCTGGTGTCATGCTTGGATGGTGCACATTTGTACCCTTTCCAGTCTTGTCCCCCAGGATGGCATAAACCTTATGCCTGTGAGGTAGCAGCAAGATAGGTCTGTGTTAGCCCTGATTCACAACCAAATATCCCCCAACCCTCAGGATGTCCTCTCTTCATGACCTTAAAAGAGTCTTAGGGGAAGGAGTTACAGGGTCTCCTGAGACCCTCCTGTGCAGTGAATCACCGGGGCCAGGCGGAGAAACCCAAAAGGGAGCAGGTGGTGAGGTGCCAGAGACACTGAGAAGTCAGCATCGTGTGTGCTCCTGAAGGGTCGGAGCTACTCACAAGTGCACTGAAGGAGCCCAGGTTCTGCCAAAGTTCAGTTTCCTGGTGGTGAAAGCAGTGTCTAACTACACACACACAAACCAGATAATGTGGGTAATGGCAATCTGGGAAGGTCAGGCCAGCCCATGCCTCGTGGGGAAGGAGAGTGCCTTCCTAGCCTCTCCAGGCAGCGTGATGCTCCTTGTTTGAATGGATGCAACAAGGAGCCATGACTGATCGTGCTTCTCCAAAAGGCTTGCTTATTGTGCATACTTGACTTGAGACATCTTGTGCTGGCCTGATTTTAAGGCAGCAAACACGTGGACCTAAGATACATAGGTGTAAGATGTCTTGTAACCAAGAACCTCAGATCACCACCACCTTCTTAAACTTTTGTCTATGCTGACAACTACCCCATTAGAGCTATAAATGGGTAGCACCGCCCCGGAGAAGCAGCTGAAGCAGGTACAAGACAGCAAGAAAGCCCCAGGTAGCTCACACAGTCTGTATGAGTCAACAACATCACTGATTTCTTCACATCAAGCTCACCCACACCTTCTTGGCTGGGCGAGGGTCAGCTGGGTCACAGCAAGCCATCAGAGGAAGAAATCTCCGGGCCATTTAGTGTTACAAGTGATCTTCAGTGCACTCCAGTGCCAGATATATTGGAGAACTGAAGCAATCCATGGTTGACCTGGTGAATATGGCATTTTTTTGTGCCTTCTCTCTGCGAATAGATGCAAGCCCTGAAGAAGAGAGCTAATTGCTCCTTTTACCTTACAACACTAGCTACACGAGCAATAGCATCAACCATTATCAACTCTTTATAACGCCTCATTTTTAGAATAGCCATTCCAGTGCACTGCATGCTATTTTCTGCAAGGCATGAGGAGGTGATGGCAGGGCCATTTGAGCCTTCAGATGATAGCAAGTAATGCAGAGCAGCCAGGCTCTGGGCATGGCTCTTCGCCAATGCATATATTTTGTTGGTTTTCAGAACAGCAGGAGTCTGGAAAGCAGAGCAGAATTTTGGTCCTCATCTAAGACTTGGCTGTATGCAGATTTGCTCTCTTCAGTACAATGATGAGGTCTGTTCTTTCTCAGTCTGGCTCTAGGATTTAAAATGGAAGCTTATTGTTATCATAGTCCCATAAAACTCAAACCCAAATCTAGCCCTTGACAAACTTGGGTAAATTTCCTACGGATAGCAGAATGGCCCAAGAATTCTTAAAGGAAGCTGTGAGAAAGAGTTGAGATAAAGATGTACCAATAAATACACACCCAAACCCTGGCATTCCGAACTAGGGCCTTACTCCCCTTTAAATCTGTCCTTCCACAAGAAAGAATTGCAGTCAGACAGCAAAGTTGCACCCGTGTAGAAATCCTGGCTGGGAGCGGAAGATCAGATCCCTGGGTGACACTTTGTGGCTTCAGAGCTTTGGGGTGCTTTGATCTGGGCTGTCAGAGACCAAACTAAGATGCTGTGATCTAGTGTTTAATCTTTGCCACAATGGCATCTGGAGCTAGAATTCTCTTCTTCAGGCTGATTTCTTGTTTGAAATAAAATCAGGTATGTTTACTCCATAAAGTACAATGGAAAACTCTGAAACTTAAACAGACCTATGGCCTCTGTATGTGTTCTCTAATGTGCTACCCATTACAAGCAGAAACACCACAGGCAGCTCTCCTCCCATCACAACCTGTCCAGCTTGTGTCAGGTGGGCAGAACAGCTCACCCCAGGAATGCACTATTTAAACGCTGCCAGATAAATAACACCAAGGACAAATTAGCTGAAGTTTCATTAGCTGGGCCCTTCAGTGATATCACTGGGAGACATCACCTGATAAGAGGCCACTTTGCAACCTGATCCTGTGTTTCTCTATCAAGTGCCTAGGCGATGCTTGGAGAACACAAATCTGTTAGCAGGCAATTTACTTATGCCTTGCCAGGTCCATTTGCAAGCTTCTTTTTCTCTGTGAATTATTGTAACATCAAACATGCCACCTGCTCCTCCTTGGGAAAAAGCCATGGTAGAGTAAGCAGCTAGCAGAGCTGTTAGATCCATCAATCTTTCTTGTGGCAATGGTGTCCTAAAAGGATGTAAAAACTTGGAGATGAATGCCTACAAGTAGGATATGAGCCTCTCAGCCCCACTTATGGAATATCTTTCCTTGTTCTCTTATAATTACACCTCATTGCCTATCACGAGAGGCGAAAAGCCTGTCCACACCCCAGGCACTTCAGTCCAGCAAGCCATTACCAGAAAGTGAATTCTGGAAAATGGCTCCAGAGGTAGGAAAGAAATGCAATCAAGCACACTGAGGATAGACACAGACTGCCAATAACACAAGACATTTAATGCTTGTGGTTCATATTTGCTTATTTTACTTCGGCATCACCACTTATGTGCCTCTTTTGTAAAACAGCAGAAAGAACAAAGAGAACCTTGACAGACACTACACCATTTCTCATAGTCAGAAGTAGGCACAAGCCATTTTTACAACCAAACAGTAATTTTACTGGAAAAAAAAAAAAAACTGATGAAAAAAGTGAGAAGTTTTGAAGTTCGAATCTCTGAAATGAAATATTCTGTGCTGCCATTTCAATGAAGACCAACTTCTTGCAACTGCTCAGGCTCGATGCCTACAGCATGGTGTGATATTAGACTATCTTGCACACATTCTTTTCACTTTGATGAAAATTCATGTTTATAAAAGAAGCAAACAAAATATTTCTTTGGTCAGACTTGTGTTCCAACAGGGTGGCGTGCTGGAAACCGTAGCAAAAAGTGATTGTTGCTGTTTATTAAGCAAGAGAAACAAAACTCCAACCACAGATTTAGATAAATTACAGTTCCTTGGTTTAAGATTTATTGTTTCCAGGAAGAAAAATGGAGTTTTTCCCAGGCTTGTTTTTGCTACTGATACTGCATTCTTTCACACTATCTCTGGAGAGATTTCTCCCTTTCACTCTTTGGGATGCATGGGAGTTATACCAAGCACCATCTTCTGCAGAATAGCTAGATCCTTCTTACCACGGGGTCCTGTTCCTTTCCTGAAGGAAAATCTGCTCTCCTACAGCTCCACACCAAGTCTCAGAGATCTGAAAACAGTTCTCTGCTCACCTGGCTGTAGCAACCATCCAACACATGCTGAAAGGAAGCAGCTCTCTAGTAGACATAGAAGAGCATAGGCAACAAACATCACATAGCCTCATCTAGCTAGCTGGAGTAGAAATCTCCCTGGGTGGCAACCTTTCTGCCATGAGCACCTTGCTATACTACAAAGAGAATTTTAACTGCAGCATTTTTTAATTTTCCATCCTGCACAAACAGCAGTCTCACATCAAGTTACCTATGCAAACAAGGCTTGCTATGAAATCCCAAGGGCCATCGAGCAGGGTATCTCTTACCCAGGTAAGGGTGGAGAGCTGGTTTCCAAGCTGAAGAGTTCTTGCAGAGAACAGACGCAAAGACTCCCTCTCTAGCCTAGAGTATTTGTTGCTGTTGAAAAATGCTAGTAAACCCTTCTAATAGAGGAATAGTTGTACAAACTGCCTGTAAGAAAAGCAGGGATAATCATCAAGAAACCTCAAGGACTTAATCACTCCCTAAGTCCCTCCTATTTCACCCTCCTATCATCAAACCAATGACAATCTCCTCTCTTTTATAAGTGAGCACAATTAGCTCCGTAAATAGTTCAGCTGGCACAGCTCAGCTCTGCTGTAGTGGAGAGCTGTTGATTTACCCCAGCTGAAAAGCTGGTGCCCAGAGTTACTAGTCCTGCAGCTGATTAAGTTGTGTTTCAGGGAGTAGATGTGGGGTAGGATTTTTTTTTCTTTTTCCTTTTTTTTTTTTTCTTTTCCCCTGGTAAGGTTGGGAAGTTCATTTTTAGAACAAACCAATGCTTCTGCTTTCATTAGAAGTCATTTGCTCTGCAGAAATCTTTATAACTCTCTTTATCTTTTGCTAGGTGGAGAGCAGAAGCACTTCTATCTATTATTATTCCTTACAAATAACCTTGAGTAAAGGAATTTCTATCTATAAGGAAACAATTAAAGGATCAGGAATGCTCAGTTCTTTACATTTTCAGCATGAACTTGCATCTCACCCTCTGTTGGTATTTTTTTTTTTTTGTCTCCTCTGGAATGTTGTGAAGCTGTGTAAGGAAAGTCTGGATGAAGTGAATGCTGTAAGGAAGAGAAGAATTCTTTTACAGCTGGATCCTGCTTCCTCTGTGCTAATTGATGCAGAATAGAAACAAATGTGGATGCTAAAATACAAGAAAAAATAGCTGACTGACCTCACGCCCAGACAATACCATGCTAATTATTTCACATAAATCAGAGCATAAGAAAGTTTGGCATGCTCTGTTCAGTCTATAGGAATAATTTGTTACAGTATAGGAGAGAAAAATTAGCCAAATTGGAACACTAGTTCACGCAGGAGTGAACTCATTGACTAAATGCAGTTGTCTACGCATGAACTGAATTGGACCACATTGTTCACAACTCTGTGGTCATCACTGCTAAAACAAAGTGCATCCTTCAACACACAGTCTGTGGGATGCTTTGCTAAGCAGTTGTGCCTCTTGCAAAATTAAAACCTTCACTCAAGCGTAGGCTCGAGACTTGGTGGCAGCAGGGTCTCCTCAAACGTGTCCAGCATTTTGTGGCTCTGTTCACCAAGGGAATACTGAGTAAATTGTCTTCTTGGGCACTCTGACTCATCAGCACTGAGACACCCACAAAGTACTTAGCAAAGCATGTCATGTAAAATGGCCACCCAAGGTGTAGGATCCCACAGGATGGTATAAGCATAGAGGAGATGAATTGTGGACCAAGGATCTGCAATATGTTCCTGTTTCCCTCTCCTTTACCTTAAAAGGAGAAGCACATAAATCTTGTGTTAGTGAAGTTTGGTCACCGAACCACGAAGATGTCACTTCTCTTTGTTTTGTTGCTTGCAGGTAACTTGGTGCTTTTGCAGAATGGGGGGAAATGGAAGCAAGAGGCTACAGAAGGGTTTCACAGTCCAAAATCCGGTGTTTGCTTTTTGTGAAAGGAACAAATATTTGCAAACATCAGCATTTTAACCTCAAATTATTTCATTTCAGAATCCAAAATTGCAGAGGAAACATTTCACTCTGGCTTTGCTGATGCACTCCGGTTTGTGTAACTCTTCCCCCGGCTGCGGATTGCTGTTGCTGGTAGCTTTCATCTTCCCCAGCTGATCTTTTTCCCAGTGTCATGTTGATTTATTTGTCTTCATTGGGATTCTGATAACATTTCACCAATAAATTAGTTTTAAATTAAACTCTCTGTTGTGACTTTTATGTTGCGTCCAGTGCATGTGCTGGAAAGGAAGTTTCATTTCAGAGATACTTTATTCTTCTTTTTATTGCCCTCTTCAGCTACAGACTCACCATCTGTTACATCTATTTTACTTTGGGTGAAAATTGTAAAAGCACTCTGTAAATTATGGATAAAAATTGCCACTAGTGAAAATGAGGAACTGAAAAATAAAAACCAACAAAAAAGCCACAAAACAACAATTTCAACTTGTCTCAAAACATAAGCAGTTTTACATAAAACTGAGGATTCAGCTTAGGATGGGAATATGAACCTGTGCCTTGTTTACGGGGTATCTACCAAGGGAATAAAGCCCTACAGTGTCTGTCCCTCCAGGTCTCCCTATCTCCCTGACGGTAGACCTGTACAAATGCTAGAAAGCAGCACCAGAGCAGCCTGGGGCAGGCCTTGAACCACGCTCAGTCTGTCTTTATCCATTTTTTGAGGTACGTCACCGTCACCCTGCAGCTCCAGGGTGATGCCAGCTGGGCTGTGCCCCTTGCCCACTAGCTGTGGTGCCAACAGCCTGCCCAGCGGGGACACCCTGCCTGCAGCCCTATCTCTGCTTCTCCTCTACTCCCACAGCAGCCTCAATGGTTAAGCTGAGAGTGTTTTTCCACCTGCTGGGGAATCCTGCGGGCAGACGCGCAGCAACCCAAGAAAAACTTTTCCTTCACAGAAAAGAGGCCTGAGACCCGCTTCTGCTCTGTCTGTGCCAGGTGAGGCTGTGTTCACTTCCCAGCAGCACTGTGCCGGCCACCTCTCTGCTTTTATGCAAGGCAGGAAATTGTTTTTCGTGCGGGTGGCAGCAGGACGCACACAGCCCCGCGTGCTGCGGGCACGGCCGCCTGGCCCAGGGCAGGTTCCCCAAGCTGGCCTGGGGTCTCTCGGTTTTGGCAGCACTCTCAGGTGCTGAGAGGAGGTGAAAAATGCATGTTTGGCTTAACCGAATTCCAAAATGCTGGATTTTATCGTATGGAATATAAAAGCAGCAAGCACTGCTTCTGCTGTAGTTTATTTTTGTAGCAGATGCCGTTCATTCTCCTCTCGCCTCATCTTTTCAGCGTGTTGTGGGTAGTGGTGATGTATAGTCTTCTTGATGAAGCACTTATCTGGGGCTTGTTACTGTAACGACAGAGCCCTCCATACTCTTTCAGGGTTTTATTATCAGAACCACTGCTTTGCTGCAAACCGATATTCGTAAATCATCATTTTCTCATAAAATCAAAGGGGAAAAAAAAGATCTGAAAACCTGCCACCTACTTTACTGTGTGATTCCTCGCGTGGTCCAGCTGCCTGACCCAAAGGCAGAGTCATGTCAGCTGTGCCTGATTTGTATTCCATTATATTTATATATATAATGGAATATAAATTATACTCCAGGAGATGTAAAAGAATCTCCTGGGTTTGAAGGGTGAGTCCAGATTTCAGGCTGAAGGCTGAAACCCGGCAGTGCTGCAGCTGGTGAGGGGGTTTTGTGCAAAACCAGTGTCAAAAAAAAGGATGGAAATTCAGTCAGAAAGAAATTATGAAGTCTTGTGCCAAGAATAAAGTCTCAGGCTCTCTGGTGGTATCTTCAAAGAAGATCTTGCTTGCTGACTTGTACAATGTCTTGCTCCATAATACTCTGAATTTTGTGCTGCCAGAGCCTTGTGCGCAGGAGCTGCCTGCCCAAATCGCACCTTCAGCCCTCAGCTGCAGCTTCCAGTTCCCAAGGGACCACCTGAGGAACACCTGCCTTGGCCACCCTGTCCTGCAGAGCAGGAAGGTCAGCCAGGAGGTGTCTGGCCATGCTCCTTCCCGTCAAGGTGCTGGAGGAAGCCTTGGGAGGAGATGCACCTTGGTGCCTCTTGTGTCAGTCCCTGGCCTCAGAGGAGAGAGCTTTCATGTATTTTCCTCTATAGCCTCTTGCTATTTTTGGAGAGGAAATCCAGAGGAACTCTTAATAGCAGCATGGATGAAAAACAAACCTCTTTGCCTTAGTCCCCAGGATAAACATTTCCAACACCAGACGAAAATGAGGGCCCCTGAGGTTCCTGCCCCATGTCCGTGTCCCAGCACCCACAAACAGGACATCCTCTCCAGCTCTGCCGCTGGTGGCATTTCCCAGAGCAGATTCCCCCTCTTGTGTCCAAACTGCTTCTCACCACCTTGCCTGCACAAACCCCCTCTCTGCCATCTGGGGCTTCTCAAGCCCGCTCCTTCCCGCTCGCTGCCCCAGCCCTTGGGACCCCCGCTGCGTTGAAGGCTCACACCCCCCTGGAGCAGGCAGGGCCTGGTGTCACCTCCCTGCTGCTAACCCCACGCCACGGAGCAGCCCCCGCCATGCCACTGCGCCCACCTCCCCCTGCTGTGGGGCAGCAGCTCCCTCCCACCCCTTGGCCGGGCAGCGTTTTCCCAACAGATCATGCAAAGAAATCAGACCGCATCCCCCGCTGGCTTTGGCCGGCCAGGAGAGTGGCTCTGGGATTTCTCTCTCTGTCACGGGAGTTGTGCAACTCTGCGTTTCCCTCGTGTTTTATGTCTCCTGGTCTCCTCTCCCAGCTGGCAATCTTAGTGAAGTCTCAATGCTATGCAGCTCTTCTTCGCTGGTGGGGCTCTACTGGGGTGTCTCTGCTGCAGGATCTGCAGGGATCCCACTTGTTTCAGGGACGCTCTCCTTCCCAGACTAACATTAGGTCAGCCGTATTAGATCTTTGTAAAATCTTTGGATGTAGTTCACTTCCAAGTGACAGTGTTTGGTCTGATATTTTTGGATGTTAGTTATTTTAAGATTTAGGGAGGGTTTTTTTTTTTTTTTGGCAAATGAACTTATCCCACTGTACAAACAAGGAGGAATCAGAGCTATTTATGAATTTGGGATAAACACAGAAAACTGTTTTCCTGAAAAAAGAAATGAGTCTGTTTAAATGTTAAACAACATTTCTTTTCAACTTTTTCTAAACAGAAACATTCTTTTGCATCTGAACTACATTTTCATTTATGAATTGACATCAGTTGTAGAAAGATTTTTCAAAAGCTTGCATAAAACAACCCAAATGAGCCATTTCTAGTTCCAGTCAGAGTCTTTGTGATTTTTACTTTTGATTCCCTACCAGAACCCAAGAGAGCCCTTGGTGTTTGGATTTGAAAACCAAGAGCTGTTCCCACTCTTTGCCACAACAGCTTTCCTGGCATTGGCACCCACTGTTTTGTTGACTCTTCCTTGGCAGATGGCAGAGGGACAACATCCATGGCTGCACTGACCAAGAGGGTCCTTCCCAGGACACCTCTGTCCTCCACTGAGGCTGTTGCCAGCTACAGTGGTCCTGGAAAAGGAATTCACTGATTTTTTATCTCCTGGGCCAGTGCTGCTGTTTTTTGTTTGTTTGTTTGTTTGTTTTTCCCTGACATGCCTCTCGAATCTCTATTTTTTTCTATCTCCTTTTTTATTCCTGTAATTTTTGTCTGTCTCTGTGCCAGGATTTCATAGGCAGAGTTACACCAAACAGGTGAAGACCACTCCCGAATCAAACCTGCTACTGGTTTATTTCATTTTGCTTTTCAATATGTGGACCACTGCATAATTTCTAAATGAACTATATCGCTGCATAGCCGATTTGGGCCTCTTCCAACAGGTTAGTTCTTACTTATGTTTCTTGGAGCCCTTGCAAATTGTACTTCTTAAACCTCTCAGGGATTCCTAGTCCCCAGATAGAAACCAATAGTTAGTTTAGTGCATTGATGATGAATGAACTGAGGGTGATATTTGACTGAGGAAGTATAAGGAAAGAAAAAGGGGAGGAGAAAGAATGAACTGCCCTGCTACTCCAGCACCACTAAGAGCTCTGCTCCCTCAGGTTCTTCAGCAATGCCTCTTAAATATATGCTGGATCAGATCAAAACACAAAAATTTAAAGGAACTGGCCAAATAATTTCTTCTTGATCCATTCAGCCCTCTTCAAGTCAATGGGATTAATGACTGCAAATCCTTACAGCCAACGGGATTAACATGTGTGTATTCATTCTAGAGGAAATCTGGTGATTGGATGAGCTTTCCTTGATGTCACACTATTCCCCATTTGCAATTAGATAGGAAGATTTTTAATTGTAAACTAATTTATTCAGCTATTGTCTGTGCACAAAGTTTCAATGACTTTTGACTAAATGGAACATTTTAATGGTCTGCATTATTTCATTGTTGAGATGTTTCAAACAAAGAAACTATTGGAACAGATTTCTTAAAGAACCTAGTTTCTAATTAATTGCAAATCACAAACTAACAAATTACCAGACCATTCATCTCATACCCAGAGGGATAAGTGCTGCCAATTTGAGGAGGAGACTATATTTTTCAAACATAACAAAGAGGCTGAATTCCTGTTTTCAGTGCAAAACGGAACTGTGCCTTAACTGTGAGATCCAAACTCGTGCCTGTATTAGAACAGTCCTAATTTAACTATAAAATTGAATTATCCACTGATGATACTTTGCAATCTGATTCCCTTGCAGAGATTTCCATCATTTCCCTAATACTATCTTTGGCCATCACCTGGCTGCATATGTTCTGGTGATTGCTGCCATTTCTCCTCTTCATTAGTTTCCTGACGCCCTTAGTTTTTGGCACTGACTTACAGCATTCAAGACAGGAAAGCAGTCTGAGTACCTTAACTCAGTGTCACTTGCAGACCAGTGCAGTGATAGGACAAAACACATCATAGCCTCACAGGAAATAGCAGGGCCCCCACAAAACTTTGCTTGTTCGCCAGATGTGCTAGACCCAAGCAGTTAAGAAAACAAAAGGTGGCACTGAAATAAATTAGCAGAAAAATTCCATCTCTGAAATCTAACAAGAAAAAAAGAAAAAATAAAAAAAAGGAAAGCAAACTTGTTAAGTTATAAATTTTAGAGAGATACATGGGGGCATATCAAAAAGAAAAAAAAAGGGGGGGGGGGGAAGACAGCTTCAATTTATTGATTAAATTATCCTGTGTTTTTTGAACATTCTTCTTATGACATGAGAAATAACAAGTGCTAAATAAACTATAATAAGTTATGCATGACGTGTGGAGTAATTGTGGCTTCTTGAAGGTGGATGATTTGGGCAGGGTTCTCATTGTCTTTATTTTTACCATGCCTGTAAGGTGGTATTCATTTCTAGACCCTCCTGCATGCAGTTGGGTGTGAAAGGCACCATCCTGTGAAGTACAGAGGATGGCTGGGAAGTGCCAGGGAAGTCAAAGCAGTGAAAGCTGAGCAACTCAGGCCACTGGGAGGGTTAGGATCTCAGGGAATTCCAGCTGCTCTCAGGATCAAAGGAGTGATGGCAACGTGAGATGCTGCAGCAGGGTGAGGGTCTGCCCTGGACCCATATGTGACCATGGACACACTGCTCCCTGCTACGTGCTGTTTCCCTCCCTGTTCTTGTCCAGACAAGCTCCTCAGAATAAAAATTTGCTTGGCTGGGTTCACCTGTGCTGACCTCCTGGTGCTTCACCTGAGTCCCTCAGTGGTCCCAGCAGGGCAGGCTGGCGGCCTGGCGGAGCACGGCAGCAGTCCTGGGCAGGCCACAGCCCCATCCCTCTTGTTGCAACTAGGACAAAATAGAGACTGAAACATACCCAGGCTTTCCCCTAGTATGGATTTGGCATGCTGAGTGGACCTGGGTCCATGAAAGTGGACGTATACTCTGTGTTTACACAGTAACAAACACTGTTTTTATTGCTTCTAAAACCTCCCTGTGCTAATGTAAGAAAATCAGCAGTTATTCATTTTTCTCATTATAGCTGTCTTACCTCCCCAGCAGCAGAAATCTGATAGCTAGGAATATTCGACAGGGGGAGCAGGGCTGTTTAGGCTGATCATTGTTACGTATAAAATCATCACTATTAAAGCACTAACCAAGTTACTGCTTTATAGTATCACAGATCACACACCCACACCCTCAGCTACTAAGCCTCAAGACTGCAGGAACCTCAGGCAGGGAAGGATCTCCACAGAATTAGGTCTCTTTGAGCCCAAACTAGTGTATTTAGCCCCTTCCTAGAATGTGATTGCCTAACCTGTACCCGAGCCTCTTCAGTGAAGGACAATTTTCTGCTCTGCTGCACTGATGGATGGAAAGCTTTCCCCAGGCTCCAGCCAAAACAAGTTTTTGATGCAGATTAAGCTGATCTCTCCTTGTCCTTAGTTTCATCCAGAACAATTGCTTGCCGTCATCTTTATTAGAGTTTTGTGTGCATTTAGGAACCATTCTTGTCTCCCCTTCATCTTCTCTAGACTAAACATATGCAATTCTTTCTACCTCGCTGGCTATAATTTCCATATTGCTGATCATCCTTGTGATCTCCTCCAGATTGTTTCCAGTTTATCTACATCTTTATTAATGTACAGTGCCCAAAACCTTCCAGCTGAGACCTGTACACCAAAGTGCAGAGCAAAATAATTGCCTTCTTAAAGATGGCTCCACAGATACAACTCAGAGAGGTATATATATGTTTTTTCCAGGGCATTGCACTGTCAACACAAATCCAGCCTGCCATTTGCTGTGCCCCTCAGACCTTCTTCTGCCATCCCACCGCTCATACCTTTCTTACAGCTTTATAGTTGGGAATTTGATTTCTCCCTACTGAAAGTAGCAGTTATCCTAGCACTTGCTTAACCAAGTTGGCTGTAGACCATGTTTCCAGTTTATCCAGATCGTTTCTGCACTTTGATCCTCTGACTGAGATTCTCTTGTAGCCTCTCCAAGTTTAACGGTAACTGCAGATTTCATCATCTGCATCATTAGTGAAAAGAATGGAAACAGGCCCAGAAACGATCCCAGAGGAATCCCACTTGAACAACTTCCTATTTGATAGGAACAATTGATAAGTATGTTTTTGGAGTGAAGTTCATCCAGTTGTGCACCCGTCCTGTTGTGATTACATTTCAGCTCATACCTAATGCGACCACGTCAGGAGGTTAGGATAAATCACATCCACTTGCTCTTCTTTATTCACTACACCAGTTACTCTGTTAAAAAGGGAAATTAGGCTGGTTTGACATGATCTGTTCTTGACAAACTCAAGTGGACTGCTTTTTATCACCATCCCATCTTCTAGGTATTTAAATACTGATTGTTTAATAACTCATTCCAGATTTTTTGGAAATCAGGGTGAGTGGTTTATAGCTTCCTGGGGTCTCATTACTCCCTTTTAAAGATCAGTACTATATTCACCTTTCTCCTGTGCTCTAGGGCTAATCCCATTCCATGTGACTCCTTTACAATAACTGATTTACAATAATTGTTAGCAATTCACGGATTACTTCATTTTATTCCTTGAATAAGTTCAGGTGAACTTTATGAGCCCCTGCTGACTTGTACGCAGTTGGCTCATCCAACTATCCTTTAACTTGGTCTTTTCCTGTTTTGGTCTGCAGTCCTACCTCGTTTTAAAAATAAGTTAGGTAATTAGTTGGTCACAAACAGTTCTTTTTTTTTTTTTTTTTTTTAAATGAAGGCTGGATCAAGAGATGTGCCAGGCTTCTCTACATCATTTGTTATTTGCTCTCTTTTCCTGTTTAGTACTGGATCAAGACTTTCCTTTTTCTTCCTCTAATTAAAATGTATTTATAGAACTTTTCCCTGTTCCCGTTTATGTCCTTTCCTAGTTGAAACTCCTTTTGTGCTGTAGCTGCTCTGATTCTATCCCCAATTGTTTCTTATTCCATTGTACTTACCTATGTGCTTGTAGTCTCCTTTTTGTAGTATCCACTTTATTAATGTCCCAGAAAACTACTGATGCAGCTGCAATTGTTTTACTGTGTACCTGGTAGTTTTCTGCATAGGGGTAGCTTGCTCTTATGTGTTTGACATGGCCATCTTTTAGGATCTGCTAGCTCTTTTCTTGCCACTGAAAACCTTGATTATCTACTTGAGAGACCCTAGTTAGTAGGCCCTTGAGAATGTGGAACCTAACAGCCTTATTTGCAGGGTTTTACTTTACTGGAATAGCGGATAGTGGTTAACTGGCATTTCACAGGCACTGTCCTCCAAATTGCTACATCATTAGAATACCAATACCCTATTTTATTTTTATTTTTTCCCAATCAGACCAAAACAAGAATAGTTCATCTGTCACCCTCTGCTTTTTCAAACAGAAAGTTATGTCAATACACTTCAAGAGCTCTCCAGTTGGTGTCCTTCCCTATTGCTTTTCCTGCCCGGTTTTTGGTAACTAAAATCTTATGTTGCCACCATAGCTCATTGTTTGGATATCTTGTACAAATGCTCATAAAAAGCTGCTTCTTCTTCCTATTAGTGATTAGATGGCCCATAGCAGATTTCTGTCCTGAGCCTCCCCGAGGTCAGCTGTGTCATGGCAGATGAACAAAGGCTTCCAGTTCTTGCTGTTCCCCTGGCTCCCTGTGTTTGCCTACGGTGGTCAGCACACTGCTCCTGTATTTACATTTTTGTCTGCTTTATAACTGATGTTTCTGATTCTCAGGCTGCAGCTAAAGACAACACATTTTTCAGTTAGCTGAAGGTTTCTGCAACCTGACCTCTCTGAGTCTGCCTAAGAGGCCATGGTCAGATTGTTTAATGGTTTAGGATAATTCTACCCCAATTTGGTATAATCTGACAGGCATTCCTCCATAACTTGGTAGGGCTGGTTTGGACCAATGTGCAATTCAGCCTGAATGAATTGATCACAGTTTGACCCAATGACCTCTTGAAACTGTAACAAGATGTGCAAACTCCTGGAGTGGGATGTAACATGGCTGTTGGCAAAACCAAAGAGCAATCCACCAATCCACCCCAATGTGTAGCAGTTCCATCCTAAAAATGCCCTGGGACATCATGATAGGTGAAGACTAGATACCCATCATTATATGCTGTCTCCCAGTGCTCTGTTGAGACATTAGCTCTTTTTAATCTCAGAGAACTCCATGACTCCCTCACCTTGTTCTCAGTCTTTCTGGAAAGCCACCCCCAGGTCATTACCAAGCTCACGGGGACACCAAATTCTCTGTTGGCAGGACTTCAGCGTGACTTCAAAGGTGTGTTTATGCTCCTCGTGTTTCAGACATGGCTGTGCAAAATGGTTCTGCTGTAAATTCTTCTAGGGCTTGAATTTGCTCTTATTGCACTTGGGGACAGAATGACATAATCTGTGAAGGATCAGGCCGGGGGAAGTAGAGTTAAGCACATGCAGAAGCCCTTGAAGACCTGGAGCTGAGACTGTAGTTCTTGTTTGGCCTGGTGCATTGTTTGTGACCCATCCCATTGTTCTGAGCTTAATGCTTATTCATTTCCTCTTCGCTTCTGCTTTCAAATATTATTTTTTTTGTTTTAATTGTGCCTTTTTATTTTAAAGAAACAATAAAAATAAACTCCCTTGGGCCAAAGAATATGGATCAACACAATCAAGTCACTGGACTCATTTCAATCTCAGCACTGCCACAAACACAAATTTCAAGGTGAAGGCCTTGCCTAAAAGCTTTGCAATGAATAGCTTTAGTCCTGTTGTAACTTCTGGGAATGTAAATGCTCCTAGCAGGAATTCAGCAAAACCATTTTTTAGAGGGAAGAAGGATACTTTTGAGAGGAGACGTACGATATTCATGGGTCTTCCTCTTTGTGAGGTTAACATTGCACATCCCAAAATACCTGTAAACAATTAATTTTACTTCACACTATGAAACTACACTGAATTTCTCAGTAATTGAAACTCACTAGGAAATTGGCGCTCTTCTGTTCTGCCGTATGTCACATCTCAGTAGTGGAAATGAGGTTTATGCTGGGAAGGAACTGGAAGTGGTGGAGGAAGAAGGGCAGACTTTTGCTTTCATAATTAAGAGAGAAGCTCAGTGATATAACGAAAATTTTGTCAAACTCCTCTTTCCCTCTGAAAGAGGGAACTTAAAGGAAGTGTTATAATGGAACAGACAAGGTGGCTCTGCCAAATGAAACTGTGGTCCAGGCATGTGCTCTTCTCCCTTAAGAGGCTGAAATACAGTCTCTTTGTAAAGCAGCTGCAGTTACTTAACAGTAAAGCTGAAAATTAGCAGAATTAATAGGTATTTAAACAATGCCAGGGCACTTTGGTTAAACATTAAAGACTGGAAGGGCCATGCAAATTATGCTTCAGTTATTGCAATTCCACTGAGAGTGTAAAACAATGTGATGTGATCTCCTGCTGGGTAGAGGCAAAACATATCTGAAAGCTTCTGTTTTGAATTATGATGGCACGTTTATGGAAAACAGACAATGTTGATACCACAAAAATGTGATGGGTACTATTAGCAGTGAGCATCGCACAGCAAACCATAAACCCTTAGTGCCTTCAAAATGTAAAAAAATCAAGTCAGTGGATTTGTTTATGGAAGGAATTAAAAGCACGTAAAAAAATAATTGTGTTCTTTTACCCCTTATGCAGTGTGCCAAGAACTCTTTAAATAGAAGCTGAAAAAGCTATTTGTGCTTTTCACAATGAATAAAACATATGCCCTTCTGTACCGAATATAATGATAGTAAAATTATACTACAAATAGAGACAGGAGATGCTGTCATAAGACTTTCCTTTAAGTTATTTCCATAGACATATTAAACAAAGTGGTGCTTGTTCTAATTTTTTAATAAAGTAATATGGAGTCACCTTGATCCTTCAGCCACAGGGTCCTAGTCCAGGCAGGTAAGTAATGGCTGACTCCATTACTGATGTGGGCAAGCAAAACTTCCATGTGCAGAGGCCTAAAAAAGCTGGATCAGTTTACATTCAAGAGATTAATAAGTGGGGACATGATAAACGTATGAAGAGAGTGGGTGGGATAGATAAGGGAAAGAAGAATTAATATTCACATTGTCTTTAAAACAAGAGCGCAAAGAGATTTGGAGAAACTCAGCAGCTGCAAATGTAATAGCGATAAGGGGAAGCACTTTTTCACACAATATGGCAACTAGACAAGGGAGTCCCTAGTTACAGGATGTTTTCGAGGTTAGGAGTTTATCGGGATTTATGTAGAGAGCTTGAACACGCCAAGTCATCACTGTGAATGCTAAAGAGAGCCAGGAACCAGAGCAGCTTCCTGCAGTAGATCAGGAGCGTTGTGTCTCTCAGAGGCGGTCCATCGCCCACCTCCTCCTGTCTGCTGCAGGACCCCTGCCAAAGGCCCTGTGATGGAACAGGCTTTGGCAGCTCCTCTCTTCAACTTCATCGAGTCTGGTGGTGTCAGTCTGGGCCTTGCTGGGTTCCAGCTGCAAAGTGGCTGGTGCTGGAGTGAGCCCCTGGCAGGGTCAGGGACTGTGTGGGCCTTGGGGAGCACAGTCTCCTTCATTTCCCTAGGAAATTATAACTTTCTGAAATGAGAAACAAATGGGGTTTCACTCCTTTCCCAAGTGTCACTGATGCAGGCGCTGATGAAGATCTCTCCAGGCTGTATCCTTGACTGTCCATACTGACCACAGCCACAGAAGCAGAGCTGCCAGGGGAGCTGTGCAGAGCAAGAGAGATTCCCTTGCTCCAGGGAAGACCCACAAGGATTTTGCATTCCGGGAATCCACGACCCATTTCCATGACATTGCCCTGGAGTTTGGGGCTGGGAAGCAATCCTTCACTCTGAAATCCCTTATCTTGAGGGAGAATGTAATATTTATGAGATTTTCCCTGTTTACTGGACATGCTGATAAGCAGCTCTGGGACCAAGGAGCTGTCAGAATGTCTCCTTTTTTCTTCCTAAGGGATAACTAATTAAAAAATAAATAAATCGTTAGTTGAACTCTCAGTAACTGTTTTAAAAAATTCATGCAGTGCTGGAAAGGTCAATGGCCAAAGTAGTTTCGGATTCAGATCCCAGTGGGTCTGATGGCTGCCCTGTTTCTCCAGGGAAAAGCTAAGTGGGACACCTGAGGGGAGGAGGCACTGGCCATTAATCCAGGAGACAGCAGCTGGCCAAGTCTGATGATCTTCAGTAGAAACAAAACACGTGGCATAGCGTGTGGTTCTTAAAACCCAGGTTTTCTGCCTGGCCTGCCAGCCTGAAGAATTGCTTGCTTTTGCAGGGGGAAGTTTTAATAATAAAATGGATGTTAAGGTCAGGGAATAGGTTGATGCTTTAGCCATCCAGCTGGGAGACCTAAGGATGCCTCACAGGAATTATCGGGAAAGGAGGATTTTGATGGATTTTGTGTGAAACTGATGAAAAAGAATTGCTTTTGGAGAAAGGTCA
This sequence comes from Anser anser, assembly GCF_964211835.1. Taxonomy (NCBI): domain Eukaryota; kingdom Metazoa; phylum Chordata; class Aves; order Anseriformes; family Anatidae; genus Anser; species Anser anser. The sequence continues at coordinate 23,258,825 of NC_139727.1, forward strand.
CATGAAAAACAAATGCAGGCCGTCATCTTCATTACTGATGTGTCTTTTCTGTGTAGAAACATAGGTGGGGAAGGAAAGAGCTCTGATTTTGAGTAATGATCAGTTAGAAGGACTCTGTGATGGGGCAACATGTGTTCCTGAACCTAGTACAACTGCTGTATGTGAACGTTTACTTTCATTTGATGAAAGAAATGTTGTCACAGTATAAATCGGCAACCTCATTCTCCTCTCCTTAATCTCCATTCATTTCATTTGAATTGCTACTGTTTGTATTGGGAAAAGCAAGCTAAGTACATCAGAAGAAGAAAAATGTATCATCTACTGGAATTAGATCATTTTATTTATATATATAGTAACACATATATATATAACAATTTAATTTAATCTATACTTTAAATATATATGTATATATATATACAAAGATTAAAAGCTGCAAAGGTATTGTGACTAATGGTCCAGCAAGTGTGTTCTTTTTGCTAAGTTGCTGCCTTAATGAAGCTCATCAGAGTTTTCCATCATCTCAGTGAAGCCAGAGCAACCCGTTGGCTGCGGTTTAACAGAACATTGGCTGTAGCAGCGGTCTGTGGATGTTTTCTGCCTAGCAAGAATGGAGGGTAATTTGAGTGATCTTAGTCATCTTTCTTTGGAGCAAAGGTGATTTCAGTTGCTTTGTATTTGCTGTGGGGTTTGAGGTCCACAACAGTGCTGCCCAGGGCACCCCATCTGTACAGGACAAGCTACAAGCTGTTCTCCACCAGCCGCTGGGGACACCCTGCAGCTCAGCATTTTCTGTCTCCAAGTGCCAGGCGTTCAGCACAACCCACCTGCTCTGCAGCAAACAAGTAGGCACTTATTAAAACAAGTTATTTCCTGACCATGCGAACTGATGCAGCCTGTTGTTCTATGGGATTTCTGTGTTTCATCTGTACAAAGACAACCTACATAACAGTTTCCCATGATCTCATGTTTCCATGCATTGCCTGAAATGCCTCACAGACCCTCATCTCTTCTCCAGCAGTCCCTGAACTGCTGGGGAGCCAAAAGCAGCACATGCCATGGCCCATTTTGAGCCATGTGGTGCTGACTGGCTCTCTGGGAGATGTCTGCTGCTTGGCCAGCTGGCAGATCAAACAGGACAGTTAATTACTGCTCTCACCCTGCAGCCCTTCCCTCAGTCAGGACAATAACTGGGGTTTCCTTCCTCTACCCAGGCTCTGATTTTCACTACTTTATAGGGATGCTTTATTTTTGATGTCTCTCCCACTTTGTCAAATGTGACTGAAAGCGACCAGTGGATTCAGAAAATGTAGGGGAGGAGAAATTTCAGAGAGAACTGACAACATATGCAGCATGATTGGCTGCAAAAATTCATGTCCTCAGAAAACTACTACCCAAACACATTGGCTTTGTGCACACAACTTTCCCCAGGGAGAGGATGCGGGGGAAGAAACCCCACATCGGGTAAATGACCACGTAGATTCATGGGCAACTGGAAGATTTCACGTTTCCTCATGACGAAGACAAGGAGAATGTGTGCTGAACTTTGGGCTTGTCAGTATGATACTTGTCATCAGCCCTAAATTAACTTGAATGCAAGCACACACATTCAAGAAATGAACAAGATATAACAGTTGTACGTGGCATTTAAGTGAAACATTTTATTCCCTTTTGGAGCTGTTAATGGGCAGATGACTTAGACCTGAAATACTTTTAATTGGTGATTGACAAATACAAAAGGGTAAATGACTGCTATTACCATCTGTAAGACAACATGAACAGGAGATGGATAAGGCTTGGATACTGATCAAACCTGTGAGAAAAGACCTAGGAACTCTACAGGAGAACTGTATTTAAAAAAAAAATAAAATCTGCTTGCTCTCTTGCTTCTGATTCCTGTTGACTGTGGGCTACTGGCCATCTCTCACTGAGCAATGAGTATCACAGCTTGGCTGGTGGCATTTCTACGTGCGGGTGACAGAGACGTGGCGTTACGACAATAATACCTCCTTGTGCTTATGTACAATTGACTTGAGTAATAGGAGTTTGCTACAGAAATTCTACAGACAAGAAGAAAGGCTTATTCCAAGGACTTTGGAAGAGAAACACATATTCTTTATGTACAGAAGAACCTGTGGTATTCAAACCACATGCTGATGAGCATGATACAAATTCCTGGAGGAGTCGATATTGCCCTTATTCTGCTGGTAAAAGAACTGCTATTTTCTATTTATACATTTTTGTTCAGCACATCCCTTTAAGAACAGCCTTCCATGGCTGACTCTTGAAATAATTAGAATTAACAAATGATAGCATTGCTTCTTTTATTGCCATAACTTCTAGGAGCCAGGTTCATACAAAAGCCCATTGTGGCTATCTCTTTTCATTAGGCAGAATATGGCCAAATTCTGCTTTCAGTTACAGCCACATAAATCTGAAGCACCTACATATTCCCTGCCAGTAGTGCTTGTGGCGTACACTGGAGTGACCGTTCGATAGTATTAGTTTCCCAGAAAAAGCAAAGCAATAATTCATCCATGTGACTTAGGAGGGCAGGTTCCAAATATGTTGCAAGCACAGCTAAAAAAGGGAACATGAAATTAGTAGGAAAAACATAAGGAAATATATTAAAAAATAATTTTAAGATTTCCAGTCTTGAACATAACTATGTGTTTCATGTACACATACTGAAAAGATCTGTTTGCAATCAACTCCTCTGTCACTTACTGCTCAAGTGCCGGATCCAGAGAGTCTGCTGCTCAGAGATGATATGTGGGGAGCAATGCAGAATGAGGAAGTGGATCCAAAAGCATCCAAAACCTAGGAGCCCCGGGGAGAAGGCTTGTCAGACAGCTGTTTGGCCTGGGAGGTGCTCGGGCACTTTGGTGGGGGAAGCCTGAGCGAGACAGAGACAGAGAGAGGGAGACAGCAAGAGATATGGCTAACCTATCATCTGTTTGGGGTGTTAGGCTGCACCCCAGCGCAGGCAGAGCAATTGTGGCCTTGGTAATGGGCACACATTGATGTTGTGTATGGGAAGTGACAGGGGCTTGGGAGCCGGCCTACAGTGGGCCGGTGCCTGCAGGCCTTGAGGCTGCGCCACCTGCCAGCACTGAGGTGGCGGTGGGGCAGGGGACAGGAGGCAGCGCTCGCTCCCCGCTTCACAGCCACCACCTAAGTGCCAGCACACGGTCCTGAGGTCCCTTTTTGACAAAGCGCAGGTGCTGTGAGGCTGTCCAGGAGCCTGTCCAGGAGCCGGTCCAGGAGTTGTTTGAGATGGAAGCGATCCCTCCAACCCACAGGGACACCCGCAGGGAAGTCTCCAGGCCCCGTCTGAGCCAGGAGGACACGCGCCAATTTGGCATTTAGCACATATAAATACATGTGTGACCCGTGTTTATATTAATTACAAATATTAGAGGGTTTAAAATATGTGGCTTGATACCAAAATGGAGGGTAGCTAAAGCAGCAGCTTTGGAACTATCTGCACACAGAAATGTAAACCAGCCAGCAAGAAAAACTATAGCCGACCAAGAGAGATGTTTGAGAAGGAAAGTTTCCCATGGATTTGCAAGAGTTACAGCTGGAAAAGACATGATGTTCCCTCTCGTTGCCAATACTTAGCGGTTCTGCAGAGTGTTACACGCCTACAGCACGTGCGCTGTGCTGCGCAGGGGAGCACAGGCCAGACCGTCCTTTTGTTTGGTAGCGTCAGGTGCATTGCCACCACGCATGGGAGGCTGGAGGTGACAGCTCAGAGTCCAAAGCTTGGCATCAGTTACAAATGTGATCATTTTCTTCTCTGTCCCTTTGTTTGCTGTTTCTGATTTGATCCTGCTTTCTGCTGACACGCTGCTCATTCCTTATGGAGCTCAGCTGCACTAACTCATAAAGCCTTCCTTGACTGCTCAGGATGGTGGTGTCTGAGTCACATACTGCTGTTCCCATCTTGATCGGAAGGTTGAAATGTTTACAGCTGAAGTATACCAGCCCTCCAGAGGACTATCGATTCCTTTCTGAAAGTGTGAAGGGGAAAAGTCCGTTATACGCAGTCAATGTGTTTGAGAAGGCCACCTGCAACATCTCCTTCAAAAAATATCTGAAAGAAAGCAACAGTGAAAAAAAAGCGGGTGCTTTGGGTTATATTCTAATGCTCCTGCTCCCCTGGCTCAGACCAGGAATGCATGGGAGCAGGGAGGGGAGTTAAGTGATATGTATTGAGCTCATTTTTCCTATTGTATTCTCCAAGAGGATATTTTTTTTCCATCTACAGCTGAAAAAAAATAACTAATGCAAGGAGGGCCCTCACTCCTGTTGCCCCCTGTAGACTGAGTGGGATCAGTACAGACCCAGCACACGGCTCCTGATGGAGGGAGGCAGCTTGCAAGGGAGAAGCCAGGACAGGACTTCAGCTCTCTGAAATAGGCTGCTAGGAAAGTGGATGGAGAAGACAGCAGTTTCTTCTGGAAAAGGGATTTTAGGGAAGCTCAACTGGGTGGGAAAGTGTATTAATGTGGCTTAGTGCTTAGTCCTTGCACTGCTGAGGTGCCTGGGGCTGCTAAACAGCTGTACAAGCAGAGAACAAAAGAGTGATTTCAGCTCCACAGAAGCTGGCATGAGAGCTGCCAATGCTGTGTACAGGGTGAGGATAAGGAAGGTTGTGCATTTTCTCCATGCAGAGGTCACCAGGAGACCACAAAATCTCGCTGTTTTGTTTCAAGTCCTCCAATGGTGCTTGATTACGAAGACCTCCCAAAAAGAAACAATTCAGTCTGATCCACCAGAGAAAGACTCCTTGGGAAAGGGGCCAGAAAGCCTGCCTGGTTGGCCCGACATGAGCCAGAGCGTGGCAGGGAAAGCAGGGACCCGTCATGGAGAAGTCTGGCTCCCCTCCTCCCTCCCTAGGGTGGCATCCACACATGCTTTGTGCAGGCAAAATCTCTCAGACAAGAATGTGATATGATGGGAGTCCCTGCTCAGTATAAGGGAAATGGAGTGTTTCAGCAACTCCTGGCTTGCCAAAGCAGGCAAGGACTTCCTGAGAGCACCAAAAAGCGCTTCCCAGTGGCAAGCAGTCAGCCCATTTTCAAGACCTTGCCTCCAAGCAGAAAGATGCTATCTGACAAAATGGGCTTCTGGTAAGAGTTTCTAAGTCATCCATTTATTCCCCTATCCTCATATTTTGTGAACTGGATGAGAAATTTCAGATCAAAGCCACCCTTATTTCTTTTCAGAATAGAAATACCATCCTTAACTAAAATTTATCTCCCCAGCATGGAAAATATCAATATGGCTGGTTCAAGCACAGAAAAATCATTCCAGTCATATCATGGTCACGTCAAAGAATGTCTCAGGCTTCTCTAACTACATAGAGCATTGCTTGCATGGTGTACGCTACAGGGATTCAGACATATGGATATGAAGGCTCAATATAGAATAGACCATTAGCATCCTTGGGTGGAGGGCTGTGATTTGTAGCCAAGACTTGTAAAACAAATCTCTGGAGCTGAGGTGTTGGGAAACATACTTGGAAATATATTTTGAAGACTCCCTTGGCTATAACAAAAGCAACAGTGGCAAGGATTATATGTTGGTTTATTTTATTCCAAGGTTTGTCATTTTCACAGCTTGACTGGGGGTCACTAAATTTCTCAAACAGCATTAACACTCATTCGTCATACATGTTTATAGCAAGTGACACAGCAAGGCTGGAGACAAGGAGCAGCTTTTTGATGACCAGGGCGTTGTAGTTCCATATGGAGGGAACTTGGGGAAATTTCACACCAGACATATGAGAGTCAGGGCAAGATGCTGCAGGGTACTGAAGATCCTTTGCCCCAGCAGAAATGATAAGGTGCTGAGAAAATCAGTGTCTTGAAGGTTTAGACTGATAGGTATTTCTAGCTTTCCTATTTTGTTACAGGAAACATCACAGATCCTAGAATTAGGCTCTGAAATTGTTTCTGCATTTTATACTTCCCTGTTTTTTCTCTTTTTGTATCCTTCCTTTATCAATTGTATTCTCCTATCAATGGAGTATGCATTTTATTTTGAAACATTTTTTTTGCAAGTGTTTCATTCCAGTAAATATTCTCAGTAAATAAAAATTCAGCACAGAACCATTTTCACTCAGTTTTACCTTCCAATTCTTTGACTGGATTTGGCCTTTCAATATCTGAAGTTGTGAGTTTTTAGTATTCTCTGTCTTACCTTCTTGTAAAAAAAAACAAAAAACAAAAACAAAAAACAAAAAAAAAAAACACAAACATGAGGAGATAGAAGAAAGAATCCTTTGCTTCTTCCTCATTTTACACATTTCCTACTCTTTTTCTACCACAGTGGTCCCAGCTCGGAAAAGTGGTAAATAAATAGGTAGATAATAGGTAGAGATAGGTAAATAAATAAAGGTAGATAAATAAATATGGGGGGAGACAAGAAAACTGGCATTTTTCTTCCATTTCTCTTCTCTCTGCCTCCTTTACCTATGGGAAAAATGAGAGGCATATGAGCTTTTGTCCCTCTCCCTCCCTCTCAGAAAGATCAAAGAAGTTTAAAAACAAAGTGAAAATCAAAACCTGGGACTGAAAGTCAACAGAACTATTTGGATTATTTTCCTTCACATATTTTTTGGCAGAAAAATGTATTACTTGGCAGGAGAAAACTTTGCCTTGTTTCATTTATTGGTCAGCGCTATTCATTAGCAACGTGTTAGGAGTTAGGCACTGCTTGTGTAGACCAGATTATGTCCATGTTGACTAATTAGTCCCATCCCACTAAACCTCTTGGGAATTTTCAGATTTTAACCTAAAACAATGGGATTTTCTATTCAAAGAAGGAAGAAAGAGGAAATGAAAGACCTGCACTGCTCTGCGCAGCTCTGCTCAAGGCGCCTCCTCCTGCTCTCTCTTCCCTACTGCAGCAAGGGCAGCCCGTGGCCCTGGGTACAGCCAGAGCTAACAAACAGCCAACATGTGTTTTCTCAGTGAAAACGGATTTATACCTGTCACATAGCAGGTGACAGACACAACCTCTGGGAAACCTCTTCCTTCAGGAGTCAGCCTCCACAGGAGACCCCAGCTTGGCCAACATCGTGAGCCCTCAGCTGATGGTCCATGCTATTGTTGCTGAGCACAGAGCAGCCCAGAATTCATGTACCAGAATCTCAAAGCAACATGGGCATTTTCCCTGTATGCCGCTCACACAACAGGGGAGAGAATTTACAAATCCCTGAGTAAGAACTCAAGCTGGCTATCCTCACTGAAACACATCGTTTTAAGCAGAAGTACCCAGAGGCACTTAGGGGAAAGTTACCCTGTGCTACATCATCTTCTGCTGATCCCTCTTGTTCAAGAGCTCCCAGATAAGGAAGATGCCAGCATGAAGGGAAACTGGTGCTCAGAGAAGAGGAGAGATCACATTAAGTCCCATCACTTCTCTGCTGCAGATTTCCAGGCCCCAGTGGGGTGTGTCGTACCCATGAGACCACGTCACCTCTGCTTCCCAACATTCATTATAGCATCACGTCTTTCTGTGGCCCTGAGCAGCTCACTGAACCTCCCTTTTCCAATTCCTTCCACTGTAAAAGGGTGACAAGGAGGATTGCCAGCCCCATGACTGGTGCAGGATTAAACGTGTGCACAATTTGATGAAAAGACAAAGTGTGAATGCTGACTGTTGTCAGCAAAGGGAATGGGGGCCAGGTAGAATACAACCTGCAACTTCTGCATTTACTGCAGCAGGGGATAGGGAGCTGGGCTGTTGGTTCATTCTTTTCACTGGCATGCCATAAAGAACTAGAGTCATTTTGAAATACCTCAGAGATATGATGCTGGTAGTGATGGACAAAACAAATATCAAAGTTAATAACTTACTGTTGAGCTAGTCACGTCACATTCCACTCTGCTTCAGCTAGCTTTCCGGTAAAATAGGTTTCTGGTTTTAAAGATGAGGATTAGCAGCAGCAGATTTAGGGCTTAAAATAAAGTACGTATTTTAGATTTATTTAAGGGCCTTTGACTTCTAAACACTTTGCTTTAATATATCGCTTTCTGGGCTGACATGGCTTTCATTTTTCATCACTACTTTACATTCCAGTGTTCAAATGGTTTACGCAGGGGAAACCTGAGGTTTTAAAAAGCTGAAATTCTTCTGCCACTGCTGTTCAAGCAAAGCTTTCTTTTCTTCTCTGCCTGTAGCAGGTTCTTAGCAGAGAGAACATTAATTCAGAACAATTCAGTTTTCCATCATTTAAGAAGCAAGACACAGTAATGGCTTAATCCTGATTATACGCAGCCATTTGTGAGGACTGACTTCCAGATGTTCACATTCTTTTTTTTTTTTTGTGTTGTTTGTTTCCTTTTTAAATGTGAATGTTACTCATTTCTTTGGACTTGGTGCTAGGAAAGAAAAAAAAATCTCTGAAATCCCCAGGATAATAGCACTGATCAACTTCAGTTCAGCTGAAGTCAGAAAGCCACCCTGAAGTCCTAAGTATTTGCTGGACATGTCCAATTCAGGCTGTAGCAATGGAAAATTTTCTGTCCTGAATCCTGCCCTGGAGGGAATTTCTATTTGGAGAAGAGCGTGTTCAGTCTTTACTTTTCCTTGGACTCTCTTTAGAAGTTGCTAGGTATGGTGTGGTCAGAGCTCTAGGATCTGGTTTACATCCAACTGCCTTTGACCCTTCTGAAGGCAGTGGCTATAACACCAGCCAAGGTTTTGTGGTTAAAGGTCACTTAAGATTACTCCTTAGGTTCCAAAGAATTTGAGGGGAAAAATGGGGAAGAAGACAATGACAGCGTTTAAAAGCCAAATATGAATTTGGTAGCAAATGTTCTTTAAATACCAGATTTTAGACCCCCATATCTTCCAGTCAACTGTCCAAGTCACGCAATCCCCACAACAGGCCTTTCCTGTAAAACACTGCTTTCTGGCCCAGTGATGCAAGTTGGCTTTTGAGATGTGAGTTGCTCTCCCTAGTCTGTTTCCAACAAAAAGTGTCATTTTAATTGAATTTTGGTGCTATCTTTGCACATATTATTCTAATCAGCCTGCCGACAGGGTTCTCTATGTGGAGCAACCAGGAGGTTCACGCTGAGGCTGTGCTATGTGGATCCAAGGGATAAATTGGAGTTCATGCAGCTGACTTGCAAGCAAGCTCAGTAATAAAATTTAACTCTTAAAGAAGACAGCTTGGTCCTGACAACTCTGATTGCCTTGGCACAATGTTGTGGAAATGCAATTATAAGATTGAACTGCTCTCAATTTGTTCCAGATAGAGAGAAAGAAAAAAAGTTCTTTTTGTGTTTTTTTTTTAATTAAAAATAAATAAGCAAGCCCAATTTTGAGAGCTTCTTGCCAGATTATTGTTTAGCTCAGCGTTATCTTTTTGTCTGCGTCATTTTGAACCCAGATACACAGTTCAAGAGATTTCCTCCCCTTCAGCAGGTGAAGATCTCCTGTTGTCTGCTGTCATGGGCTGGCCAGACAGGTCCCAGTGAGCGCTGCCTGTGAGGATGTCCCACCAACAAAGCTGCCAAAGCTTTCTGTGGGCTGTACAGTTATGCTTGCAGTGATGGTTTTCCGCACAGAAGTTCATCAGAGCTGTATGAGAACTCATCGTTATACAGTAAAATATACGGGGCTTGCGATTGTAGTGTACATGAAGGTCTCTGCCTGCCCATTTTCACCTGCTGGGCAGCTCTTCTGAGCTGCTGGGATGGTGGGAAGGACTGGTGTGCTTCTGGTACATCAAAGCACTGTGCAAGGGAGCACCAACAGCGGCATCACGTGTCTGAGTCCCATCTCTGCTCCAAAGGTCTGTGTAACATCTACACCTCGTCTCAGCTCCTGCCAGCAACATTCTCTCTCGCAGTCTATGTCACGTATTAATTACTGCTCCTATGCTGCCTGCAAAGATCACTTACCACACTGGGAAAAAAATGCCAAATATTATTACAGCCTCAGTATGGGTGACTGGGCCGAGCTCCCCAGCAAAGTGGTGACTGCAGGCAGAGTTTGGGATTGTGGGGAGCAAAGCAAAGCAAAGCAGAACAGGAGGTGCTTTCAAGCAGCTGAATAAAGACGCAGGACAAACCCACACGACAAAAGCACTGTTGAAGTAATGCAACCTGAGCCCTACACTAGCTACAGCAATGCATCATATTCATCACCCAGGAGAAAGGGGCCGGCAGGGAGCCTGGGGGGACTGCATGGGCAGTGTGGATAATCATGGAGGCCTGCTGGTAGATGGAAAACATCTGTTTTGTGTTTGAGTTAAGAAGGGATATTTAACTCTATTACCCAGATTTGTATCTGTCCTTTACTTATTCAGATTTATTAGCATAGGCTCGCAACACCAAGGTTATACAAGGCTGAGACATCTTGGTGTGTTGGGAGCCATGGACAGTTTCTATTAAAGGCAGCAAAATTGCAACTAACACCTGCGGGTCTCTCAGTGTTATAAGCACTATATGTGCACTTGTGAGTCTGAAGACCAGTATGTACTGGTGCCCACTGGTGTAAACCCAGGTGATGTGTGCACAGTGTGTGTGCCTGTGTGAGGTGTCCCTGTGTGGGCATGAACGTGTCCGTGCCCAGCAGTGGAGGTGGACAAGGGGATGTGTCCAGGTGAGGCTCACAGGTCTGCCTGACAGTAGCTGTGGACTATCCTATCTCTGCCTGCTTGAAAGTACTTGGTCTGGGAGCAGGGACACTGCCAGGTTTCTCAGGTGATCATCTGCACTGTAGAAATAGAGAACAGTGAAAGCAAATAGGTCACAAACCAACCCTAGGCTGAAAATATTACCCAGCACTGTCCGAGGAATCCCCATGAGGACTGAAGACACAAAACAATGGTGCCACCGGTTTGTGAGAAGCTCCCCACTCTGGTTAATCAGCAATAGCCTCAAAGATTGTCAGTCAGCCAGTTCCTGGCAGGTGTAAGCCTATGTTTAACATTGCTCAACCCTAATTGTTTTTTTAAATGAAGATAGGGACCCTTTTTCCTTTCAATTGCATTTAATTCCTCCAAGATATTACCTATAATTCATCATGTTTATAACTTCTGAAATTAACTTCCCTCCCATAGAGTTCAATAAATAACACTTTTCCTGAATAGCTCATTCACAGTGTAAAAACACCTTCTTCCTTGTATTTTTCACTTCATAGAATGAAACCATATGAGGTGGTTAAGATTTACATGGTCAGCTCTGGCAAACTTTTTATATTTATTTGGGTTGCAAGATATAAATCAGGGCTGGGCCTTTCTCCAAGAACAAGTTATTTGTTATCTTGCGACGTGTATTTCTGGGTCAAAATTTGATAAGGTGTTTTTAGCGTTATTGCATGGGGTAGGTAAGGTTTACATTGCTCTGTGCCAGCTTTCATGTTTGACTGCAGAATACTTATATACCTTATACTGTGTTTTATCACAACCGATCACTGGAAAATTGAAAATTCTCCCAACTCAGAAATAACAGATGTAACTGTGAATCACATAGTCTTCTTCCAGAACAGGCCCCTTTAACTAAATATGCCATAAACATAAGTGTGATCAGGATCAGATATTTCACTAGGACATTGAACTAGAGCTGACATTTAGTTTTTTCCTTAGCGTCACACTTGTGGACTGGGTGACGTGGAAACCCTCAATCCCCCTTTTCCATCACTTCTGCTCACCTATGAGATCTTTGTAAAATAATCAAATCCAAACTCTGGCAAGTCATATCTACTTTCATAGAGACCTAAGTTTGGCCCTTGATCTTGTATCTATTTATATCTATATGGACCTCCTCAGCTAAGGTTTATTATTCAGATATGTCTCTCATAGGAACATCATGAAAAATATTAATAGCTCACAGAGGCTTTTTGCTTAGTCCATGACTTGCAGCAGAACAATGATAGGGTAACTTGTGCAAAATAACCAGGTGTTCTTAGTCATTACATACAGAGATATTCAAAATCTTCATAAAAAAAAATAAAAATAAAATCTAACTTAAACAAGGTCTTCTTCTGGATTTTCCGAGAAGGAATGAATGGCAAAATACTTCTTCTAATGTCAATATGATAGATGATGACACATCAAAGCAAAAATGAGCTATATTTTGATCAAAACCTGACATTTATAACCCTACTTTCTCAGAGTTTTTCATTCCAAATCTGACATTTTTACTCTTCATGTTGTCATCAACATATCAGCTTGTTTTGTGGCACATAACTTCTCCACCACATGAAATCCCAGAATAATTTCCTGTCAGAATTTAGCTCAAGATCTAGTCTGAGCTCAAGGTCTGCATCTGAAGTGAAGGGAAGCCAAACTCCAGTATCACTTGGGCTTGGTCTTTCAGCTATGTAAGAGGTTTGTTATCTGACCCCTTTTTCACATAACAAAGAACTTTCCCTCCCTAGCAGAAATATTCCCAGTTCTCTTTCTCACTTTCTTCACCTTCAGTTTCACTTTGTATTAGTTTGGTGATTATCTCTGGAAGAAAACCCTTGAAGTTGTCCTTGTGCTTAAGTATCTTTGATATGCTGATGTCTCCCTTTCTATCCCATATTCCTACTCCTGCCCCAGGCAGCTTAGTTTTTTGACTCCCTGATAGCAGCCATGAGGGCATATGTCAGTGATCAAAAGTGGCGAGAAGAATGCAAAAAAAGAAAGAAGAAAAATTCCTAGAAGGAGTTTGGTTTGGCAAACTACTCAAAGGCTTGTATCTGATCAGTCATAACCTCCCCTCTATCACTAACATGCTTCACTACAATTTACATTCAAGTGGTGTTAAATGAAGACTTTTATCTTGATTGCCCACCCCCCCAAGAACGTCCGTTCCTGCCACTTTCACCTCATGCTACTTGTACAGAAACACAAGGCGAGATCAAAACCCCCACGCTTGATGGCTGTGTTTTAACTAGGTGTATAAAAAAAACCCTTATTTGTAGGCACCATTGTTAATTGATGGGCTGTGCGGGCAAAGTCGACAGGCACAATAAGGAGAGAAATATTACTACAAGGAAAACACAGGTCACTGCAAAGGATTATGCTTTATGGTCCAGAGGCTGAAGCTGTGAAACATTTGTTATACTTTATGGAGAAGAGGCTAGAGTTGAGAGGTATTTATTAACATGTAGTTACAAAAAGCTAGCCCCAACAATAATTCAGAGATTGCCTGATGGGATGTGGGTTTGGGTAGGAAAGGGATTCCTAGGGCCTCATCCTGCTGAGAACCGAGCAGGTCATCATCTCTCCCCTGTACACTAGCCCACTCCTGTGGGTAATTCCTGTGTAAGCCAACAGATCGATGCTGCTGGTCCCAGTGGGACCTGAATCAGGCCCTCGCACTGTACGGAAGTTTGACACAGCACCAGAAATCCATCAGCATGTGGTAATTAATGATGTGTACTAATGATGTAAACAAACCAGAAAGGGTGGGTATTTCTAGGAAAGGGGAGGTGTTAATGTGTAAATTAAGTCCTAGCTATTTATGTGTTTTTTCATGGCTTTCACTGGCCCCCAGACCTATGAAGAACTGAACTTTTATATCTGCTTAAGCTAAGTGGCTCCCCAGGAAACCAAAGATAGGAAATTCAGTAAAGTCCTTGTTCTCTGTTGGAGATTTTCCTTCCTTTTGCAATATTTAGTAATTTCTCAGATCTTAGGAAATGTGATCCCTATGTGGTACAATCAGACACACTTAGTTATCAGTTGTTTTTTGCTTCTATGGTATTCACCAACTCTGGGTTTTGCAGGATACTCAGGGATTTCATTGAAAGGGACCTCTGGGTTCTATGGGTTTGTAGCCTCTGATCTTTGTTCCCATCTTTGTGATAACAAAATACCCTGGACCAGCAAAGATTTAGATGACTGCACTGCTTGGAGGTAGGGGGAAATATTATCCACCCTGCACAGATGGGGAATTGAAGCACACGCTAGATGAAGTGATTTAGCCAAAGGAAGGAAGTCTGTGACTGCTCAGTGAGGAATTGAACACAGGTTTTCCTAGTTCCAGCATGGTGTCCTCTGCCCCAGACAATCCTTCGCATGCCAAGTGCTGAGGCGCTAGCTCTGTCATTAGGCAGCAAAACCCTCAACACTAATGACTCTTTACTAACCATGTCATAAGGATGGCACAGTGCTACACTCCTGAATAAAAGCCTGCAAAGACCTCAGGAGAGGAGAAAGGCAAAAGGAAAAAGTAGAGCTGGACTTAACACACATTGATTTCAGCATGGATCAGGCCAGGATCCAGCTCTAGAAATTATCACACAATATTATTTTGAGCAAAGGTTGTTAATGAGACCACATGTGAGTTGGGGAGGACACAGCATGTGCACCATAAAGCAGACCTAGGGTTGTATAGATGTAACATGCTTTCCAGATTATTCTCCATTAGCCAGAGAATTACTATTCTCCTCACTACCCAAATGGAGCACTGAAGTATGAAATAAAAGCCACTATCCACCCAATCAGCGTCTGGGTCACAAAAGTGTTTTGGTGTGGGTGGGTAGCTGTGAAATATTTCTATGTTTTATTGCCAAGAAGAGTTTAAAACCTCACCGGAAGCCAAAAATTGCAGTAAGGATAAACGAAACAAAGAAGAGGGTCAAAAGACCCCCAAATGAAAACTGTTAACAGCAGAATGTCGATAACTTAAATGAGAGAGGAGGCAGTGTCCAGCAACACTTTAAAGTTTCCCAGCACTTTTGAATGGGCTTTGCAGATCAGCCCATTGGCTTGTAGTAATAAATCTGGGATGAGGTTGGACATGTAGGAGGTGGAGGCAAATCTGGATATCATATAGGAGTGCTGGAATAATGATAGAGACTTGTAAAAGCCAGGTGCAGGGACAAGCATGCTGCTTTCCGAGGACACAGAGATCATGAGATGTGTTGACAGCTCTCTCTGGCAGTGACTTTCCTCTTGCACATCAACTGCAGCGCCCGAGCCTGGGAGCCACGCTTGTTGAATGACATACAAATATTAAGCAATAAATCAAAATGCTCATGCCTTTAGTGCGACAAATGATGTTCCAGCTTAAAAATAACAACAGCAAAAAACCTACAGACAATGTATAGGTAATGAACAATTATTATTATTTTTTTTTCTGAAACACTTGTGGTAGACTGAGGTGCTGTAGTGGCTGTACTTTGAGGGCTGTAGCAGCTGTTCTAATGTGAGAAGTGTCAGCTTGGAAATACCATATTTCTTTTGCAATGTCCATGTAAGTCTTAGCAGAGGCTGCTTAGCTTTCTCACTGGTATCACACATAAACCTCGCAATGGAAAAGTTTTTGGTTAGTTTCTGCCTGAAGCAAAACATATGTTCTCAGTAGTACCAATATTTCAAGAAAATTTTCACAGAACTGGTCACTTAGAAAAATCACTCATAATAAGCCCAATGATTTTTGGTGTTTTCAAAACAAAAAATAATATGAAAGGGTTTTCATCTTGGAAAAGCTCAATTTGACTAAAAAATACCAAAAGTATGCCTTAAAACATCTTGTAATATATTTTTTTTTCAATTTGTCAAAAAATTTGACACCATTTGATGAAAAATCAAGCCAAACCTGACTTTTCACAGCCGCCAGGAAATCTAAAGCATACAAACGTCTAAAACCCCAATTTTCTCCCACAGTTGCTGAAAGCAGTTTGGCCCTGCAACACGAGGAATCATTTGCCTGGTGTCCACAGGCAAAATCTCCCTGGTTCCTCTCCACTGTTTTGTTGGCTGCCTCCTTTCAGCCCAGGGCTGCACTCCTAGTGCTGAATTTTTTACATGTTGTGGGAGACAAGTCATTGAGTACTACTGGGGGGCATGAAAGGGTGCTGGATATATGAAAAAAAAACCCACCTCTCCAGCATTCCCTTCACCCAACAAAGCAGAATTTTCTTTACTGTTTCTTAGCAGAAAAGCCCTATGACTTAAATGGTCACAAGGAGCCTTGCAAAAGCAGCTGTTAGTTGCAGTCCTGGGGGACGCAGGAGCTGTCTTTTATACCTTATATGTTCTTGCTGAGGGTTTCACACCTGTGTATTAGATAACCAGCTTAGACATTGTCGTTCAAAGAAAGCCCCTACTTGAAACAAAAGATGTGAAGTCCCCAGAAGGTTTGTCAGGCAGCTCAACCCACCAATGTATTCCCCTGGCTTTCTCTCTCCTTTCCTGTTCTTTGTGTGTATTTATCTGCTTTTCTCTGGCGCCCACGTGGCTGTGCAGCACTGCACATCCCTGTGGGCGAAATGAAAGGCGGTCCAGCAGGAGGAGCGAGAACTGGAGGTGACCCCCGAGGATACAGACAGCCTCCCTGCTTCTGCAGCAGAGCCACGTGGGATGATCTAATGCAGCTCCAACATGTGTAATATGCATTGTCTGTATTTTTAAGTGCGCTTTATTTAGGTCCAGGCAGCCAGAGAAGGGAAATGAGTTTTGACAAACAATAGGAAAACATAGACATCTAAAAACAGATTATTTCCCACTCCTGGGCTGTACTGTGCCACTCCATGCTCCAGCCAAAGCTGAGGATTTTCATGTGAAGGCAAAATGATGGATGTAGCCCCACCACTGCTTATGACCCACCTACTTTTCCTTTGACACATCTGTGATATGAAGGCCCTTCACTCTTCAGAAATGAACTCCAACTTATTTCCTAACACAGCGCTTGATTTTGTGGGGTATCTTTCGTGCAGATTGAATTCCCCAGTTGTTCTCAGCACTGCTACAGAATTAAATCCCACCCGTAACAGATGAAAATAATGAGGTGTGGGCAGGACTGGAGTTGGAAGAGGGAAGGAAGAGAATGGGTTAGGGGACAGACTTTCACATGGGATGAGCGAACAGATGGAGGTTCAGAGACTTGGGTAGAAATGATGGCTGTCTGGGAGACAAAGGAATGTAAATGAGATCTGTTGTTGATCTCAACTTTCCTGAATACAATGAGGAGAAGAGACCAGGAGAAGGTACAGAGAGTAAATAAGTACTAGAGAAACAGGTCAGCAGAGAGCCTGGGGACAGTGGCTATACAAGGCCTACTAGGCTGGTGCATGACAGCAGGGGCAGATTACAGACCAGTTCTGAAATGATCTTTTTATCTTTCTTTTTCTTTTTTTCTAGTCATATGATCAGCACCCTTCCTTACATAACTCACTTTTAAAGATATTTCATATGGCCCACCAACCACAGGTGACAGAGGGGTCAGTGGAGCAGGAGATCCACAATCCCATACCACACTCCAAACAGAAGTGTGGTCCGGCCCTATGTCGGACCTATGCCCATGAAGGAGAGAAGCAGCATGAAGCATTCTGGCTGCTGATCCCATGGTGTTTCATGATAACTTGTCAGACCAACAGTGTTTTAACTGCTGGCCAAACTTGTCAACCATTTATCATTAATGAAAAAATTTCCCATGGAATGTCTCTTGATTGTCCTTTTTATTTATTTATTTATTTGGTTGATTTTTTTTTTCTATGAGAAAAACACAGAACTAGTGTGTAAATCAGCACCTCCACCATTAATCTTTGGTCCTTCCTTAACTGCAAATCTCAGTGCGAGTTGAATTCGTGGAATTTCCAGAACTGAGATGCTCCCATGGCTTCATAAGAAAATAATTTTTTTTTTTAGCCCTGAGAACAAAGATCCCCTGCTGAGAACCTAGTCAGCACCCTGCAAAGATGGGTTTGGCAAGGGGAGAGCATGGGTGTGGGGAGAAAGGAGCACAGGGTGTGGTAGATCTTCAGCCAAACAGCTTTGTATCTGGCAGACTCGGGTGGCTTAAGCGAGACCTTTAACCTGGGTCTCTAACTCTTTCCCTGTGTGAAGAGGGAGCTGGCCCTGGAATGCTACACTTGGCTGGCTTCTCCCATCTTCTCCTATCAGCCCTTTGAGAACTTTTATTAAGGAGATTTAGGAAACCTGAGTTTTTATAACAACACAACAAAAGGGAAGCAGTGCAGTTCTAGAGTGCAAGTCCTTCTGGATAAGTCAATTCCACGACTTTGTAACACAAAGAATACGAAAGGCCTCTGAGAACTGGGCCTCACTGTAATAAAGCTTTCTTTAGGAAATGTTTTGGCATGGGGTTTATCTGTTTGCTGCACTACACCATTTTGATCTGAAAGAAGTGCAGTACTTGCATTTAGTCTGCTTTTCTCTGTGGGTAATGAAGCCTCCTGCTTATTTCCAGTGCTTGAAAGTGGCCAAACAAATACGTGGGCATTTGAGTTGCAAAACAGTTCTGTGCTGTTACTAATCCCACCAAAAAGGCACAGGGAGATTTACAGAGAAAAGTTTCTTGGCTGGTGCAGGCCTGCTTGTGCCTGCTTCTCATTTCTGAGTAAGTCAAAGGAGTGATCACTCACTTGCCTTTTACTCATGCCAGAGTCTACTGGAATCCAACAATCCTGCATCCCACAGGGAGCCAGGGGCCCAGTTGCCAGGCCTGTGTGGCTAATAGAGGAAAAGCCGTGTGGAAGGCCCTGCTGGAGACCCAGGGAGAGGGCTACTGAGGGAAGGGGTGTCAGGGCCTGCCCTTGGGCTGGCTCTCTGTTATCTTGCTACTTGGTGAGGTCAGTGGCTCTCCTGGGTTCCTGCTCAGTAGCTCTGACACTGATTGCCTGTGTATTCAGTAGGGCTGAAATTAGAGCTGTCACATGTGCTCAACAGACCTGTGTACGAGCATTAAAAGTTTCTGGAAAAGACTGGGGCTTTTTAATCCAAGAATACAGCAAACTTGGATCATCCATATCTTGAGTTTATAGTTGGGAGTCAGAATAGCTCCCTGACCTCTACAAAGGAAGGTTCACATGGCTCTCTATGCCTTGTCCAGACACAGGACATATCTTCAGAGGTGCCATCCATGAATTTGTGCTTCATCTGGAGTGGGCTAGGTCTGCCAGGCACAGGGCTGGGGTATTTGATTATTTGTTGCTATTGTTTGTCAGGTTTCAGGTCTTAAATATAAGCAGCGCAGCCTGAAACTCTGTATGTGGAAAAGCTGTTCTCATACAGTAGGCAAGTACAGGAACACTGCTGTTTTGTGTTCCTATTGCTGAGTGTGCAGTCGGGAATATCTTTCAGCGCTGAGTAGATAGCCCTTCGTCAGCAGAGGAGCAGTGCAGAGTGGGCTCTTTGGAGCTGCAGCTGTAGATCCTTGAGCAACTGCTAGTTGCCACCAAAAGCAAAAGGATTAAGCCCCAGAGCAGGGACCCTCTGCAGAAAGCTGAGACAGACCCTGGGTACCAGAGGGCTGCAGGACAGCACTGCCTGCAAAGACGAGTGATGGACCTTGGTAGAGGACAGCTGCCTCTTGGACCTTTGTACCAGGGACCGAGTTCTGGGCTCTGGTCAGTGCTACTGCAAGGAGAGGGGCTCACTGCTTTTTTCCTACAGGCAGTGGATGCTTCTGACCCTTCAACCCCTATCAAAGCTCAGCGCTTGTGAACAGGCAAGTGCTGCCTATTAAAGGCACCCGGAGTAGCTGTGTAATGAGCACAAAATGCCGCAGCGGGGGCCCATCACTGGTGGTTATTAGCTTTAAGAGGGACCTTACCCCCTCTCCCTCTTGTGTTCAATCCCAGCCCTCGCTGCCAACAACTCCTCACATATAACAAGAGCCTTGTGCTTGCCAAGGAGATCCCACCCCCAGGGGGAGGAGGAAAACGTGTGGAGAAGGAGTAGCGAAGAGCATTATCATCATTTATACAGCAATGGGAGACTGGCAGCCAAGCGCTGTTGGCAGTAAAACTTTCAGCTGCTCCAGGAAGATTGAGAGTGTTCTCATAATGATTCCCAGACATCTGCTTCACAGCAATTTCTCAGACTCGTTCCCTCTTTGCATTGCTTTCACCCTCTGTTTCATGCCCTCCTGCAGGGCAGGGACTAGCAGAGCGGGCAGAAGGGTGGACTCCCCAAACAAGAACGCGGTGGGGACACACCATGCCCCATGTTGTCCTGGTTTCAGTTAGGACAGAGTTAATTTTCCTCCTAGTAGCTGGTAGGGTGCTGTGTTTTGGATTAGGATGAGAAGAGTGCTGATAACATGCTGCACGAGAGATCCAGTTTTTAGGAATAAAATGGCAAGATGGACGTCGTCATGTACATAGTCTCTGGGGAAACAAGGGCAGATGTTCACCCCCTGGCCTATCTCCACCCCTGGAGCTGGGACCTTGGGTGATCTATCTGTCCTCCCTGCCCGATGGTCACTCACCTTCCCTGTCCTGGTGGGCCGCCTCTCTGTCTGTCTCTTCATTTCTCATGCAGTGCAGACGGCGGAGAGGCTGCCCTGCGTTTGCAGTCCTGGGAGGGGTGGAGGAGAGCTGCTGCCTTGATTGTGAGCTGCCCGTTGGTGATGGAAGCGTTGCAGCAGTGATGCCACAGATACCCAGCAGTGACACAGCAACCCATCGCCATGGAGAGCTGGGATGGGGCCGTGCAGAGCGGGGTGAGGAGGAGGTGGCCAAGCTAGGCATCACCAGGCCCACAGCCACAGCCACCTTTCACTGCCGGCCTTTTGTTTTTAAGGAACTGGGGCAAAGTTGAGAAGACTCACCCCCTCCTCCCGCACTGGGAAACAAACACAGGCATCTCTGTCCAAAAATCTGCAGCTCAGGCTCATCTCTAGCCGAGACAGGAGTGACGTGAGATTCCCCAAGCTGCAGCAGACTGGACACAGCAGATGGACTCCAGTTAACGAAGGCAAGGAGGAGGGGGAGGTGTAGGGCCTCCAAAACACAATGGGAAGGGCTCTGGAGGAAACTTTGTGGCTAGGACTCTGAGAGCAGATTTTTCCTTTTTTTTTTGGTTATTTAAATGTAATTGTTTAAATGCAGCTTGTATAACAAGCGGATAACAAGCTGAGCTGGATGAGGGAATTTTGCTTTTCGTGAGCCACCTGGAAAATGACATTAATTCCCTTGTCTCTTGTTTTTCTGGGTGGGGATGCAAAGCCAGAAATTTCTCTGTGGCAAGGACACAAATGCAGGCGTGCAAACCGCCTTCCTGGTCACACACAAATGGACTGCAGTGACTTCAGTGTAGTTGTTCTGCCTTTTCACCAACACCACTAAGGGCAGACTTCGGCCCCGTATCACCTTTGCACTACAAAGTGCTAAGTGGCTGACAATGCTTTGGCAAGGACAAGAGCCCTGCCTGGGGACCACCTGGCATGTGGCACTATGCAACGTGGGCAGTGGGATTCTGGTCCTGCCAACATGTATGGAGAGGATCCCAGAGCATCCTGGAGGGGAGGCTGCCTTGTGGGTGGCTCTGTGCCTCACTCACTCAGCCCCTGACTTACATCCAGCCAGCACCAGGTGGGAGGACGGTCCTGGGAATCAGCCTGAGGCCACCAGGCAATTCAGTAGACAATGGCAGCCCCCCTTTTAGGGGTAGGGAGAGGGCAGCCAGGATCAGGGGTCAGAGGGCTCTGCTGCTGTCTGATCTTACAGCCAGATGTTCTTGACTGGAGATGGCAGCAGGGTGACTGCCAAAAGCCTTCATGGGGGAGGGGATGTCATTTGGGAAACAGTCTTCCTTCCAGCTGAGATGTTTGGGCTGGCAGTCAAGAACGTCAGTTGTCCCTAAGGCTCTTTTTAGCAGCTACTGTGGCCAAGAGAGGTGTGAAGACAGAGATGTGTAGTCCTAATAGATCAGAGATCCAGTCAGCTCCTATTAGACCAACCAGATGACATCAGAGATAATGTAAAATAACGTAAGGCCTGTCACCACAACAGCTCTGTGAGAGGGGACATGCAGCATTGGCAAGGAGAATAGGCTGGAACATCATTCAGGTGATTCTGGTCACAAGTTTTTATGGGCCAAAGCCCATGGAAACAAATTAGTGTTTCCTTTATGTTCTCTGATGTTTGGGGAATGTCATGCAAAAAATGAAATTCCCCTTCAGCCAGCCATGCCCTAATCTTAAACTGGTCCTGTTACAGTTGCTCTGCCTATATATAGACCATCTGTGAGCCTTTTAGGGAGTCTTCTGCTGTACAATAACGTATATATATGAAGATCTTGATTTATCTAGTGCAGAATCACAACCCTGTAAGCAAAGGTTTTGATTTCCTTTTCAATGAGATATGGGATATTTTTGTTATCTACAGATTTACCCGTTCCTTTTTGAATAATGCCAAATATTTTATCTCAATGTCTGCTCAGATTTAGGGAGTAGGAGTACAGACAAGACAGCACTGTAAAAGAAAGTCCATGCAATGTGGCTCCTCCTTTTCTGACAATAGCTAGCAGGCACCAGTGTTTTTGGCAACTATACCCTCCAAAGCAGGAGATAAGTGTCTGTACATATTTTATTAAAGGTTAGTCTCAGCCCTGAAACCAGAGGTTTTAATGACCCTTTAAAATAATATTGCCAGGCATTATTTACAATTGTGGATATGCTTGTTATCTATAAATAAATTTATTCTTTTTACAATCTTGCTAATTTTGTTTATTTATTCATTTATTTATTCGCTAACAGTATTATGGGAAATGTGTTTTGTAGCTTGTTCACACATTTGATGGAAAAGTGTTTCCTTTGATCCATTTTGAATTTGTCCCCTTTTCATTTGTTTACTTTTGTCTTGTGGGTTAGCTTCTTATTCAAAAGCCCTTCACAAGCAGCATCTGCTCACCCCCAGGGACCTTCAGGATAAGCTGTCAGGTTCTAGTGGAATCCATCTTCTTCGTGAAGTGCACTATGAAAGTTATCAAGTGAAGGACCAGATCGGACCTGAGTTCTACAATCCGAACAGTGCCTGCTGGCAGGGAAACAAGCTGTTCAATTGCCCTGGAAAGCTGGACATTTGAGTTAACCTGAAAGGAACTAAAACCAGTAAGTGGAAGAACTCAGAGTAGCAATAACATCACAAGGGAGGGCAGGTAGCTTTTTTTTTTTTTTCTAAAACATTGTACAGCTTAAATAACACCAACATAACCTAAAACACTAGTATGAAATTAATCTAGATTTGTAATATAATCAAAAAGCTGATATGAATCAGAACAACGGAGCTAAAAAGAAACTCTGACACTACTGAAAACAAGTTTCTGTTTAAATTGACATGTTTTCACAACCTCTCTGTCACTCTCTCCCTTCCTCCATCTCTACCTCCTTCCCAAAAAATCCTTTCCTTGAACAAACCAGAAATTCATCTGCTTAAAGGTTTCCAGCCAGTTCAAGATACTCTCTAGAGAAGGGAAACCTTCTTATGATGGCTATCTTCATTTACAAACAAGAGCTGGGTGGCCTGTCTGCATGTATATCTACTTTTCCCAGCTCCTGAAATGGGGCAAAATTCCCTGATTTGAACAGAGTTCAGGGGTCATTTCTGTCTTCTGTCCTGGGCAACACCGAGAGCATGGGTGTGATTACTGAGGTATGAAATAACATTGAGATCATGGCACATGGTCATTCAGGCTGTTGAAAGTCTGCCTTGAGTGGGTTTGACAATCCCTTTGTCCCTGTTGGCATGAGACAAAGGTGTTCCCCACTCTCAAAATCCTTGTATTGGTTTAATTTCTGCCACCTGCACTCCCATTCCACTGCCACCGCAGATTGTACTATCTCCTTTAGGTGTTAATCACAGTCCAAGCAAATTACTCAAGGCCTGGTCTCTATCATACTCTTCTGGTGGTGTTGAAAAGTGTTGTTGAACCCCAGATCATGATCCTCCCCTCCCTGTTCCTCCCATTGCCATCTTGGACAAAGTGCTGCATTGGGATCTGCTGCTAAAAAGCTGCCAGCAATTCTTTGGAGAGAGGGGATCATGACCAGTGGAATAACCTCCTTCTCTATTCCTCTGGGAGGGGTCTTGGCTACACTGCCCAAACTAAAGGTACCTCACTTGTGTGACGATCACAGGAAGCCCCAAAAAACATCTTAACAGATTACATGAGGCTGACCCACCCAGCACCACCCGTTTCTTTTCCCTACAGGACAGCCAGGTGGAAAGCAGGCAGGCCCAAACTCACAGGGAGCTGAGGTCAGCTCCTTGGGCCCCACCCTGGCGGGCAGAGCAAAGCCTCAGAGCTGTGACTGGCCTGCAAAGAGGTGGCCGGGAGATGGACAGCCCTGAAATGAAAATGGGCTCCCATAAAGGAAGCTGGCAGTACCTTCACTTGCTCCATCTCCCTGCCCCTAGGCAGAGCAAGGTAATCATCAGTAAAGTCATATTTGACAAATGTCCCTCTAATCTCTTGAATCCATTTGGCAAAGGAGATCCTGCAATGACCCCAGACAAATCTTTTCTGTTGTGTCAAAAACCACGGCCTAGAAAGATTTTCCTGATACCTCCTCTAACAGCCCTACGCTGCATGCTAAGCACATTACTAGCCTACAGTTTCCAGCTGCCAATGGGTTCTCAGTGACCCAAGAGGTGCTGACAGAGGGGCACAAAGAGGCCAGACAAGGGACCATCATCAGAAATGCTCATTACTGACGCCACTGCAAGCGGGTTTGCTCATTGTTGTTGTTTCTGGCACAGAACAGCGGGGCAGACGGGGGCCACATAATGCCCCTGAGCATTGGGAGATTTCTTGCCGATACCAGTGGGAGAGGTATGGGGATCAGGAGTCAGACACAAGCCTTTGTCTCTTACCTGCCCCAGCGGGTCAAGTTTCCTTCCACTTTATAAGTATTTATTGTTTCGGATGAAGGATGGTAGGGAGTCACAGGGGAGGGGGAACAGTGAGATAATAAAGGATAATATTGCTTCCAAAAGCGTGTCTGCTTTTTTCCGACAGTATTAGCTACTCTAATAAAAGATGTTATCTCTCCCTACAAACCTTGACTGGCCTATATCCTTTCATCACAGCCTCAACAAAGTTACTACTGCAGTAAAAATATTTGCAGGCTGTACGTGCAGACAAATGAGCCTCTGGTTCTTTAGTGATGGGTTGCATCAGCAACTGGAAGGGAAACCTTCACGGGGAACTGCTCCTCCACAGTGCTTTTAAGCAGCCCTGTTCCTGAGGAAAACACAGCCAGTCTGCCATGCTCTGGATTAAGAAAGCAATAATGGTTTGATGATTTTTGTTTGTTTGGTTGGTTGTTGTTGCAACTCTTGCATTGGTGTAAGAACGGAGGAAGGAGCTGAGAGGCAGAGGGGAACTGGTCTGTTGCTTTTGATATTATTCCCAGCTTCCACCAACATGGTCTGCTCATGGAGCCAGAGCCAAGCAAATGTCTAAGCATGTGAGCTGACAGGGCAGGAATGAATCAGGTTTGCAAAGTGTACAGGAATCCCTTGGGAAAGGGAGGTGATCAGCAGGACTGCTCCTCCCCTCATTTAGAAGCGGTAATGAAATATTTACAGCTATAGCAGATGAAGGTGGGTTTCTTCCTACAGACTTGTAGCAGTACAGCCATGGAGTTTGAGAGACCTCTAAGCAGCCTTGGTACATTAGCCATGGTGGGGATTGTATTGCATGGGTTAAGGGGCAAACAGGAAATTCAGGCCTGAGATTAGAGCTATTCAAACACCTCTTGAGTTTGATGGAAAACAGCTCCTCTGTGCTTTCTACTGACACCAGATCTCTTTCTCCCCTAAATAGCTTGAAGTCTGAGGAGGGCTTTGGCTAGAATTTTCCCATCTATCAGCCATGTTTGTATTCATATTTCCTCAGAAAAAAAGGAAGCAATGAGGAAGTAAGAGCAGCACAAACTTAATCTGAAGTAGACGCTGAATGGATCAAAGGTTCAGATCTAACCAGCTGCAGTCATGATTTCCTGAAAAATGTTCTGCTAGGTCAAGCACTGCCAGTGGCAGTACTATAGAGTTTTGGCTAAAAAAAAAATGAACTGAGGTGGTTTCAAAATGTTTGGCTTTTGTTTTTCAAGGGAATAAGTTTCATTCCCCATTCTAAAGCAAACTTGGGACAACAGAGACTGGTGTTTCATTTCTTTAAAGAGAGAAAAGTGCCAAATAATTAAATGAATCATTTTTTTCTGGGCAGAGAAAGTGCAGCTTGACTTGGGGTCAGCAAATTTCTGAAAAAATACATATTTTTCATTATGAGATGACCACATTTTTTTTTTTTGGCAGCCATAGCAGAAAGTCAGTTGTTCACAAAGTTCGTCTTCCCCTTTCTTTGCCTTCAGTTCCCAGCACTGTTCCAATAGGAAGAGAAAATCTCACTCCAAGAAAAGATAAGAAACAGTTAATGTGCTCTCACCATCCTGGGTGCTTGGAGGCAAAGATGCATCAGGCCTGAACAGGGAGTGTGAGACCCAGATACCGACTTTGGAGGACAGAATCCTTTCCCACAAGACCATGGCAAGAAGAGTTAAAGTCTTTATGCAGCTGCTACTGCTCTGACTTAATAGATCTCCTTACACAGACCACTTGACTCAAGATTTGTTTCCCGGCAGGAATGTTTCACCCCTTGGATATAAGGCCGTTGACCAATCTTTCCCAGTCAGGAAGCTCCAGTCATCTGTTTGCAGCTATCTAATGATAAAAAGGAAGGGCACATCTTAATTAGAACATTTGAACTCGATTTGAACTCCACAAAGACTGGTGAGGTTTAAGACGCCAGCTCAGGTGCTGTTCAGTTCAGACAGCAAATGCCAAAAGGAAGTGAGAGAGAGGGAAAAGGAGAGAAAGATCCTAATAAGGACTGTGTAGACAGGAGTTTGACTCCACTTAAGGCACCCTAGTGGGCCATCACAGTTTTGGGTGACTTATCTCTTCCTGACACATGCTGGAAGCTGTTCATATGCTAGGTTTTATTTTTAAAATGGAATCATCCTTAAAAATTACATAGATTTAAGTGATTGGTGGGGGCCTGCAAGAGGGGTGGAAGATGGGAAACTGTTTATGAATGGGTTTGAGCACTGGGTTGCTCCAAAATTCAGAACAGAATGTTCCTCCAAATCCTTCCCAAAGCATGGTTACAGAGTTACACTCTCATCGCGAAGGCTTGCCGGAGTCCATGAGCTCTGCCAGTAGCTTTCTGAAACCCTTTGCTGCTGTCAGGCTTTGAAGTGGGAGAATTGATCACAGCAAGCCAGAGTGTACTGACATAAATGGACTTCAGATTTAGCTAATCAGACTGCTCTCCCAGCACTATGCTGATTTACACCCAGCAGACAATTACAAAGCTCCTTCCTAATAGCAGTCAGGAGACCTGACAGTGGTGTTCAGTCTTAAACTTTGGTTTGCTTAAAGGCTTGGTGGAAGTGAACGGAGCAACTGCAGAGCAAAAGCAGTGTCAGCGCAAGGAAACTCAGGCCCCGAGTTATGCATTAGTCCTCATCTTGAGAAGTACCGTTGGGACTGAGTCATTGCCCTCCACAGTACTGCAGCTTGAACAGAAAATTCCACCTACTTTCACAGGTCTGTCTGTAACAGCCTATTAAGCTATTTCATTTGGACCCAGAAGGCGAACCTGTTCCACATGCTTGACAGTGGATCACAGTATGGTTTCCCACATAAGGAATGTATTATTTCAGAGATGCAATTAACCAAATAAAGGGCTTCCTAATGAAGTGTCCCTTCTCTGTACCATATTGCACTGGAATCTCGATGCAATATTTAAAAGGGAATTTAAGCAGGGACCTCCCTTCTCCTCTATTCTACAGAAACAGTCTATGGTTTCCACAGAATCTCTCCCAATTTATACTGCTTGAAATGGGAATGGAATCAGGCCCACAGAACTCATTTTAAAGGCATCTTTATCAGCATCAGCATGTAAGATAACCTGTGCACACCTCCCTGACTCATTCCCACCAGTCTGGAAGAGCACGTCTGGGCTCCCCTGGTGGCAATGGAAATTCATTCTGTTTAATGAGTGGAAACCCCATGAAAACCATCTCTGTAATTTTATTCAACAAATTAAACTAGCTCAACAAGGAAACCAGCTTGAGGTTTCTGTATGTGTCTGGATTACTGACTGCCAAAGCTGCATCGTTTTACTGAACCGCATCTGCTGCACGCAAGGCCTGCCTTCCTGATGGTGTGACTACAAAACCTAAGGCTCCATCTTCTGATGTAAAACGTTCTGAGCCTTGCCTGTGGATTGCTTTCTCAGGATAGCTTAGGTAGGGCCACCTCACAGCCTCGATCAGTGAAATGACCCATGTTTTTGAACCAAGCCAATCATTAGTGGAGCAGACCTGCTGGAGCCAGGAGGTCTCTGGTTTGTTGTTTTTTTTCTTTTTTTCTTTTTCTTTTTCTTTTTCTTTTTCTTTTTCTGTCTGTGCCTTTGTCTTTTTTTTTCTTTTTTTTTTTTTTTCTATCAGAGAAAATATACTATGACCTACTACCTGAAGTCTGAAGAGCAGCAGCAATAACTTATAGTGACATGGTGACAATCCCTTGCAGCCACATCTGCCCTCCCTACGTGAGCAGGCTCACCTGCTCCTTTCCTCAGGCTCTGGGCTTCAGATTGGTGAAGACAAGACACTGCCTTCTGCCTAACTCCACAAGGTCTTCAGAACATGCAATAGCCTTTAGCCATGTAGGCTGTTGTTGTTGTTGTTTAAAAAAGTTTATCAAGAACAGCTAGGATGAAACTAAGTGCTGCTGAAGTCCATGATTAAACTGCAAGTGACTTAACAGGGACAAGGTTGATGCCTGCAGGTCTCATCTGCAGTACCAGTAATGAATACCAGGCACCGACTTTGATGTCACTTTGTGTGCTGATGATATAGAATCCCAAAAAGTGCAATCACTACTAAGAAAAAAACCTCAAATACCTGGGTGAAGTTGTGATCATTAATCAAAGGCTTTTTTACATCCGCATCAGAATGGAGATATACTGGATCCATGAACGAATCTGGTATTTGAAGTTAATTAATTACATCTCCCTATAAATTTCAGTGGATCCAGGACTTGTGCCAATATCCTGGGGAATGAGGGAATACAACTGCATTGCTTTCTTCCCCTTTTGTTGAAAGAAAACAACAGATTTTTAAATTAGATGTCACATATTTATTAGATGTATTGTGTAGTTTCCTTTTCTCCCTCTCCCTCTTATTAACTACCTCTCCCAGAAGTTTAAAATTTCATCCAAGACACAAATATCCTGAAAGCAATAAGTAAGTTATAATGAAGAAATTAAATACCTGAGAGCTGTGGGACAAATTACACTTCTGTTATGCTGGGGCAATCCCAGTAAGGCAGGGGGCAGAACTTGGCCATCTATCTGAAATCAAGTAGTTGAATCTACGGTATTAGAAGTTGGCTCAGCATGAACATGTTTCTTAAAGCAATTATAGATACGCCAAAGGAAATGTCCAAGGCTAGCCAAGATAATCAGCAAAGTTCCTTGAGCCAACATCCCATATTCTTCTAAGATAAACTTAAACAACATTTCTATTTATTGTTTCCCGAGTCTCTTGATAGCCCCTATCAAAAGGCAAGAAGAATTAGAGGAAAGGACTACAAAACAACTATGTAACAGTTGCAAAGGCAGCATTTTGAAACTGGATTCTCCAGTACAGTCTGTACCAGCCTGAAGAAGAAATATTTTGAAATAAATAAGAGAAACCACATTTACCAGGAGGCATCAACTGGCTTTGTGCACTGGGACAGAACCTTTTGAAGATTTCCTCCATGAAACTGCAAAGGCCAAGTGAAGAGTGGGAACAGTCACTTTTTCAGTGCCATTGTGCACAGAAAGTTGAACATAACAGATGCTTCTGCTGAACAGCAATCGATGATTCTGGCTCCATTGGAGCTGCATGACAGATACAGGAAAAGTGCAGAGAAGGACTTGTCTGATAAGAAGTTTAAGGAGGGAGATAGGAGTGTGTCCTGCAGGAGTACACATTTATTTTTTTCTGCATATCTGCGCTAGTCCCCTGCTGTAAATGAAGAATACTTAAAACTGGAGACAGAGTACATTTCAACCAGGAAACACAGAATGACAGATCTGCCAACATGTGTGACTACGCTAGTATAAAAAGAGGCACAAAATAGATTCCCCCCTGGTTTCTAAAAGAAAGTTGCCTCACTAGAAAATTGTAGGCAATGATGTTTGTGGCATAAACCCAGCTGTACCAGTGTTGCTGTTTTCCAGATGGGCCATTAAATCACCCACAGTTATTAAAATACCATGGCAACTTCTGCAAGTGCAGAAGTGCTCAGCATAGCACTGTGGCTGAACTCCAGCTCAAGGTGCTTCATCTTCCCTGCTCCTTCACTCTCCCATGCTCAGCAGCACCACACTTCTGCAGCACTGCTGGGGCTGCAGCTCAGGCACCAGCAGGGCCCAGGACCCTATGGGCCCTAAAAAGCCAAGCTTTGAGAACCATTGTATACTGCATCTTAACAGTTTCACTGTATGTTGGCTACAGCTACACCATTTTGCTGTGAAGGCATGAATAACTGGTATCTGAGCTCACACTTCGATGCCATGCCCTATAGGAGCATCTATAAGTGTTTGTACAAAACATCTATAAATGTCTGAATCATTTCAGAGTCAAACAGACCTCGTTCTTCAGCCCTGGCAACAACCCTGCTTGCTTATAAATGCTGAATTCCCATACCCAGCCTTCCAACCAGCTACAGATTAGTGCCTCTGGCTGGTGCTGCTGATGGCAGACCCAAGGGAAGGGACCAGCTGAATCTGCGTGCTAGAGAGCACCAGCGCTGCCTCAAGCTCTCCTGGGGATGCTGCAATCCTGCAGGAGTTCCAAGAACATGATGGATGTTTCCTTTGCCTCCCTAATTCTTCATTCCCAGTTCTTTAAGTCCCCACAATGATGTTCACACTGGGGTTATGGTGCAATAATGAAGCATTACCACAAAACCTCCAAAAACAATTTTATATCCATAAAAATATCCATAGAGGAATTCGGAGTTGTAGCACCAGAAGCAAAATGTTGATTCACTGACAACCCAGTTAATGGCCAAGCAGCAACAAATCCAGGACTTATGTCCTCTGCACATTGGCTCCAGCCAAAGGAAACGTTATCATCTTTAGACTTGATTTCCTCATCAGTCCTGTGACCCATTATTCCCTAAGCATCTGCCAAACTACTAACTTGAAGATGAACAACCAAAGGTTTCACTTTTTTTTTTTTTGTCTAAAGGTAGCCTTTGTCCACCACAGAGGATGGGTGCTCTGCACAGATCCACAGTACTGCAGCAACCCCGTTAATCCCAAACAAGATGTGAATATTATCAACCATCTGCTTGCTTATCAAGCACTGTTTGTTGATTCAACATGTGATATAGCAAGCCCAAACTAAGATGCTACAAAGAGTATTTTGTAAAAAATGAGAACAAAGACCACGCACAGCCCCTGGGGTCCCTCGCAGCAGCCACAGTTCAGGTGCTCCTCACAGACATCAACCTCTCCTTGTTGCTGGAGTGGAAACATTTTACTTCCATGGCCTGCACATTGCAGTCTCCAAGTGATACTGCTACAAGCTAATTGGAGTCTCTAAGACATTTTATTTCTTTATTGAATAGTGAATTATAAAATAAAATAAACTGTCCCACAATATGTTTTCCTCTCTCCAAATTAAATAACTCAGAAAATAGCACTCCTTGATCAGACCACACACACAAAACACTTAGCATTTTGGTTTTGTCTTGCATGTTAAGTGTATTTGTCCAATATAAGTACTGGAAGCCTAACAGCAGCTTCTTGGTCATACTGCAGCAGGTTTATAATGGGTATGGCTCAGCCCGTGCTGCAGCTTGTCATTCTTGAACAGCTACAGCTTTCCATGACAATATTAGTGATGTTTTTTCCTCATTAAAGTCTACATGCTGCCTTTGATTATGAACCCTCTGTCCAAAGGAATAAAAGGAATAATGACACAGAAATGCCCCACATATTTCTAGACAACAGTGAGATGGGGTAGCAAGATTTCTGCTAGAAAGCCAGGAAAGTTTGGAGGATGAAGTGTTTCAAGAGGGATTTTTGCTTGTGAGGACTTTAATGGCGTGGCAGAGAGGAAAGAAGGACACAAGCTTTCAGGCTGGCTCTTGTGCCCTCATCTAGGTGGCTGTGCTGCAAGGCCACAGACACAGCTGTGCAGCCAGGCCAGGGCTGGCCCTGGCACAGGCCTCAGGTGGCCTCCATTTTGCCCTGCTGCTTCTCATTGCAGAGCAGAGGGAAAGGACCAGACTGGGTGTCCATGCGCTCCCCTAGGGGAGGTCTTTGAGCGGGGGAAGGTGTCAGGATCCCCATGGTAACAACAACTGGCACAGTAACATCTGGGCCTGGCATATGCACAAGTGCCCATCATTTACAGATTTCACAAAGGGAACTCAAACGAAACACGAAAGCCAATCCCCCTGGGTGTCTGGGCCATGCCGGGCCTTGAAGGCCTTGCCCAGCAAATACTCCAGTGAGATCCTGCAAGTTATCAGTGGAAGAAATCCCACCTTTCACTGCAGCCTTCTGACCAAAATAGACCATGCTGGGCCCAAGGGCAGGCAATAAAATACATGGGTTTATTTTTTTAAAACAGCGCTAGAATGAACTTTTACTTTAAATAAAACAAACAATTGCTAATGGTCCTTTCCCACCTTCAATTCCTTTGGCCTTTTTTCTACCCTTTCCTCCTTGGTCCTAGACATTTTACAAACACTTGTAAATAACCATGCCCAGGCCAAACAGAGAGTCATTCTTCATCCTAAACAGGACGTCAGGGATAGTGAAAAAACAACGTTTGTGGTTGGAATGCATTGTATGAAGGTAGAGGGAATATAGGACTGTTTCTGTGTCTGGAAACAGATGATGAGTGTTTGTTTTTAACACAGTATGTTGGAGAACAGATTAGATAATAAAATCCTAAACAGAAGACCTTATGCTCCACCAAATCTGAAATAAACTTGGAAGAGATGTTTCAGTGAACTCCATTTCCTTCACAGTACTATGGGGTCAGAGCTGTGGAGATGGATCATTTCACATCATTTGCTCAGTCAGTCACCAGGCAAGGATAAACGACCCCTGGACTGTGTGGCCTGATGTGATCAGGAGTAGTAGATCTGGTATTCGTGTCTTTCGGGAGGAGTTAATATGCCATTGCTGCAGCTGTGCCTGCTCTTATCAGCCATTCATTTCTAATAGGGTATGTGCAATCATCAGCCTGCCTTACATGCAGAATGGCAAGATTTTTTGAGTTATAAGAAATTTAGGAATCTCATTTCCAGGTGTGACTTAAGATCTTTTGTTCCAGTGAAAGCAAACTCGTATTAAAAGTTGATAAGCTCTGTTTTCTTAAGTACATTACACATTGTATTAAATGGTAATCATTAGAGCTGCATTAACATTTGTGCATTTTTCAGAAAAGCAAGACACACTGAAAAAATTAACATGGACCAACCTCGAACATCATGATCACCTTGAAGCATTTAAAAAGCTGTGCTGAATTCGTCCAATATAGGTCATTTGATTAACTGACAACACACAGTTTTGAAACAAAGCAATGAAAAATCAAGGCAGTCCAGCAGTATAGCTCATTGTTTTCAAAGTTATGTTTGCTTGTTAGTTTTGGATGAAAAAAATAGAAGAAAGCTAATCTGTATTCCTCATTCATTAGTGGGGTCAGGTCCTGAAACTCTATTTAATAACAAATATAGTAAATCCATTGTTTTTAGACTGAGATAGATGAGTTGATCCTCTGCTAAGTATATAGTTGAAATATTTTGAGCAGAGCATCCCTCCACCCCCACACTTTCTGTTATCAAAAATGGGTCTGTTTCAACATTATAAACATCCATTTCCATTGAAATGGATCATTTCCAGTGGAATTTTCCGCAGAAGACACAAAACAAAGTGCAGAAGGCTCACAACATTTTGTTAGGACTTGACATTATGGCTGGTGTCTGCATTGTACTGTAGGAGCCTTGCAGGGATGTGCTGCGCAACCCTGCCTGGCAGCCTCCCGTGTGGCCCAGATAGTTCTCCAGGACAAGGGGTGGCAAGAGGCATCCACAAGACACCATGAGCCATGGGGCAACGCAAGCACTTGTGGGAAAAGGATATGCCAAGAATAAGGTCAAACTTAAAACTGAAGGCAGCTTTTCAACATTTTTAAACCCATGATTTTCTTTAAAAAATAAACTCAGTTAAGTTTTATTTCATCTGGTTGTCCCAGTTTGTTTGTTTGTCCTTAGTGCTTAAATTACATTTTTCTCATGAGAAGGACATCATATTTTTCTGTCCCTTTAATATCAATCATTCCACTGCCCCCAGATTTCACTGAAACACTATAGGCAAAATCCTAAACAGTTTTCAAGGCTGCTTTTCATAAAAATCTTTGTTTCTTTTATAGCTTCCTTATGTTTTCTATGCATCTGCCTAATTCCTACCTGCATCACACTACTGTGTAGCAAATCAAAGTGATCCAGTGCGGTAAATATAATCTGAAGTCACCACCTCAAACAAACAAACAAACAAAGTGTGAGGAGTAGGAGAAAGTTTAGATATCAAATAATGGCCATTTTCTGATTTTCAAACCTTTCTGTGAGAGCTTTGCACCAGAAAATCTCTAGTCACTTTGACAATCTTAGCTTAAGCTGTTTAGATTCACATGCTTAGATTCACATGGCCCATATTCCATCTAACTCCCTGGGTTTTATTGCTTTTCCTACCAGCTTTCTCTTATTAAAACCTTGCAGTTGTCCTTTATTCAGCAAATAATTGCTATTTCCTGCTGAATCTTTCAGTTATTTTGTTGAAGCTGACTGTTGAAATTGACTGTAAAAGCTCTAATCTAGTTTTTGCCTACTACTATTTCTGGAAAGGGGTGAAGAGTTGATGGGAGCAGTAGTTCTCAACGACCCAGAAATTGTGTACCACTGACCATGGGGAGGAGAGAGCCAGTGGCCTGTGACAGCAACTGAAGCTAAACAAAGAGTGGTGCATGTGGCTACACTGTTCATGGAATCACCCTTTTCTACAGTGAAACACAGTAGACTGCCTCAATGCAGTGCATATGATTCACCTCCACTGATATTTTGTATTGAGTCAAAGGTGGAAAGGGAGGGAGCAGAGGTTAGGTAGGGCCCTTGACTTAGCATCTTGAATTCCTGAATGGAAATGAAGGGGGTAGGGAATAAGGATTTCCAAAGAGGAACAGAATTCTGTTATTTTTGGCATTCTCAGAAATTTCCACAAAGTGAACAACTTTCAGCTGAGTAAGCGTCAGGAGCTCAGATAGGAGGCCCAGCTCCACATCAGACTTCTCAAAACGTTCACTTCTCAGGTTATTAAGTTTGGTCTTTGCCCTCTTGAGACCCGTGAAATGAATCAATGTCTCCTGCTAACTACCAAGGGATTTGCTGCCTTCATGCCTCAGAATCAATGTCTCCTGCTAACTACCAAGGGATTTGCTGTCTTCATGCCTCATTGAGACATCAAAAACTAACCAGTGAGGTGAGAGTTTCTCAGTCATGGATTGCACAATATTCCAAACACTAATGCTCTATGTACAGAAATAATATCCTGAAGGCAGATCTCTTCACACTGTTGTTGATACATTTTCTAGTCGCTATTGCTCTTTAATACCCCAGTTTATACCTAAAGGGCAACATATGTAAATGCTGTCTTGCCTGCAAAATGTTGTATGGAGGTAAGCAGCTGCATTTTGGCAGGAACTATGTGAAAATGTCAAAATCCATGGCTGATACAGATAGTGTACAGACTGAGTCATCTGAAAAATGCCACCATTGTACACAACAATAGAATATTGCCATTGGTGTAACTGCGGGAGAATGTGGTTGAAAATAAAGCCCCAGATCTTCCCTTGGGTATTTTTTTTCCTTAGGCGAAATGTTTCTTAGTCCTCATAGCATTAGAACTGTGCTGAAAAAGTCTAGTTAATGTTGATATCTCCTTTGCAACCTACTGATGATGAAGCTCTGTAAGCAATTTCTCTTTGTGCCACTTGTGAATCTGAAATATATTGGCAACACCGTTCATCTCTGGAAAAAAAACAAAAACAAAAACAAAACAAAACAAAAAACCCTACACAGGCTGCATAAGCCAAAGTTACCTTCTAATATTCATACCAACTTGCTAGAAGAAGTTATGAAGAAGTAATTAAATCTGCAAATTAATGAAAGAATTATGAATACTGGTGTCTGGAAACAGACCAGAGGTTAACTGGGAATTTCCTCCTCCACATTAACATTTTCAAGTTTAGGAACAGTAATCCACTTGGTTTACTCCTTTTCATAAGCTTAGCAGAGCTGGGTGACCTTTCAGAGTGGGGTGATGGACTGTGCATAATTAAACCACAGGACTATTTCCTTTAACTTTAAAAACTATCAGAAAGCACTCCATGTGGATTGGTTTTCCATGGCAATTCTGCAGTGCTCCCTCATCGGTGTGTGTTGAACAGATATATTTTCTTCAGGAAACTTGTTGGCATGAATATCTGGCCCATGATAACTCCACAAACTGTATCTAGAAGCCTTGGAGGGTTGTTAGCAGCCCATAATTTCAGTCTCATATCTCATCCTTATCACTTATTACTTCCTTCAGAACAGAAGCTTGATTTTGGACTTGGACTTATTTCAGACTAATTTCAGAACAGCCCTGTTCCCACAGTGCAGGAAGTATCTCGCAGCACCACCAGAATCTCAGGGCACACGCCACTGAGCTAACCTCCTAATTATCAGCCCTCTGCCACTTTGATCAGTGGCTCCACCATGAGTTTAATGCTGATATCCATCATCGCGTTTCTGCAGCCACACAAATGGCTCCATCTATTCCATGAAGGTGCTTGCCACGTGTTTCACAGTGAGTTCAGATGGAGAGGCTCCAAACACTTGTCTGGCTGGTTTCAGGTACGCTTGCATGTCCAGTTGAAATGAGGCAACTAAGTGCATGTGTTGACATTTTAATTCATGAGCATCTGAACTCAAACAAAGTTACATATATACATACAATATATAAATACGGTCTATAAATACAGCATTACTCTGGAACAGTAAGTATTACAGGTTTCTGTCTTAATTGTCAGCAAGTGGACATTAGTAATGAAGATATGGACTTCACGCTAGTTTGTCTTTCATTATTTTCACCTATCAGCTACAAAAAAGCTGAGGAAAGGAAGGGGGAGGTTAAGCTGCTTTTTGCTTACATTGTCACGGCAAATCTAAATTTTTTCTGTTCATTTCCAGAAAATTATCTACACTTTTCCTGTCATTTCCCTTTCTACACTACAGTGTCTGAAAAGCACTGGATCAGACTTGTGAAGCTGAAGTATATCAGTGTGACTGATCCTCAGTGGGATTCACCAGCTTAATAGGTTGCATGGCAGCAATTATTCTGCAATTTATGACAGTGCCTAATCTAAATCTATGGGCAAGACAGCAGGAGAAATTCCCAGCCACAATCAAGGCTGAAAAATCATGTTCATCTGCCAATGACCAAGGAACAAAAAAGGCTTTAGACAATGCTGATCCTTTGCTGGAAATGTGTGGTGAACTATACAGTGTGTAATGGAGTGAGAGCTTTGTCTGAGTAAACCCACAGGTAGGACAGGTTTATGTCACTAAAACTTCTGCAGAAGTGAAAAAAGATATATATATATATATATATATACAGCTATGCAAAAGTATTTTGGTTGGTTGGTAAACAAAAGAAAAGAAAGAGAGAGGACCTGGAAAGAGAGAGGACCTGTCCTGAGCTGCTGCTGCAGACAGAAAAATGACTGCAGACCTCAAACAGGCTGCGTGAAATATCCCACTTCCCTCTTGGTGTAAAGGACAGACTTAGCTTCCAGTCCCAGAGAGGAACAAGGACTGGAGACCCAGCTTTCCCATCAACATTTCTTGTCCGCTCACCTAGCTGCTCCTCCACACCATGAAGTGCCGAGCCCTCCCGTGCAGTGAACAGGCAGTGCTCACACTGAACCCAGGCTGGCAGCTCCATTAGTAGCCTACAAATACCATAATGCTGTTATGATACGAGACATTTTGTGGCTGGATGCCAAAGTCTACTGGCTTACCCTTTGCTGTTCTGAGGATAAGGAAAGCTAATATTTCACTCAACCATCAAAAACAAGAATTGACCTTGATAAGTAGATGAGTGGAATTTTTCAGGTTTGAGGTAGTAATAGGCACTGAGTCCATGATCACTGGTGGCATTGGGAGGTTTAAATAATCAATCTTCATAAGGCTCCTAATCTTTGCCTGACAAGCTCTATATACAGTGTGTGGAATATTAATATTGCATTCAGTTCTGGACAGCTCAGTAACAGTAGTGAGAACAAATTGGAAGGAACTCCGTGCAGCACAGCAAAATGATGGATTAGCTAGAGAGACTGATTTATGTAGGGGTATATCAAAAGAATTATGTGTTCTATTTTGGCCAAAATGTGGGAGAGAAAGGATGATCTGCAGGGTGGAAAGACTGGCATCTCTATGTGTCTGAAGGGGAGACTACAGGAGAAAAAGAAATTATTCAGAGCTCTCTCAGAATGCCT
Source organism: Anser anser (assembly GCF_964211835.1). NCBI lineage: Eukaryota > Metazoa > Chordata > Aves > Anseriformes > Anatidae > Anser > Anser anser. The sequence goes on from NC_139727.1 coordinate 23,297,209, forward strand.
ATTTTGATTCATTACGAAGAATTTAGTAACTGACAGTTAAAGCAGAATATGTCCCAGGGTCTTCTGAATGTCTTGTTGAGGACTTAACATCACAGCAGGAAGAGAAGAGAATATAAAGAACCAGTAAGGAGGTGCTAGAAGAAAAAAAAAAAAAAAAAAAAAGGCAATTCAGAAAAAACAACAGCAACAACAATAAAGAAAACCCTACAGGTCATTTCCCAGACACTGACACAGAGAGAGACAGCAAAGCTTGGCCAGGGCTGGGATGCATGCTCCTTGGGTGTCCTGACTCCAGGTCAAACCATGCTATCATACAAGCCTGAACCAAAGACCCAGTCTCTAGAGGACAGCAAAACCCCAAATCTTAGGCATCCAGCTCTGGCTTATGTCTAGTTTAAGGTGACTGTTCTGTATATTTTAAAGGGATGAGAAGTGGTATGTCCAAGATAGGGACTTCTGTGTTCTGTTGATCCCTCCTTCCTGTAAATGACAGAAACGTGCAGTGCAGCTGTCAAAACCCCCAATTTACTACATAGGAGTAACGGGGAGGGAGCATGCATTTCTCTTTGGCAAACATGCTATCTGAAAACGTGTGTGCAGAGTAGCACTCACCAAGGGTCTGTGCTGTGTGCCAGGAGGGAGGGCTCTCTTCATCAGGACAGCAAGTTCCTCTGGAAGGGGAAGAGTGGAAATAATGTACAAACAAGAGATCAAACAGACCCCTTGCCCAGAAGGTGAAATTTCAGTCACTTTACTCCTGAAGGAGGATTGGGATACCCATGACCTCTGCACAGCCACCATTTGCAAGGAAACTGCATGCTCTGAGGTGGCTGTCTGAGCCAGAACATTGCTTCCCAGGTGTGGGTTGTGGTGCACCTCGCTGCTGCTGTCTGCATGCAGCTCTCTTAACAGGTACAGCTATGTACGCAGTGAAGCCACGCTGTGCAGATAGATGCTGTCTAATCTTTTCAAATGGTCCTTTCTCCTTTTGGAGGAGATTTTAAACCAAGAAAAAGGACTTTTAAGAGCAAGCATTTAAAAAAGAATCTGCCACAGACATTTCTGTTTCACGTTCTCTAGTATTAAGGTTAACTCTATGGATTCGCTTTCATTGTACCATCAACATTAGAGAGAGAAATTGTATTTTAACCTCTGACATGATGCAGCCTGAATCCTGGCAGGTGAAGATCTCGCTGTGCCAGAGTGATACTCTGTGGCATAGAGTGCTCAGCATAGTAGGAGGAAGAGGACCAAAGCTTTTCACACCTCCCTCCCCGAGACATTGACTATTGTATTGCTCTTGCCTTATCAAAATCTGCTCGTTCTTTTTACTAAAGGGGACTGGTAGTAACTCAGCTTCCTCCCCTGCCCTTTCACACACCAGAGCATGCCGTTCTGGACAGTTACCTCCCAAATGCTCCTTGACATATCCCCAAAGCAGTGCTGTGATCTCCTGCCACTGTAAGCATCACAGCGATCAGCAAATATTGCTGATGAAAGCAGTCCATGGCCCACACACATTCCTCTTCAGTGACAGTCAGCTCAGCTGAACCAGGCACATACTGTACCGAGGAGACCTGACATTGATCCTGACACAATCAAGCTCTTTTCCCACTCACAACAACAAAACGTAGAAAAAGAAGCACTTTGAACCCTGGTAGAAAGAAACCTATTGTGTGGGTATTTCACCCAGAGAAACTCTTCTTACTCACATAGCTAATGAAGTTATCCAGTGTAAAGCTTGAGGAGTCCTCACTGGATTTATTTTATTTACATCAACATACAGAAAAATTGTATTTAAGTGCCAGACCACCGTACCCTTGCCGGTGACATGGTTGATATCACTTTCTCATTAGCTCATGGAGCTGAATCCAAGGAGCTAATGTTGGACTTAGGAAAGAGATCGTCAACATGTTCATGGGACCACTTACGATTAGGACCACAAAAGCCAGAATATGTAGTGAGCAGTCTCTTCCTGTTGGGTGCAACACAATGGCAGTTTATTTCTCAGCCATCGAGTATTTTTATTTTTTACTTGTACACGCAAAGAGAAACAATAAAAGGAAAGAGATTCTCATGTAATTTCTTCCTACTAGAAGCAAACCATAAGAAGAAGCTGACCTGGATACAGACAGTCATTTATTTAAATGCCCAGTACAGCAAAGATATTGATCTCCGTAACATTTTCTACAGTAACACTCCTACCTTTCTTTGCTTGTATTACCAGCCCACAGCTTTTAGACAATTAAACCCAGGGCCTCTCTTCCTGCAGGCAGCAGCTGTAGACTATGCAGCAGTGTTTCCCACCAACTTACTGCAGAGCAGACCCTGAACCTGGACACATAGAGCCAAGTGGTACTGATTATCCACTGCAGTTGAAGCAGGATCAAAGCTTCTGTCATCAAAATACAGTAGGAGTTTGCCCATAACACCATCTGCGTACAGACATCAATATGTATGTATTGGCTATAACTTATCACCAACCATGTATCACTTGATTTCTTGACCCGGCAATGTATCAAAGGGACATTCCTGCTAGATGAGTAGTCCCACTGATTTTAATAGGACTACTTATCCATGTAATATTAAGAACTGTGCCTGAGTATTTGTCAGGAGCAAACCTGAGACCTTTAGCTCATCAGCAAAGTTTGCTCATTTTGGTATGGTGATAGTGCTTAAATGGATTGATGCTGATTTGCATTAACTAGTGGATTAAAACTCAATTTACATCTTTCTTTTACTAAGAAAGATTAGATTCGAGACTAGTTTTTGCTGCAGGCTTGAGGGTTTGACTTTTAGCTGAGGTTAATAGTCCACTTCCACTCCCGATACACACAGCTGTACTGCCTGTCTCCAGTCCCCCAGGCAGCCAGGCTTTGTGAGCTGGCAGGCTGACACTAACTGCTTCTGTCCAGGGACACAGTTTTCTGGGGCTGGTGGCTGCTAGCATTCATGCCCCAAGTGTGACTGCTTTGCCTTGTGGCAATAGCAACTCTTCAGTAAGGATTACTTGTGCCAGGAGACCCAGTTTGTGCCTTACGGTAGCCAGGATGAATGTTCATACATCTTGATCAAAATGATCTTGGCTCCTATGTATCTTAAAACACAGGTTAGTTATATAAATACTGCAACTACCAAGGCCTTGTATGTTCTTCTTCCAGGCAGATCAGAAGCACTGACTTGTGCACAAATGGTCCTGACCTTGGGGAAAGTCTCATCTGGCTCAGAAATCTCGCACTCACTAATCTTTTTATTAGCTGCCTTAATCACCAGAAATCACCAGCACATCCAAGCTGCAAATACACCCCAGCTTCACCTGACCACCACAGACTGCAGTATAGGCAGTATGGATCTCTAAATCCACTGCACTGTGTAACGTTACATTTGGCGTCCCATATTAAGGCCTTTTAAACTCTGCAGCAAGCTTTAAAACAATCATATTTCCTCGGGGCTGCCAGAAGCAAACGTAAATACGGGAGTTCAAAAGAAGAATCCAGTTTTCACAGCTGCATCTTAGCTAAATTAAAAAAAAAATGAAGAAGAAGAAAAGGAAGAAAGACAAACTGACCTAAAAGCTTTTGGAAAAACAGACCAGGGCAGACAAAAGTAATTGTTCTAAAGCTGTTCTGGATGTTTTAAGAACTCGATCATTTCCAGATTTGAAAGACTTTTTTTCCTAAGAAAGCATCATTTTAAAGTCATACAGGAGTTAAAAACAGCTTGGTTAAAACTAGTATCAGAGCTTCAAGATGCAATAAAATATAGCACAGTTAGAAAAACATGCCATTTTGGCTATAGTGTATGACTAATTGATTTTTGAGCATTGCCTAATTGTGTGACACTGGTTAACCAAACAACAATGCATTTTTTCACAGGCTCCATTATTAGCTCAGACCATTCTGTGACCTCCCCCTGTTGAGAGACACATCGTATTTTTGACCATAAATCTAATGGGGTAAGGGCTGGAGGAGAGATTCCTGGTTTGTTTTTACATTTTAACTGAGGTTAAAAAATTCTAACTGTTGTCGTTTATATAGGGAGTAATATATTTTAGTGGGAGCTGTGGCTTGGAGAAGCATGGATACCAAAACTCTGCTGCTGAGCTTTCTGTTTATTTAGACACAGCAATGGGTTGGATTTGTGAGTAGAGTTGTGCTTAAGTCATGGTTAAATTCATTTTTGATGGCTTCACTGAACTGGAGGAACTAGGGAAAAAAAAAACAACTGTTAGAGAAACTTTATATTAAAAAGGATTTTGAATACCAAAACCTTCAGGTGCTCAAAATATTTCTCTGCTTCCCCTGTATTACGGATGCTGAGCAAAGCATATCATCTTATTCAAAACAATTTCTGATGAAAAATGTATATTTATCGTATATAAATTTATATTAACTGAATTTTGGAAAAGAAAATCTTAAGATTAATTTTTTTTATTTTTTTTTTCAGTAGAAGTATGAAATACAGGTTTTTACTTTTTAAAACTGCTACTGGTCCCTTTAAATAATTAAATTCTTTTTAAAGAAAAAATCAAGAGAACAAAGTGAAAGAAAACATATTTTTCAATGGGAATATTTTTTACACATTTTAGCGGGAAAATTAAAAATAATCATTAAGCACTTCAACATAATCTGAAAACATATTTTTTCCTGTTTGGTCAGCCAACTAAGATGCAGATATTCCTATTTCCATGAGCGAGATGCTGATAGGATTTAAAGTGTCTTTTTCTTGTGTATGTGTGTGCCAGGGAACTAACCTGCTGAATTTCAGAATGGTTTTATGCTCTACTACACAGCTCTGTGTTGACATTCCGCTGAGGAGAGATGGGCAAGTTAATGCTTACAACCCGAGTATGGAATGGGATTTTGGCCTATTTTTGGTAGCTACTTTCTAACAAAATAGGTATCTTATAACACATTTGCCAATCTCAACTTGAAGCATGTTCTTTGATTTATTTGAGACTGAGCATTTGCAGCAAGCAGCTAGTTACATGAGCACTACCACAGAGCTGCTGACAGGGGGACATCTTTGGTGGAAGAAAAGGGTTTTCTGTTTAGGGAAATACCACTGTTATTGGCTTGTGCACATGTGTCTGTGCAAAAATAACATTTGCACATTCAGTGGTTCTGTCACTGTGCTTAACTCCTTTTATTTATTTTTTATTTATTGCTGATAAGGAGTCTGGAAAAGTGGCAGGAGTAATTGATGCATTGTAATGCAAATTCCCATCTCACAAGCTGGTGGGTAAATAAAAAATCATCCTCATGACTAGCAGAAAAACAAACAGAAACAAAAACCTGAAAGAAAAAGGAAAAAGAAAAAAAAAAAGAAAAAAAATGACGGAAGAAAAAAAATGAAGTCAGGGACCACTATGTTGGTCATGGATTGACTGTGGCCATGACAGTAAGTAACACGACTGTATGCATTTAACCAAATGAATTCTCTGAGGAGAATAGTCCAAAACATTGGAGCAAAATGAAATTCAAGACTGCCCATATTTCAAATTTGATTGCTTTGCCATGTGTTCCTCTGCTTTGTTCTCTGTGTGGGTGTGTGTGCACGTGTATCCTCACTACTTATGATGAAACTGGACTGCGAAGATGAAGGGTGCGTTCCTGAAATGGTTTGTGGGAAACTGGCTCCCCATCACATTACTGAAAGCTACCTGGCCACATCCCAGGTCCTGAGTTGGAAACATGCCTTAAGGAGTCTTCTTGGCTTTCTCCCAATTATTTCCCTCAGTGGTAATGAAGAAGAAAAAAGAAGAGCGATGTGCTGAACATAAGGTGCACTCTCTGCCCATCAGCATTGGCTGCAGCACTGACGGCACGAACTTCAGCAGAATGCAATGTAATGATCTGATCCAACTGGGAACAGACCATAAAACTCCACTGCAAACACTTGTACAAATAGAACTTTTTCTAATGAAATTGAAACCATATTTTGACTTGCCATTAGAAAAACAAATCTGAAGAGATAGTTATATATTGAATAACCTGAGAGCTTTTCAGAGCCAAGAAATCAGCTGCTGGCTTGAAGAATTAGATGGCAATGTGAAACATGCTGACCCGTGCTGATTCTCTGAGCTCTGTGTGGCTCAGCAGCATGTTCGTGTTGCAATATTCATCACAACCATTAAGGCCTTCCTGAGACCAACAGGTAAAAAAATTAATCCTTTTGCCTCAAAAGCATGTTTTTATCAAACAAAAGAAGAATTTTCAGGAACCATCAGCAATATAGGGCGAATGACATGAAGATACACCTTCTGATGTTGCCAGGAGACCACGGTGACAGTGTCAGCAGACAAGCCTGTGCCTTGTACTGTACACAGTTCATACAAACCAGGAGTATGCTTTACTGGTGTTAGCTACGTGCTTCTCTCCAGGGATGTCATTTTTGCCTACAGTTTACTGGATGGCACAAAGTACCTCTGACCACAACGCAAGTGATGTGCAGGAGAAGGGTGATATGCTGGAGCAGCCGTCTCTCACCAGACCATGGATGGTTTTACCCTTTGTGTCTATAGATAGCAACTTCCAGGGTCTGGAGCTGAGGCAGAGCCAAAGAAGGTTTCCTTAGTCAAGAAGTTGTTATGAAATGCAGAAGTGACCTTCTGAGCTTCCCAGAGACTTCTGCTAGCAAAGTGGGCACCCAGGTCTCAATCCTGCCTGCTGTGATTTGGACACAATGCATCTCCTGTGAATGACAGTGCAAGCACCTTTGCCAAGAGCCATAAAGTATGAGAACAGCATATTAACATCTCATTAAATACATATACTGGGTATCTTAAACACCCTGCTCAAAAGGAAGTATGTAAGATGTGTCACATTATTCAAACATTATCCACATCTCTTTGATGAGGTGTGACTGCCTGCAAATGGAGCAAGAACAAAGTCTCTGAGGAGTTCCAATATTGCTGTGTTTTTGTATTTCAGTAGCACCTAAAGGCCCTGAATGAGATCCAGTCCCTGCTGGAAAAGCTCACTTACCATCATAGAGAAGACAAAGGTACAGGGGGAACTGGGAAATCGAGAAGTGAAATGACTTCACAAAGATTATAGCGTATGTACCAGTAGAGGCAAAAAGAATCCAGACCTCAGGAGTCCCATCCCAGCGCTCTGGTGACTGGCTGAGATTAGCAGGTTGTTTAGCCAGGTCTGCTGGTCTTTGTTTTTGTCACTGCTCTACGCTCATTATAGTCAGAGCTGTGTACTTTCAGAATAGCTTATCGTTAGCTGAGTCCGAGAACTCCAAGACAGTGAGAAACGCTCAGCAACAGATCACTGGTCTGTAACAGTCAGCCAGGTCATCAAATGTCCCTTGCGATTGTGACTTGGGTGCCTGGGATTTCAGATGTACATCCATACTTTCTGCAGGTTGCTTCCACTGAGATCTAAAGATTTTATCCAAATTGTGTCCTTTTGAGGATGTACCTGAAGTGACATAGGAACTTACTGACCCTGACTGTAACCCAGTAGTTATATTAACTGTTAATGAGATGCCATGACAGCTCGTGCAAGTCTTTCCATTGTGTTTCATTACAAAGATAAATGCATGCACCAGGTCACTTTGCATTGTAAAGGATTAGGAGAACATAGGATTGTGAATGCTCAGGGTCTGAGCCTGGTCACCTTCCAGGAAGCCTGACTGATCTCCTGGAATGAGAAGAAGACCTTCTCCTCAGCTGATCCTTCCCTTGTTGCCTAGATGTAAGTTCGTGCCAGCCCTCTCAGGAACCTGACTTGCTAGAAGGAGGGTGGTATTTACAGACACCCTTGAAATACAGTCCAGTACACAGCGTCCAGTGCTGGCAATAGTCATATTCCCTTTGCGCCGGTCTTTTTCAGCATTTATCCACAGACAGAGCAGTTGCCAAAAGGGGATTTCCACTGCTGACTTTCCTGTCTCCTATTTGCGCCCGATATGTTTATTTATTCCTTTCCAGTGAATATGTGTGGTTAGGTTAAGAGCTTAGAAAGAGTCTTCCAGTGGGTGATGGCCAAAATCATTGACAAGAAACAAACACTACTAGCAGGCCTGAATTTTAATAACTTGCATTGACCACCAGGAACCCCGGGGTAGAGCATTTGAAACACTTGCTGCTCCCAATCATATCAGTTGTGCTCTGCCTCTCCTGAGCAGGCTCATGTGATTGTCCTTCCTGCAAACCTAGGAAAACAGGTCTGTGGCCTGGGGACTGTCAGATAAGCTGGAAAATATGCAGGCCAACTTAGCATCACTTCCCCACCTCCTTAAAAAAAACTGCTGAGGCTTGAGTAGCTGCCATGGAGAAGATCACAGCCAGGGCCAGTCCTTTGCATTTCATGGCAACCTTACGTGTGCCACAGCACAGCCCACCCCATGAGAAGAGAGGCGGTAGTGTGCATTCAAAGACAACAGCTCTAGATGAGAGGACACATCTCTTGTCACCTGTTTATTTATGCCATTTTTAAAAAATTGACCTACCTGTGTATTGTGTTTGGCCCACAAGTTTCAGCCTAAGAAAAGGTGGGTGTGAAGACAAGTGGATTGCAGGCCCTGGTGTCTGGTCCTGCACCTGCCCCAGACTCTGTCATGGACAGCATTCCCCTCTGTGTCAGGTAGGATGATCCCATGGAAGAAGGACAAAGGAACACAACATACGTGCAGGATATATATAACACATGTGCATACCTATTCTCTCTCCTGACTGCTTTGCAGCACCGCTGTTTCGCTCCAGCTCTAGGCATCCAGAAATCCCTGCTGTGAGCAGCAGCCAGACATGATTTCGCCAGTGTCAGGGAGAAGAAAAACTAGTTGATTATCATTAGGACATAAAGCTGGTGTACCTGTTTCTTAGCCTGTCTGTGCTGCACCTTCAGGAGTTCCCCTAACCCATCTGTCAGACTCGCTGGCTATGCAGTGGGTAAAATTGGAACTGAGGCTCCAAGTACATTCCTAAGGTGCTCATTGCGGTCTGCAGGTCATGCCCTCCCTGCAGCTTGGAGTGGTACAATTCCCTGTATCTGCTTCTGTCAGCCAAAAGTAAGAACAGTAACAGCCATCAAATGCTGTTAATAGACTGCAAAATGTCAATACACTTGAACAAAGAAGGCAACTTTGGCCTTAGTCCACCTTATGTCTGGATGCCAGCAGTTCTGTGTTTCCTGATGGGAAGCCTGAGTTAGCTTAAACGTATCATAAACAACTGACTGGTGTTATTAAAAGGGCTTGGCAAACATCTCAGCTATCATTCAGCAATCACTAGCGCCAACATCTCTGACAGAGGACTGCATCCTTTGAAGCACAAGCTTTGAGTGATCAGCTTTACATGAAACAAGCTACAGAGCAGAGCAACTGTTTCAGCTGGCTTGCAAAGGCACTTGCAGAGGCCCAGTGCCCCGTCCTGGCCAGACAGATATGCAAGGCCAACCTGCATCCATATGCTTCCATGGCTCCTTCCTGGGAGCTTCCAAAACATAGGAGGCCAGTACACTTCTTACAGACGTCCTGTATATTCCTGCTTTGCCGTTCACTTTACAAGCTGAAGCTGGAGCAAAATGCATCACGGAGTGAGTGGATCATTGCAGAGGGACCTCAGGGTATCAGGTCTGCCCGCTATCTTCTCTGCACCGCTTAAAGTTGTCGATATCATTGCAGCCTAGCAATGGAGTTTGACTTTCATGAGTCAAATAGTCTGAGTTCTTCTGTGGGATTCTTCTGGCTATAGACCAAGCAGATTTTAAGGCCTTCATGATGCTGGAAAATGTTCTTCCCTCCTATGTCTTGATCTAACAGGATCTAAAAATGGTGGTGTCCAAGGCTTGATGCAAACAAACAAAAGACAAAACAACAACAAAAAAAAACAAGAACAAAACAAAACAAAACAAAAAAGCAACCTTTGGCAAAAAGGTTTTGGAGCACTCAGAGCAGTGAATCTTCCAAAGGTGACCATTCATGGCTTCCTGGTTGAGTTCTTCTTTGGTCTATTTCTTAAGTAAAAACAGGTCTCGAGTCTTCTGGGATATTTTTGATGTACAACTTCTCTTCATTGTTCTGTTTATTATTTAAATAAAAATCAAATCATCAATCAATCAAAATTGGCTGTCCAGTCACAGGATTTGATCTGGAAATCTTCGTCTCTCCATGTGGTCTCTTAAACCACAGCAAGCTACCAGAGTTTAAAGATGACTGCTTCCAGTACCACAGCAATCAATCCCTCCTGCATTTAACCATGGTTATTTTGTAACAAACCATGACTTGAGCACATTCCATCCTTATAAAATAATTGACTTCTCCATATCTCAGATGAGGTTTCATCTTCCCAGCCTGACCCCATCTGACAAATGCAGCGGTTCTACTTAAAACAGCAAGTCCAGGGTAGCTAACGCAAAGCACTGCAATTAAGTGGGAGCAGCCTGATTAAAATGTTGTCCTTAATTATGTGCGATGACAAGAAAAAAAACATTTTTATAGATTCTCTTTGTGACAGGGCCCAGACTGCCTTGCCAAAGCCCTAATGCTAGACAGCAGGAAACTTGGCCCAGAACCAAAAAACTCAGCAGACACTTCCTTTAGACAGCACTTGGTGCAGAAAGCAATCTGTCCTTCCCCATGTATATTTTAGGCAGACAGGCCGAAAGTCAACACAATCTTGAATAAATCCGGGGACTGGTGTAGAAACTCATGTTATCTTCAGACAAGCCTAACCCCTAGGTCAGCAGGAGTCTAGAGTACAGGGTCAGAGTGGGACTAATGCTTGTAAATATGGACCCCATTAAACTTACAACATTGTTTACATCAATCTGCTTCATTCATGAAATGATGATGCTGCCAAACTTCCCTTGCCTTTTTTTTTTTTTATGAGATGGGCAAGGCAACTTGGGCAATAGGCCAAAGGCCCCTGAGGCACAAATTAGTTTTGATAGATTAGAAACAAGATGAATCTCCATGGGATGGTATTAAAGAATCTTTTATTATGTGCAAAGCGGCCTTTTAACTTCCCAGGAGACATCCCTATCTCTCCATGCTAGTCCAAGCAAAAAGCTTTCAGCATTAATAACACCTGGAGATCCCCACTGATCTGACAGTTCAAGCAGAACAGCTTGGCAAGGGCTTTCTGAACTCCTCAAGTAGCCCATTTGGGTCACATGCTGTGGTGCTCTGGACAAAATTACCTTTGTCCAAAACTAACAGGAGCTCTCAGTGCTGGGCAGTTCACAACCTTATGGCCTTGGTTTCCATGATGCATCTGCCAAAATGCTAGCTGCTTTATCTGAAATATCCATCACACCAAGATCTCTCAGTATTTCTTAGTTAATAGCATTTGATTACTGCAAGGTTGGCTGTTTCAATATCAATGTATTTGCTTATCTTGCTGGGATGTGAAGTGTCAGTGTCAATTAAATAGATGAAAACTGGCAAAGCAACATTTGCTTGGGTATAAGAGAGCCTTGTGCTGGCTGCCCAGGTGGTGCCCACTCCCTGCTGCTGCCAGCATGGGACAGCTTTCCTCCAGCTGGTCCTCGCAGGCTGGAGAGACACCTCAGCTCCAGGCCACAGACCTGAGATTAAGGTCTGCTTAGAGCCCTTCGCTGCCATCTTCTTGCACCACAGTTCCTCAGGGAGGTGTTTGGGCTGGGAGACATTGCCCCTCACTGGGGAACAGCAGGGCAGGAGGTGCAACCTCTAACACTGAGGGACCAACACGGCACACAGCTGTCTTCACCACCTGCAAGCCCCTGGCCTGTGACTCACTCCAAACAGTAAAGACCAGTGACAAACACTTGTGGCATCTCAGAGTGAAATTTCCTTGAGACTCACACATGCAGAAGCATACAGCCAACAGTCAGACTGACCCAACATCCTAAGCATGCTTCAGCAGAGGAGTAATGCTCCTGGAGTGCTGGAAGCATGATCAGTTTTTCTTACTAAGCTGACACACCCTACAGAATTACAATACATGGAAAGGCAGGAATATATAGCTAAGATCAAAAGGCAAGCAATACATGAGTCTGTACAAGGGATGGAATAGAAAATAAAAAGGAGTATAATATGTTGTTATATAAAATCAACCGTACTACCTTTCCTGGATACGGTAGCGTGGGCAGAGGAGAGAGAAATTATAATTGTTCGTAATGAGCATTTTTTCCATGCTCAAATAGGCAAATAATTTGAATGCGTAACTTTTATCCTGAAAGAATTGTTTACAAAGGTCTTCCCATAGGTTCCCTAAGAACTACTTTTTGGTCATCTGGAAATGTTTTATTTTGATTGCAAGCATAAATATATTCACTATACGAAATAGGCATCATTTTGAACCCATAAAACTGGACACGTTCATTTTTAAATGATAAAATGTAGCTCTATTGATTCTTTTTTCAGTTGTTCTAGATTAAAAAATTGGAATGTCTTTCACCATAAGTGTTGCAGCCCAACTCTTTTTCATCATTCTGCTGAAAACACTGCAAATTTCGAGCCAGTTCTAATGTGCATTCCTGCTTACTTGTCTCAAAAAAACATCTTCCATGCCCAGACTTTGGATAATTGTAATGAAAATAAAGAAGGAACTAGAAGTGAAGTCTTTGAGACTGTTAAACATTTTTTAAAATTATTATTATTACACCCCCCCCCCCCACACCCCCCCCCAGGAAGAGGAGAAATAGATGATAAAACTGTATGAGCAACTGTATGAGCAATGAAAGTGTCAGGGAAGGGAGACTGGGAAATGTGGATCACCTTGGTCACATTATTAAAAAAAGAGGCAATTCAGTAAAAACAAGTTCAAAGCCAGTAAAAGGACATGCTTTCCCTTTGAATTTGATTTTTGCATAGTGGAATTTATTTCCAGACAATATCAATGAGGGAGAGAACTAAGAAAGAGAGCAGATATTTATAGAGATAACAGTAGTACCTAAACTAGCAGTGGGTATTGATAACATACATTTTGAAAGGAACACTCAGTCCTAAAGAAAGAAGGTTAAGCATGAGCCTTAATGACTAAAGAAGAACTAGGTGTTGGTTATTACTAGTGAGAGAAGAACTCAAGGAGAACAGCATTGGTCTACTTCAACCTGGGAGCTCCAACACTCCTTTGAATACATACACAGGACAGCAGTCATCAAGTGCCAACAAAATGTTGCATTTCCATGGCAGTTCCAAAGATAAGTACAGTTATTAGTTTTCTCATCAGTTCCAAATTTGAAAATCTTTTTTCACTTTGACTAGAGTGGAAAAAAAAAGACTGAATGCTTTTTTTCACTGAGCTATGCATTCAGGAAAAAAAAAAAAAGAAAAAGCCTTTTTTAAGGAGAAAATGGAATGTTCTCCTATATATTTATTCTTATGTTACTTTTATTATTTTTACATCATTTCTTGAGACACAGCCATTCTAGTCTTCACTGGGAATCATTTAAAATATTTTAAACAATAGCTGCTCACGCAGTTTATGAGCACTTTTTGTTCCAAATGCTAAAATATACTAACACGGGTAGAAGACATAAACCAGAGAAGACAGGAAGTTTCAATCATTGCTGAGTAACAGCTGCCCTTATTTGTTTAAGAATAAAATAAAACAAAAATAAAAATATATTTTTCCCACGGCTATTATAGCAGGTATTATAACATAACTATCACATCCTATGCTGGCCATTATGTCATGTATCATCTCACTTGATGAAGGGACTGTGTGCTTGTGTCCACTTTCCCATTTGCTTCACCTCCCCACACACATCCTTCTTTTTCATCCCAGAACGTATCAACTGCCGCAACACTTCTACAATAGGTTATGACATGCCAGTTGGAAGATTGAGTGACACAGGAATGTCAGCAAATAACTCAGACGGGAAGGAGTATTGATTTTTTTTCTTTTCCTGTGGAAAAAGAAGTGTTAGAAATATTGGTGAGAAAAGTCACCATCACTACTGATTATTGTGAAAAAAAGAAAAGGACTCAAAATGACATATTTTGAGGGAAAAATCACTTCAGCTAAAATATCCTGAGCAGCTCCAGTCAGTGCTGATTAAGAGTAAGGTCTGTTGCAAGACTCAGCTACATATAGAAGCCAAGAGTGACTTAATGGAAAGAATAGACTAGAGGCATTCATCTGAGTTCATAAATACAGTGCAAATCGCTGAACAATTCAGAAGCAGATCGTGGCTTTTATTTAGGAAAGTCTGCAAGCCCTCCAACAGCCAGTAGACGTTTGGGCAGTCAGTCCAGTTAATTGCGGCGTATCTTCCTACAGAACAACAAACCTAAAGAACCCAAGAGACAACTGGGGAAAGCTCACCACTGATTTGGCTTTTAGGCATGCCCAAAGATTTCTGCTTGTCTTGGAGAACGCCTGGTCCTTCCTGACCAGGAAATCCTGGATTCATCTGCTTTGCAGCAGCGAGAGGGAGTGCAGCTTTTTCTTCTCCAGGAATGATGCATGGATCAAGACCAGTCCTTGTGAAGAAGTCAAGGGACTTCTACCACATCAGTGCTGCGTGGCCCCCTAGATCTAATATACTGCAGATAGAGGAGATCCAGCCCCTAGTTTCTTATAATTCAGCTTGTATTTGGCATGTTTTCTCTACGTATATTGGATCGTTGCTGGTCTCCAGTTTAAAACCTCAGTGAAACAATTTGTTAGGAAAGCATTTTGCTCTCTATGCCCTCAGGCAGGCCCAGCATTACAGAATAGCAGGCGCTTGTGCAGCTTCCCAGCATTTCAGCTTCATACCTGCTCTGCAGCTCATCTGTCAGGACTGAGCCCTGGCCAGCTGGCCACATTTGAAGGGCTGCACAGTCCCACCTCACAGCTGGGATCCTTCCACACCCTCCTGTCTCCAGATGTGGGCTCCACATCACAGCACAGAAAAGAGAAGATCTGCATCTGCACCTGCGTCTGTGCCCCGTCCCTGGGAGTGCACGTGTGATGTTCTGGTTGTGAAGGTTGCCTCCCTTCAGTTCACTCCCTCAGTCAGCTTTTTCAGATTTTCAGCATAGTGACAAAGAGGAAAATTCCTGGGGGCAGCTCAGGGCAGCAAATGACAGACCTCAGCCTGGCTACTCTTCTCCATGCTGAATCATCCTCTGTTAATACCCAAGAAACTTCATCAGTCACCTGCCTTCACATTTCTTTCTTTTTCCATGAACATTAACCATGTTTTATAGGTCCTATATCTTCTTCCTCCTCAGCCTAGGATCCTGTGGTTGTTCAATATTCTCTTCCAACAAATGTGGGAAATTCAGCCAGGCTTTTAACATCCACTTCCCCTGTTTTGGTTATTTTCAAATTCCCTGTTTATTCCCAGTTTATATCTTGCTTTTGGTCCTCTGTGAGCTTTGGACAATACTTCACCCCTTGAAAAAGATATGAGGTATTTACTTCCTGCATGATGGTCAACAATTCTGATTGTGAGGAGAGAAATGTTTCCAAGTTTTTGTACCTAAGTTCCTCTCTTTGCAATTATGACCCCACTGCTGCTCCTCCTTCCACTCTCGCAACATCTAGATTAGGAAATACAGAGAAAAGGAAATGGCAGAAAAAAGCCGTAAGAGAAAGTTCATTGATTCACAGACATTCAGAAAATAGAGTCTTGAGACCTTGTAGTCTCAGCCTCTCCAAGGAATGATAGAGTTTCTAGTCATTCCTGGTGTGGCTTACAAGTCATATTTGGCTGGAGTGTATCTTTCAGGAAAGCATCCAGTTTGGATTTGAAGATATCAAGGGATGGAGAATTTCTTTTTTTTTGGTCTTTTTTTTGTCCTTTTTTTTTTTTCCCTAGTGGTTCATCACTGTCTCTGTCAAAAGCTAGCAGATTAGAAAGAGAATCCAAGTCCTGATGTGGTAACCTGCAGGATAAGAGGAAGCTATCGTGTTGCTTGTGCATCAGCTGTGGCTGTGCGAGTTCAGCGCTACAGCTCTGCCCTCACAGATTGTGTTTCAAGGTTACTTACTCTCAGCTCATACTTCAGCTTGGATGTTAACTCTTCCCCCATCAATCACTCTCAGAGATATATGGGCTTTTTGTTTTCCATGAGATTAGATAAGTGTAACTGACTATGCTGTGGCAGACAAAGCTCTCCAGAAGAAAGGTTTGAAAAGCCTCATACTGTGCTATCCAAATTATCCTAATTACCTAATTATCCTTATCACCGCAGCTAATTAGGCTGGCTATAAAGCTAAACCCATAAACAGACCACAGGCTATAAAAGCCTGCAGGCAGGAGAGCCCTTGCAGAGGTACTAAGAAGAACAAGTGGGTGTGGGAGCGCTTTTATTTGAAGAGCTGGCAGAGGACAGGAGCCCGCAGCAAATAACCCGAGTATCTCAGCCTGCTAAAAGCACTGACAACCTGTGAAAGCCATGGGAGTGTCAGCAAGTCTGTATCTACAATAGTCAAATTTTAACAGCTTGCAAGGACTGAGACATGAAAATTGAAATCTATTTTCCCCACCACGGTCCCTGAAATCTCAGTCCTCCTCCTAAGAGCCTTCTCTTCCCAGAAAGGAGAAGTGAAGGCTGAGCATGGTACGAAAGCATCTTGTTCTTGAAGCCTTATCCTTTGACAGAGTGAGGATGCAAATTAATGGTCTTTGGACCAGGTCCCCTTGTGTATCAACACCTCTCTTGAAGGCCACTTCAGTTCCCACATCCTAATGCAAAAGGATTTTCTCAAGGTGTGAAGTGTGTTAGAAAAGGTTTCCTGCCCGCTAAGATGAAAGCTTTTACAGCAAGGTGAAAGTCAGTGGTGTTATTTATTGCTCACTTCTGGCTCTCAGCGACAGCAGGTTTGGCTGCTGGGGAGGCCATATGTAAACATTTTGACAGGGTGCAATGTCTGTCCCTTTTAGCAGCCATTCGGGAAGGGAAAGGGAGTCTGTCACTGCCTCTGGCGCTCACCCTTGCTTGGAAGAATTAGTTCCTTGTAAATAAAAGCCTGTGCTTTTTCCTGCTGAGGTAGGTCCCTATTGTCTGATATTTGATTTCCTGTAAATGGACTTCCACTGCTCTTGGAACACTTAAATAAAACCAGAAATAGTTCTGAGCAGGGCTGTGTACACACAGTTGAATGGCAACCCGAGTCATCTTTTTTTTTCATGAAGCTACCAGAGCTTGCCTTCCCTCTCTCAAAGGCCCTGTTTGACTGATCACAGCCATCACCTCATGTACATTTCCTGCCAGAGATGAATCATAGCATGTAACCAAAACCAGGCAGAAGCAGCAGGCAGCATCTCAGGGTGCAAGCACCTTGCCAGCCTCAGAGCTGATGGAGAGAAGCACGCTCCTTGCCAAGTGACAGCCCCCACCTCCTGCACTGACATTAAGGTGAATGTTTCTGATGCAAACAAATATTTTGGTTAAGGTATCTTGCTTGTTCTTAGCAGAATTATGTCTCTTTATTCCTTAACTGGTATTTGTCCACATGTGCAGCTGTCCCAGCTGGCACATGCATTTCAAATACCAATTATGCAGTAGCCTTTTTGATAGTAGTAGTTACAGGCTTAGAACTGACGTCTCTCTCCTCTTGTAACCTTAATAGCCACATATCAAGTAATAGCTCCAGAATTGCTAAGAACCAGGAAAAAAAAGTCTGTTTGGAAGTAATAAAATGCACATTGCCATGGGCCTCCCAGTTCATGCACCTGCTGGCACAGACACGGTCAGTAAAGGGAAGCTTGTAATAACATAAAAGCTTGGAATTCAGGGGACTTAAAGCCGAACAAATCATTGGAGAGGGAGGTTTGCATTGCAAAATAAATGAGCTTAAAAGGCCCAGAAAGCCACAAATGCTGATTGTTCATAGATTCTGCTCCATTTTACTAACTTAACATGAATTAGCTGAGGTTACAAGGTTAATCTCCGCAATGTTTACCACTTTCCTAACTAAATAGAGGAGGGCACAAGCAGAATGAGTTAGGTTTCAGAGCTGCAGCACCCTTTCTGTGCCTCTTCTTGGGAGGTACTGGAAGCTGAAAATCACCTGTGGGAGAGCAAGGAACTCAGCATCCTCCAGGCAGCACTCAGAACAGGTCTGGATTGCTCCTGGGAGATTTTGGCTGCACGAGGCTTGGAGTTTTTCTTGCAGCCACACAGGTAGCTGGACAGCTATAGTTTCTACATCTTCTGTCAGACAAGTCTCTTGCACCTGCTACAGATAACACATATTTGATCAGCACCTTTCCTGACCAGAGAGATGGAAAAACCTTAGCACAGATCAAACTTTTCAATTGTTCTCTTTTTTAACCAAAATCAACAGAGTTGAAGGCTGAGAGGAGGATGCTGGGAGAAGGCAGAATATTGGCTACATGTAGCTGAGGCAACAGATGAACAAAGCATAGCTCTCTTATCATCCTAACCCTAATTCTTCAGTCTCTGCTGGACTCCAGCTGTGTGATCAATGACTGCTGGAGGTTTTCTGCTGGGCTGCTTTCCCTGGATAACTCACAGAGCATGGAAAGGGCAAAGATACTCAGCCTTTTCTGGGCGCTCAATGAAGATACGTAGCCACACGAGTTATCTGTCTTTGGGCTGGTCAGGAAGAGAAACTGTTCACATAGTGGCTGCAGATTGTTCCTGCAAGCCTTATTCTAGCTTGTTTCCCAGCATAATTACTTTAGAAGCAATCTACTTGAGCCAGATTTTATGTAGTTTGAACATGAAGCCCCAGTTTGTTTGAGGGATTGCTCTGTCTCTGCAGACCCTTAATCACATTATCCCTAGTTTCCATTCCCAGTTCTGCCCCAGGCCCTACCAAATTTGAAGACAATTTCCCCAGCCACATGCCTTGAGAGAAGTCTGATTATAAGAATCCGCTCCTGGCTATAAGAGGGGCCAGAGGAGCCTCCTGGCCAAATGACCCCAGGAAGCAGAGCTAAGGATGTCATTGCAGCTACGGTGGAACAGGAGCATTGTGAGGAAGGTTGGTGCCTCCAGTTAAGTCTGCACCAATATTGTCATGTTCATAGAATAAAAATATCTGCCAAAAAAAAAAAGGAAGAGGAGAGAAGAATACTTTGATAAAGTCCAGCTGTTTCATTTTATTGTTTTCCAGACAAAACTACTGTTTCTTCATGACCACTATAGTTTGTTTCCACTTTCATCTAAATTTATTTGAAAATGGGGGGAAATAAAGCCTTGGAATGAAACTTTAGTTCAGGGAACATTTCAAATGGCATGCCATGAAACAAACAAACAAACAAGAATCACTTTATTTCTTATACTATTCTAAAAATACTTTTTCATCTATGAATCAAAAATGCAGTTGTTACAGTTCTGGGCCTGAGTCCATTAAACCATAGCAATATTTACCAGTCTCTCAGTCCATCCTCTTACTCCTATAATGGTTTTAAAGGTGTTAAAACCATTTAATTCTTTTTTTTTTTTCTCCCCTCTGAAAAGGTTTCTAAAATGCACAGGTGGATTTTAGAGCACTTAGAAATGTGAGCAATGAAAGCTTTGCTCCTGGGCGAAACCGCTCCTAGGACTCAAAGGAAAGCAGTGGGAGAGCACTAAGTACAGGCAGCACATGTGTTTATCAAGGGACCAAGGGATGATTCAGGGTCAGCAGTCATGGCACAGCTAACTAACTTCTTCCTAACACCAACTGCCTGCAAATGTCCTGCCTTGCAGAGAGAGCCTCGTTCTGCTGAACTCTTCTCGTTCCCTTTTGGGAACTTGTCTATTTTTAAATTTCAGACTTTACCCTGGATATGGAATTAGAGCTTTCCCAGATAATGAACTAAGGTGAATTAAAAGGAATATGAACCAAAACATTTTGATTTCACATCATGGTTTGAAGGAGTTAGGTGCATATCTCACCCATGTTTGCCAAAAATAAACACCCACCCACAACCACAAACCAAACCAAACAAAAAAACACCACCAGATTTGGATCAAATTCATGCTCTCCATAAGGCATAACAATTATCCAGACTATCAGTACAAACTTGGAGGTTTTACAGCATTTTGGGAAAAGTAACTATGAAAAGAATGAGCATGTCTCTGCATTGACTACAGCAATGCTCCCACTCTATAATGTAATCTCCAATTGCAGACTCATAATATCAGATGTAATGAGGAGAGAAATATCTGAGCATGAGCAGGAAGGGCCTGAGTCCGCAAAGCTACCCACTGAACACAACTTTCCCAGCCATGCTTCTATTTTAACCTGCATCATTCACTCCTTTCCTGTGGTTTGAAATCCCAACAGGAAAAGGTCGAGGCACCATTAGAAATGGCTCTAACCATTGATTTCTTCTCCTTATGGGGTTTCCAACTCTGGAAACACGGGTGGTGGGAGTTTTGCCGGTGGCTGACTCCTCACCGCAGTCCTGTGGAGGAGGAGAGGTTGCCTGGTGCTCCTCACTGCCCAGTGGGGATGTGCCCTGGCCAAACCCCACCTGCTGCCCCTGCACCCATCACAGCCCTACCTCTCACAAACAGAACAGGTATGACACTAGCATAATTAACTTTTACTTACAAAGAACAGAATTTTGCAACAGCCACCAGAGCTACAAGGAAAGTCTCTGGAAGGAAATATTCGAAAAACTCCAATGACCAAGTATATCTGTGCACATGTGAAACTCAGACTTTGGTTTACCGCAGGTCTTATTTGTATTTTCATGGGATCTAGGCCATTTCACTCAGCCCCGGCCTTTGGGTATCGATATTGCTGAGCACAGATATACAATATGGCGTAAGTGTGTTGCAATAAAATGTTTATTAATGTCAAATGGAACTTACTCAAAGTATGACAGACTTTTACCCCAGAAAGACAAACATATTTGTTGTTTGCTCTTTTTGAATAAAATTAGGCCTAACTTTTCAAAACTAAACCACCTTTGATGACCAGGTGAAGCTATTATATTAGCAACCTGAAGTCCAACAATATTGCACACTGAGTGTCGCTTTATTAAGGGTCTGAGTCAGAGCTAGGGTACTTATGTTCAGATTAGCACTTATCAAAACTTTTGGCTCCATGTTAAAAAAAATTACTCTAAGTTAAAAACAAACAAAAAAAAACACAACTCTGTATTAAAAGGTAAATGCCAAGCATGATGGTTCAACAACAATTTGGGGACTTGCTTGAATTCATTGTCCCAGTGAAGTTAATGGGACTGCGGCACAAAGAAGGATGGCTGCATAAGTAAATGAATATTGAAGAATGAGGCCAGGTTGGACAACCAAAACTGAATGCCTTGGAAATCCTGTGTCTATGAAATGCTCAAAGCTCTATCTGGGGATGTGTAGAGGGATGTTGATCTATACTGATTGGAGCCGCAGTGGTGTTTTATGGTGGACAGGCTAATGAGAGTCCAGACAAGAAATAGGCATCTTGTTTCACATATGTTTTCCTTTAATTACTGCGATACAAGATTTGGCTTTTCAAGACAATTTCTGCGATAAAGATTAGGAGATATTGTACATAATAGGTCTTATTCCTTGAATGGAATCCAATAGTCCCAAACTAATTTCCAGTCCTTAGAATAAAGCATTTCTCCTGGGGATGGCAATATCTGTGGTTTCAATCTCTCACATCCTACCCAACTGTTTCCTCATTACAGTCTCAGGTTTCTTTGTCACCACACAGTTTATACAGGCTCAGATCTAATCAGTAGCAAAACATTCATCAACATGAACCCATGACATTTTTTTTCTCAAAAATACCTCCAAGCTCGCTAAATATTTGTCAAGTAAACATTTCCGAAATGCAGAGAGCTCTGCTGCCCACTTCCTTCTCCTTTAGGTCTATTGCAGACTTTGGATTCTTCCCTAGGATTACAGTCACTGGTATTTTATTCTAACACATGGCAAATTTGATAGAAAGCCATTATGCCTCTAGGCTGTAAATTCACAAGTTGGAGATCCAGCTCTGGACATGGAAAGCACTTTTGTGGTTAGCTAACACCCTGTTTCAATATTGGGCTGCTTAGGCTATGTTCTCTTCAGAATGATACTTAATTGGGGTTCTCACTTGGAAAAATATTTATCTTGTGCCTTATCAAAAAAACGATTATATCATTTTCAGCTCCACAGTAAATTGATACTACTGCATGAGCTCTCAAAGTGATTTATGGATATGAATTAAAAATTACAATAGCACCATGAGATAAGGAAATGTTGTTCTCCATCTCATGGTGCAGGGAACCAAGGCACAGCTGCTGCCAGGGTCATGCACAAGTTCCATGCAGCACCAAAGCACACGCTATTCCCCAGCCCACCAAACTCCCTGCTGCCACCTACCCTGCCTGCCATTCCAACTCACTCTAGCACTGACTGCTGCCGTGCTCTTAATTTGCTTTTATGTACTTGTTCATTGTGAAGTGACATTTCCAAGCACTTGCAGTGAAAGCCACTCCTCTCCCTGTCCTCCACATCCCTTATGCTCATCTTCACCTTTTTCTCAGCATTTTGAGGACTGCTGGAGCTAGCAGTGCCTTATGCCTGTTTCAGGGTGAAAGCACACAAGAGGTGACAACCCAGGCGTGCACAACTGCCTCTCAGGGTTCAAATGCTTTGGGGAAATGGGGAAGATTCCCCTGAGGTTTGTGTATATAAAAGCAGCTGTGGTTCTTGTCTTGCACTTTGTGGTTACACTTTAAAATATCTCCAGTGTTTTCATGCAACCCTGATGCCTTCTGCTCAGCAAGATCATGTTCAGCTGAAGACCTCGGGCTCTGACAAATGAGCTCTGGGAAGGCTCCCTGAAGTGGTTTAAGATGTTACTATCCGTGGCTTTGTGCCCTGCTTCTGCACTGAAGTTTACAAGCCCCAGACAGCAGCACAGAGCGTGCTTGTACCACAGCAGCCCCAGCAGTTCGGCTGGTGCCTCCGTTTGCATCCCCAGGGAGGTGAGGTTACGCTGCGGCTGGGAACTGGAAGAGCTGAGGCGTGGGCACATTGCGTTGGGCTGGCTCTCATACAGTAAAGGCAGGATGGATGTCCTTGAACCTTTGTACTGTTTGTCTGGAGCAAGCCAGAGCTCTCATGTACCCCACACAAGCCCCAGAAGGTAAGGTGAAGGGTTAGGAGCTCTCACCCAGCAGCGCAGCACAATGACCTCCCAACTGTGACTGCATGGTGAGCCCCATGAGGGTGCTTTCCTGGGAGTGCCACCAAGCCCTTCAACGTCAAAGCATAATCTGAGGTGCATAGATCCAGTTTTGCTGACCAGAAAGCCACTCTCATTTCAGCAACCACATGAACCACATGGAAGTTTCACTCCTTGGCTTTATATTCCCTTAATGCCAACATTTCCACTTCTCAACAAAGCCTAAGTTCCCAGAGTCTAATCCACTGGGCACTTACCTCATACCAAGGGGAGCAATCAAACTGGATACCAGTCTCTTGAATCACAGAAGAGGCAAGGCATGCTTGGAGAAGGCTTCTCACCAAGAAGTTCACACTCCAAAAATTAAGGTTACTTTTCTTTTAGAGAAGGAAAGAGGCATCCTCCTCCCCCCATTTGCGTAACTGGGATGTGCACAGAGCACAAGTTGAGACCCCTGAATTCAAGTTCCTCTTCAGGCTGAGAAGACTCAGGCCTGCAGCACCCTCTGGCCTAGCAAGTGATAGGAGAAAGCAACAGGTGAGCCTTCTCCAGAAGTATTTAAAAGCATGTTTCACACAGGTGTTCAGAGTTAGTGACCCAAAGCGTTGTGCCAGCCTGTGCAGGGAGGACATCAGCATTATCATCAGGATTTCTGCTGTCTCACACCCACTGCTGCCATATGCTGAGCCCTGATGTTCACACCTGCTGCAGACCCAGCTGTGCATCAGCAAATACATCTGGGACCATTCTGCTTCACTCCCCATCTGTGCAGCTCCCTGTGCCTCCAGTATGGTGCTCAGGCGGCCAGGCAGGCTGCTGGGGCAGAGCGGCAGTGGCATGGCTGCTGGCTCCAAAAAGCCTGCAGAACAGGGAAGGAGAGGAAAGGCAAAGCAAAGTCCAGCCCAGAGCAAGGACCATGACAAGACTAGCCTTGCCCTGACAGCGCCCTCCTCTGACTCTCCACAGTGATCCTACTGAAGCAGTGCTGGCATTGGGGTGGCTCTGTGGGGTCTCCTTTGTGCCCCAGCTATGTTACAGCTGTCACAGCTGGAGTGGCTGTGTGGAGGAAACATCCTTCAGCAATGGGTCTCCAGCACCAAAACTGGTACCAGCCTTGGCCAGGCTGGGCTCACGGCCCTTCCTGGTTTCCCTGGAGGCAGTCACGCCTTGTTGCCTTGTGAGTCACAAAGAAATCCCAGGGGACTGTAACATCTCATAGCAGCTGATTAGCAAGCCCTCCCCGCTCCTGACCTCACAGTCTGCCCACCGTGAGCCGTGCAGGCAGCTGTCATGGCACTCTTTGGAGGATGCTAATGATTCTGTAGGACCAGAGAGCTCAATCCAAATGCAGGTACCAGAAACTTGGAGTAAAATCTTTTCTAGATAGAATATTGGAAAGCCTCTACCAGAGCAAGTGTTTTCCTATTTTAGAAATTACATATAAACTTAGAGAGATGTTGAAACATAACAAGGCATAAATGATACTGAAATAGCTGCTTTGTGAAATCCTATAATGGGAAATTCTTTTACAAGCCTTTTAAAATTGGCAAATGTTACTAATATTCCTCCAGGCAACACTTGGGCTATTATTTAAAATGGGATGTGTGGTGTCCCAGAGCGACCGTTCTCCTGAACTGCAAAGCATTCTCTAGGACCTGTGAAATATGAAATGATTTAAGGAGGAAAGAGGGTTATGCAGTTCTGCTCTGTGTGGTTTCTACTACCTCTGAAGTAGGTTTAGAGGAAAGTGTGTTCTGGGCTGTAATTCAGTGTTACAGATACTGCAAGAAACAGAAAAAATGGACACATTAGAGGCACCTGATGCAAATCATTGTTACTTTCCCCATTTGCTGCCCTAACCACACAAACATGCAGCTTAGTTTCACTTGGGTGTCTACATTAAATGCGACTGCACTTATTAAGGAAGCCTGAAGTGAGCTTTAGCTACAAGGCTGGGTTGTAGCACTTTGTCTCGCTCTGCAGAGCAATGTCACCACTCAGGCTGGCATGGATCAGCAGCAGATTCGGCACTTGCACAGGGACCCCTGCAGAGATGAGGCTTTTTTCCATCTTGCCTGACCCCTACGCAGCAGCAATACAAGGACAAGCTGTAACTAGCTCATCTGTAAAAGGCTCTGGAAGTGTTCTGGCTGCTTTTCCTCTCGGTTATATGTTACACTCACTAAACTATTATGCTCAAAGAGCAGCAAGGTTGTAAAACTCCTGCATACTTTTCTTCTGCAACAATGGTCTGCTGCTGAGAGTGTGATCTGGCAGTAGGAAGAAATCAAATGCACCATCAGCCCTTCATTCGTAGGGGAAAGCCTCCAGCAGCCCAAAGGGACTGAATAAATGGCTTTCGAGGTGCTCAGAAGTGGAATCTGGGAGCGTAGAGCCAGATGGATGAGCAGTGTGCAGGTGTGGGGTGATCTTCAGCAGGGATCAAGTATAGAGGGCAGGCAGACCCCAGAGGTGTGCTAGGTACTGAGATGAGCTCAGGAGCACAGGGCGGGGTCATCCAAACGTGAGGGAGAGGAGGTTTGAACATAAAGATCGCACAAAGCAAAAACAATGTTTCAGCATGGAAAGTATCTGTAAGGAAAGGGATCTGGAGGGCAAAGGAAGGCGGACATCCTTTCTGTAGCAAAGACCAAAGGAAACCCATGGAGGCATCTCAAGCTGAGTTTCTTCCCAACTACTTGAAATTCCCTGTGCACTGCTAAACTGTCCTTTATGGTGAAGATTTGTAAGAGGATGACGATACACTAATGTGGAGTATCTTTGCCACTATCTAGGAGCAATGCCCTGAGTGCCACAGTCTTGCTGTGTCAGGCAGGGACCTCTCCAGGAAACTGTGTTTGCAGCACATCCTGCAGCCAAACCACAGCGGTGGTGTTGAAAGACACACAGTTTTGTTTTCTTTTTTCCTTTTCTCTCTCTGGCCAAAGCACAAGAAAGAGTGAGATTTTCAAACTGCCAGACTAAGCTCTGCCAGAGTCTGTGGCTATTGTCATTAAGAAAAACCCTGCAATAAATGTTTACAAAAGTGCTTCAGAAATAATGGCTCTCTGTAGGACTGGGTTGGGAAGTTTCCAGGAGAACAGGTTTCTGCAGAAAAATGCTGATTTGTTGGAACCGCGGGGTTTGTGGAATTGGATGGGTTTTGACAAACTTTCGATGAACTGCAGCAGCAGTTGCCAAACTAGGGGCTGGGAGCCTGGTGGAAGTTCAGCTGCAGAAGCGCAGCTGGTGTCTGGATCTGGGGTCATAAGTCTGGAAATAGACACACTGTGGGCAGATTTTGGTTTTAGCATCCTTTGTGCCAGGGCCACCCCTCTGTGCAGGCTGTGCAGGGCACGGGGTGATGGGGCTGCAAGATGAACTGCAGACCCTGCTCTTAGAAAATGCACGTGGGCACACACGTTGCAGATGAAACAGTCATGGGATAGCACAAAATATTTTAAATGGACAGTTAGGAAAAAAAAAAGAAAGGCGATAGCTTTGAAGGGAGGCTATTAACATTTAAAAGACATATCTCAAAATCAATACTTGGTCTTTAAAGAAATTTGCCCCTGATTACAAGCTTTAGCATGTCCAGAGACACTGGCAGAAGCTGGTGAATCAATGAGTTTCTTCGTCCTTAGGACCCAGCCTCCCAGATGCCATGGGATGCATATTAATATGAACAACTAATAACTTATATCAACAGGGGGGATTTTTATCCTGAAGTATGAAAAGTGAGCTATAACTGAATGAGTTACTGCAGTCTCACATACTTCAGCATGGTAATTAGGCATTTTAGTGAGTCTGTAGCTATATTAACCCCCTGGGACCAGTTCATTGACTCTCTTGCATTGCTAGCTGATAAATACTGTGCTTGGTATTAAACAGGAGAAGAAGGGGCAGGGAAGAAGGTATGCTCCTGAGAAGCCAGGCAGGTCCCCTGTCTCTCCAGGGCCATGCTGGAGCCGAGACCTGGCAGTTAGCCTTTGCTCATTCACTGCTGCCCTTTCACTGTCTTCCTCACCACCACCTTTCCCAGTTAAAATGATCCTTCCCCACACGGCACTGCTGCAAAAATCCAGCTCACCTTGCCTTTTATTGCATAAATCCAGCTCACCTTGCCATTGTCTAGAAAACCATTTACTCAGGAAACTAGTTAGTCAGGCACCATTTGCTCAGGGTGAAGTCTCATATGCTGATAGGTCTTCCCAAACGTCTTCTAAACCCTTGCAAGCTATCAAGGGCTGACTGCCCCTCCTGGAAATGGTGCTACTCCTTTGCTCCCAAGTCTTTCTTGCCAAGGACCTGCTGAAGGGTGCACAAAGGAAGGAGCATCCTTTTTCTGAGCTCTGCACTAGGGGAACTCTGTGGATCCCCTTCTGTCCCTCTGTTCCAAGCATGGGCTTTCATAGCAGGGCTGTGTCCTTGTAATTGTGAAACCCGAGAGCCTGCTAACACAGAGAGGAATAAACGCTGCGTGGAGATGACCAATCACCTCCCAGGCAATGAAATGCAAATACAACTTTTATGTAGGGGCTTAATCACTTTATAAAATATTTTTTATGGAAACACAGGTATTTTATTGAAAGTAAAAAGGTTGCCTAAATGATCCAAACAGTCAGTTATTAGAGAAAGTGTTTGGATGATTTTTTCTTTCAGATAAATAGAAATACCTCACAAATTTTTTCTCCATAAATACAACTCAATTAGAAGAGATGAAATGTGGAGATGCTCTTTTTCTCTTTTCAGGTAAAGAGACATCAGAGGAATGTGACACCAATAAGATTTCACTGACTTTTAGGTGATATCATAATGCCTTTTTTTTCTTTAAAAAAAAAAAAAAGCTGCAAGAAGAAAAACTATGCTCCTAATCTGTTATTCATGAATTGAATCCAAAAATAACAGACATTGTAGTAACCCCTTGAGAACAGGTACAATCATTTGCTATGCATTTATTAATTGTTAATAGGGTGGTGGAATACTAAGCATATGGACCGCAGCTGAGATCAAGTTCCCACTGTTCACGTGTTGCAGAATCAAAACAAAAGGTAGCTTTTATTCTCAAGAATCTACAATATAAGTCAAAAGACTGTATGCATTCATTTTTTCTTCTGGTCTTATATACATGGTAAGTAAATGCCTTTTTTATCCACAGCTGACTTTACCAGTGTGTCTGATATGTCACTGTGTGAGAGCCTGGGGCATGGCAGAAGGAGCAGGTCACTTAATTTCATTGTTCATCACCAGGAAAATAGGCAGCAGCTCTGCCCAGCTCAGAATAGGTTTTGTGATGGGAAGTATAACAGAGATGTTGAGATATCAATGCAGTGTTGCTGAGCCTTGAGGTACCAGATGAAGAGGTGGCAGATGTGGGAAAATGCAAAGCTGAGTTAAATGAAAAGCATTTAGAGATCCATGTTTTTAAAATGTTTCCATCCAGGGCATATTCCACAGCTGGCATTCTGAAACCAGGGGCTGTTAACGCTTCTTGTTTTCCAGGTTATGTGTGTAACAGAGAAGAATTGCAGGCAGGCTAAAGCTGCACTACAGGCAGCAGAAGTGATGCTGGTGCCTCAGCTGTCCAGGCAGGAGCACCACAGACAGACAGACAGACAGACAGAGCTGCCAGCATGCACAGGCTGGACAGGCAGCTGCCGACACAAGGCACAGCTGACAACCCAGTCCTGCCTCTCCTTCCCTCAGGAGGGCTTTAACAAGATCCTGCTCCTTCCCTCCCTTGCCCGGTGTTGCAGGGTTCATAAAAACATAATACCTTTGAAACTTCGGCCCTTCTTTCCAGTCTGCTAGAAGGTTTGAGGGTCACTGGGGAGGGCTTGAAAGACAGATGGATAGGTATGCTGATCCTGTAAACCTGGCTTCTCTTGGAAACTAAACTAAGAAATGTAAACTGCTGTTCTCAATGGTACTCTGACTCTGGCAGCTGAGATTTAAAACAAAACAAAACAAAACACCATCACCACAGTGATGCTGGCAACTCTGCAGTAAGCAACCTTCCCCCAAACCTCATCCTTTCAGTTTTCTTCTGGGTCACAGGTGTTCAGAGGCAGCATCCAGCTGCTGAACTGGTGACAACTTACTGCCAACCAAGCCTTGACAATCAAGCCCAGGGCTCACACAGCCAGTTCAGTCCTCCTTGTGCCCCCAAGGTCCTGTCATGGGCAGGCTGGTGGCCTCCTGGACCTGGTGGCTACCCCAATGGGCACAGGAGTGGCAACAACACCTCTCAGCAGCAGACATGGCTTTTCCCAACAGGGTCTGGGGCTACTTCCAAAGAGCCCCTCCCTGCTCTGTTTTTTCTATGGAGAATTTCTAGATGAGAGCACAAAGCGGCTCCTGGCTCACCTCAAGGAGAGGGTTGTGTAAGCCAAGTGAACTGATGCTGCAAGGGGCTACCTGAGCCATTGCCATACCTGTTTTTATTGCCAAACTGATGCCCAGAGCTGGGCAGCTCTCAAGCAATGCTCTCCTGATGACAAGGAGCCAAAGTTACCCAGCACAGCGTGATCTGAAGGTGCTGTGTGCTGTCTGCCCCCCTAGCAGCCAGCCAGCCACCCTGCAGCACAGCAAGGATTCACGTTGTACCATCACTCTCCTCTTAAGCAAAAAAGCGTGTAGCTATCAGATGGTTTCACTGGCCTTGTTTCCTCCTTATCTCCTTCCCTCCTGCTTCTGAACATCACAGATTGACTCTGGGTCAACCTGCAGCTCACCATCGCTTGCTGGTGGTCCAGGACCATGCACCTGGTGTCCACCAGCAGGGAGCCCCCCTGCTGCTCCCTGCAAAGCAGCCGGGGCTGGCAGCATGTGAAGGCTGTGCGGGACTCCCTCACCCTAACCAGAAGAGACCACCGACATAAGAGTGCTTGTGCAGCTGCCAAGTTTTTCTTTGGGACAAAAGAGGCCTTTTGCCTTGAACCCCCAGCAAGGTCTGGAAGCTCTGCAGCGTTCTCACTCTCCTCTCATGCACAGGAAACCTATGAGGGACACACAGACCACACCATCAATCAAGGTCACAGCATTCGCAGGGGAAAAGGACATGGTGAGGATGGGCTTGGGTGTACGTGAAGAGACTGAGAGACTATGGAGAGAAAAGAGTTTCAGGGATCACCATGATCTGTGATGCACTGATTAATGATACTGAATAAAAAGTCACATGTTCCATTTGTGCAGAAAAAAAAAAAAAAAAAGTGAATTAATGTAAAAAATTTGCAATAGCCTAGAAAATTATTCTTTTAGAGATCTGGACTGAACAAAGATACATCTGGTAATCTCTTTTTCTGAAGTTTGCTACATTAAACCTTATGTATCCTCTTTATGTGTTTCCCACTACTAAGTGATTTCACTCAGAGCAGCAAATTTATACGCTGGATAAGTTAAGTGAATGGATCCCTTCCCAGACTCACTGATATTGCCTGAAACTGATGAATGCCAAGCTGCAAAACAGGATAGTAAGGTCAGGAACATCTGTTCAAAACCATAGGTGGGGTAGCTATGGCTTAGCTATGGTTTGTGGGTTTGGATGGCAGTAGTTTGGATAGCAGAGCTGAGGAGGCTGAACAGCTTGCTCTTTGGCTCTGCCAGCAAGATTTACACCCAGCTGCATCCACAAAGGGCGCTGCAGTAGTGCTAAGAGCTGGTGTCCCGCAATTCAATCCTTTACAGGATACAACTTCTGCACCACTAATGGCAAAAAGCCCTTTCTGCAAAGACACTCAGACACTTGTCTTCTTCCAGAAAATTGCCGCCAAAGTACCACCAAGCATAATTAAGTTTACTGAGAGAAAAAGCAATTCATTTTGCCACACCACAGTGCAGCACCGTCCTCTCTCACTGCACCCAGTGACAACTGCAGACCCGTTGGGCACTGCAGGCCTCAGTTCATGCAGACCAGCAGGGTCTTGCTGTGTAACCGTTCCCAGGTCCAGCTCCTGCCTTTTCCTGGCTGCCTGCTGAAGGGCCACATCCTGCCAGCAGCTGGTCCTCTGCAAGGCTTGAGGCACTGGTGGCACCTCACGGCCCCGCCTGGCACCTGCCAGTGATGGCCAGGAGATGGCC
Source organism: Anser anser (assembly GCF_964211835.1). NCBI lineage: Eukaryota > Metazoa > Chordata > Aves > Anseriformes > Anatidae > Anser > Anser anser. The sequence continues at coordinate 23,328,305 of NC_139727.1, forward strand.
TGCTCCTGCCCACAGCTGGCCCTGTGCCGGGCACCCATCCCCGTCCCTCGCTGCCCCTCAGGGGACATAAAAAGAGCATTTTGAAGCATTTCCTTTCCTCAGAGTGCTGAGCCCTGGGAAGTGAAATCTGCTCCTCTCCATGTGCCGGGGAAGCCCCTAAGCCAGCTAAGGCATGGGAGAAGTCCCTGGTGTGCGGCCATCCTGACCGGGCCCTGACACACAGCGAGACCCCCGCAGCCACAGCCGTGAGCAGCAAGAGAGACACAAGCACAGCAATTCCCCGGGGTAGAGGCGATGTTTGTCCAAGATCTCTGAGGGAAGTGAAGTGTGAAGCAGCAGAAGCGTTGGCCGGCTCTCCAAAGCAGCGGAGAGCAGACACACCACAGGTCCCACTGCCAAGCCAGGCTATGGCCTCTGCATCTGCCTGAGGAGGGGCTGCTGTGAATGGGGAAACACCCCGTCTTCTGGGAGAAGGTCCGGCCTCCCCTCTTCACCTTGGAAGGATGGCAGGCTTATTCTTCCTGTTCCAGCCCACATCTTGTTCATGAGATCCTTTCTGAACATTTTAATAGCCACTGAGGCTGACGTGTGTTTCACACAGCCTTGCAGGTGCCCTCCTGCAACCCCGCCAGCTGCAACCATCGAACTCCCCCTCTGCTGATCCACAGTGCCCACCCCAGCAACCCGGCAGCCAGCTGGTTAATGCAGGAAACCTCGCGGCTTAGAGGCCTCCAGGAAGTGCCAAGTGTCTCGCACGCTGTGTGGCTGCTCCTGGGGAGTGATCTATGCTCCACCGTGACCCTGGCCTTTTCCGTTCCAAGCTGCCTTGCTTTCAAGTTGCTCTGAGGAGGCCCTCCGTGGAGGCCTTTGAAGAGAGTGCCGCGCTGCCCAGGTGGGGTCTGCTCCCTGGCAGTGGCGGAGCAGCATATCAGAGGCAAACAGCAGATCCTACTGTGCAGGGCTCTGCACTCACGCATTTCATGGTAGATCGAGCTGTCACTTCCAAGCTGATGGACTGAAGTGTGTTATCATGTTTTTTTGCAAAAGACTGGATTATGTTAGTGCATTAATAGCACTTGTAAGTACAGGGTGCGGATGAGACGTACATAAGGATTTGCCCACTGTGGCTAGGGAACCTTTCCAAAATCTCTCCATGCAAAGTGTTTTGCACTGAGAGTTGAGCTCTTTCATTCTTTCCCTTTCCTCCAGAGGAAGAAATATTTTCTGGCAGCATATGCTGTCATTTTCTGATATTTTTCTTTATTAGAGGCTGAGGCTCATTGGAAACATACAGCATCTACTCATCTGGGTTTGGATTGGTAATGTTACAAGTTGAATTTGGTAATGATACCTTGAGCAAAATGTTTGCACTTTCTTTTCCTTCAAGGCTATCCACAGGGAACCAAGCAGTGGGAAGCTCTCTGGGCACTGATGGTTTGTTACATGTCTCTAAACACTGTCAGCCAACATCAATATAGAAAAATGGAAGCAGATGGGATAAGCAGGGATTCCTCTTAACTTGTTTCACCAAAATGTGTTTGGATAAGGTAGTTTCGGTCAGGACATGCATGAAGACTAGGACTAGGCACCAACTTTCTTCCTGAAAGCCTGAAGATCCCAGGAGAAACACCATTACTAGCAGCAAGCTGCAGAGACATGCTCTACACCTCCTTCAATTTAATCCCATCTAAATCCTAGCACACAGAAAACAATGGGAGTTTGTCACTATTAGGGCTTAAATCTCCACTTGCTGACGTTAAAAGCCAGGAAGAAAGTTTTTTATGTAACCTCTGAACTCCAAAGGGCTAAAGTTCATCTTGGATCAAAGAGGGGTCTGTAAAGAGCTCCATGCTACATAAGGAGGGTAACATAAGGATGCCACATACAAATTGCATTGCCTCTCAGGAATGCCTTGTTTTCTCTTATTGCTTTTGTCCTCAAATAACAGATCCACAGTTCCAAAGTAGAATGTTGCATTAAAATACTGAGAAAGACATTGCCAATTCCAACTTAATGGCCGGTTCAGAAATCCCCTTGTCTCAGGACAGGCAGGATTTGAAAGGGGTTGGAAAAGAAGTGATGCTTACAAGAATGGGAAGTCCCAGAGACCTGTGACTTAAATCTCCTTTGCTTATTTATAGACATGCACAATAGATGGAGAGCTCAGATCAATCAGCTGGTCCGTTTCTTTATCCTTAGACCAGAAAAGGCTGTGATGTGCTGCACAGTTTATTATACCTGCTTTTATTGGTGCACACATAACAATTTTCTAATAAGACAAACTAAAGCCCCATTAGATTCATTTAGCTGGTCTCTACCGGCAACAAATTCCAGAATTGCTTCATGCCTTTGGACCACTGCAATCACCTTGTGTCTGAGAGCTGGTGTAAGGCCCAGAAAGGTCCCTTGTAAGTATGACCAAGCCTCAAAGAGATGCATCCATGAAAGTCTCCAGGACCACATAAACTCTGACTTGTCATAGTTAACTTAGTCACCAGAGCACATGGTGCAAGGACAAAGCTCCTGGGAGGGTGAATGGATATGACGGCTCCAACTGCATTGTTTGCAGCATCACACGAAGCCTCTCTCTAACACTCTGACCCCACAACGCAACTGCTGGCTTCTTCTACACCCTGTGTGAAAAGCAGGGGGATGTGCTGAACACTAGTGTAAGATCTTTCTCTCAGATCCAATATCCAAAATGAACATGTGGACTCAAACTGAATGACTGAAATTGTGCAGAGCTTGGACACTTGTTTAAAAAACTGAGAAACCTAAATGTGGCCAGGGAACTTTGTAAAAATACTAGTAGGTTCTCAGCAACATGAAGTGGCTAGAGAAACCTCCCAGCATGCGAGGAGCTGTACTAATAGGCTGGCTGCCACGATTATTTGTTCCTTTTACCTTCCAATCCAGAAGGTATTTTTATCTTGGAATGCCACAGTCCCATCATTCCTAACAGGACAGAACACAAAACCAGACAAAGCAGCGATGCTTTATACTGCAGTGTCCTGCTTCTGAATGTTTTACCAGCCCAGATTTTTTTAGAAACAACCATTTTAGATCTCACCACTCACCTGGAAATTTGCTCAGCAAATTAATTACTGAAAAAGGAAGGAGGCTTGGATACCTGCATAGCAGAAGGATAAAATGTGCATGCTCAGGGCTTCTCTGGGGATCATGGTACGCTGCCTGCCAGGTGGCTCTGCACAGGGCTGGATGGAGCCCACCAGCACTTATTAGCTCCAGTCCAGGGCCGGCTCTGCAGGATCCCAGCTGGTTATCACTACATCACTGCACTATGCAGAGGTTCTGGGAAGGTTTATTAGTGCTAACACTCATCCAGCTGTGTCTACTCCCACCTCGGCATCACAGGCACTGTTTCCATGCAATCCCAAAAATCCCTCCAAAGACAGCTGACAGCTGGCTGTGCACACATGGACAATTTATGCACTCTATGATGCATACATTGTGTTATTTATGTAGTACTGGAAGTAAAATCAAGTGAAATAAAGCACAATTTAATATATCATAATTTTAAAAACGTGACTCAGAAAACCCAAAAGACAGATAACATTTGTATTCCTTTGTTAGTGTGTGTACATTCTTCACTCAAATCAGAATTCCAAAATCAGGCTACTGCAATGCATGCTTAATTTAACTTATCTCAGATACCATTCAAGAAATGTGCTAGCACTGGCAGGAGACCTTGCCTGCAGGTTGTCATCACCATGTGGTACCCTATGGCTGGTGGTTCTGCGTATCATGGAGAGCTGAAAAAAACTCATTTCAGAGTAATAACACATAATAATAGCACTATCCTTATGGCAGATATAATCAGATACTGCTACTATATGTCTTTACATGTCTTTTTTTAAATCAAGCAAGCCTTATCTAATCTCATTTAAAAATTATTGTGGATTTGGGAGTGAAATTGCTTTTCAGGTGAGCTATAGCCAACAGCTGAAACATTTACTTGTTCTTCCTTTTCCTTACACCCTTGGTGGAGAATTGTTCTAGGGAAGTGGCCATTCATACTCACGCTTGAATTCCTTAAAGAGTGGGGATCCTGTCTGTTGTCAGCATCTGACACTGGACCAGAACTCATATGTGGAATATAAAAGGTGGAATATAAACATACACATCGCACTAGGAAGTCAGTAAGTTTATCTCACTAGGTTCCAAAAAGCAAAAATAAATAAGGCAAAACAAAAATTGATAATTACTCCTTTTTTAAAAAAAAAAAAAAGAAGAAAGAAAAAAAAAGAAAAAAGAAAAAAGAAAAAAAACCACCAACCCTGCTGCATTGCTTCATTGTTATTAGTATTGCTGCAGAAGGATGGAGCTTGTTTAGCCTCTTATGCCTACAGCTTCCCTAGTTTCCTTTTCCCTCTTGTTTCTGGACTTGGTTGCTGCAGATGCACACACAGCTGGAGAGAGGTTTTGGTTGATCCGGGAAGATACTCTTCTTCAGGCTTACAAATGAGCACGAACTTGCCAGTGTTTCTTCAGCAAAGAACTGGCTGACAGTGCGAGAGGGTCAAGATGAAAGACCATGAAAAATTGCAGTAACTGAGGGCTCCATTTACACATCTAATAGGTCAAATGACACTACCTGAAAAATGTGGAGGCTTAGGTATAAAAAATAAGAAGGCAACATGAGAAAAAACCAGGTTGGACAGACTTCTGTCATGAATGGTTAGAGCTCACTTCTCTGGCAAGCACAAGGAGAGAATGGACAAATGTCTCTGGATATTTTTTTTTCAATGAAAGGCTACACGAGCCATCTGAGAGGAATCTGCAGGCCCTGTGCAGCATTTCCACCATGTTTTTCATTTACAACTGGCTGAAAATGAAGCTAAGCGCTGAGCACTCATTTGCTGTGTTTAGTTTCCCCCACTAGATTTTGGCACACACGAGAGCGTATGGGGTGGGTGGGTACAGTTTTACAACAGATTTTTTCATTGCTTTCACAAACAGTCTCCTGATGCCTTGCAGACCAGAGAAACGCTGAACTAGATGGTGCTTTGAGGTTCCTTTCCATCTTGTGTTTTATGAGCCTATCAATCTGTCAGAGCTGCTAAAATGTTTCATTTATTAATGCGGACTGCAGACTTTTGGCTGGGGTCAGTGCCCCACCATTTCAGGAGCTGCAGCAACACCTGGCAACTAATGGGGTCAAACCCTGTTCCGTCCCTATTAGTATTAACCAGGTTGGCCAGGCACAATGGCAGCTTCATGGTGTGACAGTCCTGTCCTACCCCACCCAGACCCACTGGAGACAAATGTCCTGCTTGAAGAGCCTTATGTGATAAAGGTGCTCCCAGACAGAGCTGGGGGGTAACAGCCAGCAGTGGTCATACTGCAGTAATGGTTTCATCATGCCTGTGGCCAGAGCTGACCATCAAATTTGAATCCAGAGGTAAATCCCTCCTTTTGGTATTTGGCCTCTGCTTGTCAATACAGCTTGCTATGAACTTGGGGTGTATCTCAAATGCTTAATCTTCTACAAGGCGATGCCACCTTTCCCTCTCTCCTGTGCTAGTGGAGAAGGCATAGAGCAAAAGGGCAATGAAGCTCGGCTCCCCACTTGCCCTAAAATGGGCTCACCAGTCAGAGGTGCAGCATAAAATGTTCACACTTCCTTCCCCTTCGTGTGTTTCCCAGTGACTCTGCTGACAGGGATGGAAACAGGTTTCCAGTGTTTGCCCCCACTTCTAAGCAGCTTCAAAGAGATGTATTATGTAGAAGAGAGCCCCTTCCCTCCTAATCCAACATGTTTTTGCCTCCCCTGTTTGGCACAAGTTAGAAGCGTTTTGAGAATTTATTAATAAAATATCAATTAGGTCATTTGGGCCTCTGATGTCTGAAGCACTTAGGCAAGCTATCCCCTATAAACTTGAAATGGGCAGCTTTCCACTGCTTGAGTGGATGAAGTAATTGAGCAGAGGAGTTATATTAAAGCCAGACACATTCAGCATTTAATGCCAATTAGGTTCTACTGACAAGGGAGGGATAGGCTAGAGATCTGGCTTGTGTCATGCCCTTCCACTATCCCTTTTTGACAAGATGAAGGTGGAATGACCTCAAATAATGGCATTGCCCTGCCGTTACTTTTGCTATAGTTGGCACATCATATTTTTTTGGTTATTGATGGCTCACAGCTTTCATGTGTTGCAACCAAGGAGTTTTAAGGCTTTTCCCACCATCGGTATTGAATACAGCTTCCAGCTATCCCTTGCTATTTAATTCCAGATGGATCGAATCTTTCGTACTGCCTGCAGGCATATTACCAGCTAATGAGTTGCACTGCTCTGAGATCATTGCTACAAACATTATTTCCTTGGTAAATATTTTTGATCCAGACCTGAGAAACGGCAGAGGTACATGCAGTCAAGATTTATAATCTGGCAAGAGTCTTGAAAGCTGAGTTGCAAATAACAATGGTTACATTTGTATTCTCTGTTTACAGTTTTCTTCCTGAAAATATGTTGAGGCTTAATTCAAACAATCAGCCCTGCCACAATGCTGGCAAATTCCCATGCTCGTTGCACAGAGATGCACGTCTCGGGGACCTCTATTACTTTCCCTACTACAGTATCTCAGCCCTTTGCACTCACGAATGCACTAATCCTAGCAACCATCCTGGCAGAGAAATGAAATTGTTTCTCTCTTGCAGTTGCAAATGCTGATGAAATGAAAGGGGACTGAAGTGCCAGAAATACTTAGAGCCTAAAAATACATCCAAACACTCAGCGAGATTTTTCAGAAGCGACTACATCTATCTCGAGGCTGGACGCAGCCATGGGGAGCCCATGCAGCTCTTGGCTTCCTCCTTATCACAAGACCTGCAGCATCAGCACAGAGATGGAAATTTGGTGGGGAGAGCACACAGCCGTTTTATTTGCCCTTCCCCATAACCTGCACCTGCAGGCTATTCCCATTCTTGCAGATCCTACCAGGCAAGAGGCTATTTCTTCAGATCTGTTGAAAAGCTGAACTCATGGCCCCAGTCCTCAGAAGGTTTTAAATAACTCATGGAAAAACTGATGGCTAGCCCATGGTTGGTCAGAGGGACTAGGATAGAAACAGGATCCCAGGTCTTCAGTCTGACTGTACCTTGCTAGCAGCCTGGCACTGGCTTTAAGCTGAAGAAGGAACATCCCTTTCAGGGAAAGTTTTCACTATTGTGCAACATAACCTATATTTTGGGTAAGGTCCTGCTTCTTTTGCTCAAAGAGGTTATCTCAGTGGAATCACTAGGCCAGATTCCTGTCTCGGTGCACCGAGAACCATTTCGATGATACTGTCTGTTATTCCAGCTCTAATCTGAAGACACATTTTGTGTTTGTGTAGTATTACATCAGATATACACAGCTTTTCCAAGACCAGACATCAGCCCCAAAAGACCAATCCAGAACAGTGGCAGGATACTGTCAAAACAGAGATTAAAAAAAAAAAAAGGCAAACAATTATGAAAACTGATTTAATAAACAAAACAATAAGAAACATACCCCATTAAAAACTTCTTATGAAACATAGATTTAATTGAATGCATACACAGGAAAGTGTCAGTTTTCGTGCAATTATAGCATATGCAGGAAAAATCAGATGATCTCAGGGACTAGAACAAGTGAAATGGGACAAAAACACCTCACACAGATTTGTTTGCATAGGGATTGGGCTCAGTAATTACATCTTGAGAGGACAGCTCATCACTGGGAACCCATGCAGCCCTGCAGCTCTCAGACATGGGATGTCTCAGAGTCACCACTATAATACTGACAGAGGAAAGCAGATGCTTGAGGAGAAAGAAGCGAGAAGAGGTATTTCCATATGACATAAAAAGATGCTTAGGAACTTGGAGAGTCTACTGTGAGAGAGAACTAAAGTGGGCTGCTTGGTTTGCATAGGCTAACGACACAGATGTGAAGAGGCAGTGTGGTTATTCCCTCCACAAGTACTGGATGCTGGTGGGCAGAAACTGTGAAGGAGGAAGAGCCAAAGAGCAATGCTGGTACAAGAACTAATAAGCATACACTTATTTTCACTAGAAATGGTAATGAACGGTGTTCAAGATCAGGCATTCCAAATGTAGCAAATTTGGAAAATAAATCTACTTTAAGATTGGGCTTAGTGTGTTTAAACAAATACTGAGGTTACAGTACGCATGCCTCTGGTAGCAGGAAAGTGGAGCAGAGCACCAGAACTGTGCTCCTACCCCATTTTCACATCACCCCTTTAAAACACCAAATGTTACTTCTACCAGAGGCTTTGTCACATCAAAGCAATCAGCACTTCCTTATCTGTAGAAAATTAACATATGTGAGGTTTCAGATGACATCTCTGGGGACTTCCCATCCAACAAAAATGTTAATTCTTGTGACTTTTCCTTCCACTTTGTTCCTTTTTTTTTCCTTTCATTTTTGTCTCAAGATTAAAGCAGAAGCTAGACTACCCACATTCCCCATAGGATAGAGGTTCAGTGTTTTCAGGTGTCTCTCATTAATGTTTGCATGTACTAACACAGCTCTGAATACTCCTAATAATCTCTGGCAGGGATGATAACAGATCACTGTGGGATGGCTCTACCTGGTGGCCGTGGGCTTGCCCAGGACGGGGACAAAAGGAAAAGATCCTTCTGCTGCTGTCTTATCTAACATTGCAGAGTGCAGAGGGCACTCAATAAGCTCCTTACTCCACCAGCCGTGTCAGGTGAGGGAGAAAGTAAGATATATTTACACTTTCTGGAAGGATTTGGTCAACTTGACCATTTTGAGGGGAATTTTTTTCCTCTAACACATCACAGTACAGCTCCTTGAGAAGCTCATCTCTGTTCTACCCATACTAAACAGCAGCTGAAAGTCACTCAGGAGGTGATGCTGGAAATCTCCAAACTTTTAAGAGAACAAGTGCTCACTTGAAACTCAGACGCTACGCTAGGGGCAGGAAGGATAGATCTGGACACTTATGGCACCTGTAAGGAGGGCTGGAAACCATCACTTTTACAAACAAGTCTTTTCTTGGCTGCTTTTACCCTCTTGTCCTCAATCAAGAATGAGCTCGGCCACAGCAGAGCTGAACACTCTCTAAGCCTTCACATCAAATGCCAAGCCCTTTTCATCACTTCTCTACCCTCTAGATACCAGCGCCTTGCCTACTGCAAAGGAAATATCCCCTGGAATAGATCTGCATTCCGGCATTATGGAGCTGCTGGGACTATTCTGGGATTATGATAGGATTATTTCACCTCCAGCTATTTTATTAAATGTCATGTGATTGCCAAGGAAACCCCGAGGATCAGAATAATACTGGCCTGCAGTTTTGAATTTCACCTGGATCAGAGTCAATTGCTGCAATATGTAAATGAAGTAGGCAATGGATGAAAACCATTAAATCTAAGCCTGGGATATTCTGGACAAACTGCGCTTCCCTGATCCAGCAGAAAGTCTGTTTACTCAGCAATTTCAGGAACAGAACAACACCCTTCTCCTGCACTCCCGCCTTCGCTGGGCTCTAGGTTTTGCAGCTTCCATTGCAGACCAGCCCTGCCACATGCCCAGCTGCAGCCACTGTCCTTGTCCCCTCTCCATCATTCCCACAGCATGGCCCCTCTGCAAGCCTGCACTGCATTGCCTGGGGGGATTTGGCCCACGACTGCCAACACAGCACAGAAAGCAGGAGATGGTTTTCTGCATGCCTAGGGCAGAGCAGTGCTTCCTATTTCCTCTGCAAGTGGATTTAGCAACTGGAAGGGTTTAAATCCTGTTAATGACATTTGGTCCCAACCTGGCGTGCCACCAGCTGGAACAGGCACCAGCATCCCGTCCTGCATCACCTTCTCCTGGGACCCATCTTTCCCATCAGCCTGGACCCCTGGTGCCTGTCCCGTCCTCCCTTCCCTGCTCTCTGGCCCTGCTTTTCTGCCTGCTCTGAGTCCCAGCACCTTGCCAGGCTTCCTGACTTGGGTCTCCTGCACACCTGGGGGGTGCTGCCACCTATGGAGCAGGTAACCCAGCTGCCAGTCCGTAAAGAGCAGTTCATTACGTGGAGAGCAGAGGTCTGAAGTTAACAAGCCTGCAGAAGGTGTGCTGTGCCACAGCATTACTGCTCCCCCGAATGCAGAGTGCAGCTGCTCTCTTCATCAGATGACTATCCCTCCTGGGATGCTTTGGTCCTGAGAAAACTGAAACCAGACCCCATAAAGGCTGTCATGCTCTCGCTGGCCAGGCAGCCTCCATTGCACTGCGAATTACTGCCACGCGTGCATGGAAGGTGGGAAAGCAGGGAGGGTGGAAATGGATTAGGCATCTCTCCCATCTCCACTGAGTCACCGAGCCAGCTGGCGGTGGTATCATTAATTATTCAGTATTATTAAACATTTTGTTCATGGCCATATATAACATTCTGTACTTCATGTGAGGATTTCGTTTCTTTCTTGCAGTGCTGAGAGGGACTTTGACAGATCATCTAATCTCTTCTCCTGCCCAGGGCAGGACCAGCTTTATCTAAAGCGTTGCTGACACATGTCACATTAGTTTGTCACATCCAATTCCTGTTCTCAGGGTCTGTCCTTTCAAGTTTTTGACGTGCATGATGTCATGGAAAGGTAATTGAGGCTTCTGCCAAGGTTTTGGCAGTCTGCAACTATGGGCTGTGCAGTGGCTAACGCCAGCTGAAATGTCTGGCATCCCTCAACAAGCATGTTCCCCACGCCTTGCCCTGCTCCAGGGCTGTGTGCCTGGTGGCTCAGCTACTGGGAACCCCCAAAAAATCAACCCCATCTAAAGGAAGGCGTGAATTTGGATAGGCTCAATTAAACTACATTAAGGTGAATCTGCTCAGGGAAGAATGAGGCTACTGGGATTCTGCAGCTGCAGACGGCTCTGTGCCCTGATCCAGATGTGCACCCCAAGCTTGGATGAGACAGCTGTGCACCCTGTGCCAGATGTTCAGTCTGACCCAGATGTGCACCCTGCGAAAGTGGTGCGCCATGCGGAGAGCTGCGTGCCATGTGCGCGTCAGGACAACCTGCAGGCTGTGCACCACGGAGACAGCTGTGTGCCATGTGGAGAGCTGCATGCCCTGCAGACAGCTGTGCTCCCTGCAGACAGCTGTGCTCCCAGCAGACAGCTGTGCACGCTGCAGACAGATGTGTGCACTGCAGGCAGCTGGGACACAGCAGAGGCTTCTGCTTGCCGCCACCTTGCAGGGTGCCAGCACTCAGGTCTGCCTGCGAAGCTGCTCGGCAGGCTCCTCTCCAACTCGTTTCTTTCCAAACGAGTCAGACTCAGCGCAAAAGACTGGCAGTGGGAGGTTGGTTTGGAGGAGCTATTTAAGGAGCAGTCTCAGAAGCTGCTCTGGCTGCAGATCAGGGAGGATGGTGATGTATGGCAGAGAAAAGCAATTATCTTTATCTTGCTTTCTGTTAAATCTCATTCTCTGCTTGGCTGCCAGGAAAACCTTGTACCTGTTATCTGGCAGTAACACTGGTGCTGCTGGAGCTCTGGCTTGGGCCAGCACCTATAACTGTAGTCATGATCATACTTTGAGCCCAACTGTCTAAGGGATCTCAGTTCAGCCTTAACAACAGTCCTAAAAGCTGTCATGGCCCAGGCAAATGAAAGGAAAGAACATAGACCCAACTGCTTGTGAGCTGGGATAATGGCCCAGGCAATGTGTATTTGGACTTGTTTTTCCCCTGGCCTATCAGGGTCTTCTTAGCCCCATAGGAGCTTGAAAATACAGTGTTTGCTAATGCAATTACTGACTCATCACTAGTATCTCTGTTGCTGAAAATGCATAAGGAAATGGCTTGTACAGAAGATCCACAGAGATTCACATTAGCCAAATGTGCACTGGGCTCGTGGCGCTGAGCTAGCCAAAGCTGGAGACTATGTGGTTAAGAGAGACTTTAAAAGGAAGAAGATTTGCATTCGCTGTAAAATGATGAACAGATATCCTCTCCTTTGAGAAAATACCTGGGATTTATTTACCCCACATAGATAGTTGGCAACAGAGAAAGCCAACAATAATCTCCAGGACCCATAAATATTCCTATTCAGTCTAGTAAGCAAAAAACAGGGATGTGTAGATGTGGGGTAGAACTGGAAATACACAGACCTCTCACGTGGCCAATAATATCTAAAGCATGCCTGTCTCCTGCTACACGTGCTCTGGAAGGGAGGTGATGTTGTGGGGCTTCACAGCTCGTGAGGGTGAGGTTAGCACATGCCCTGACAGCCTCTGCAGGGACACACTGAGCCACAGGCAAATGGTCTGTCGTTCTTCAACACCAGAACCGAGAGGGGCCACCACACCATGCCGATCCACCTGCAGAGGGTCTATCGCCTGATCCTGCAGTCACTGAAGCTGTGTAAAGTCCAAGGTCCCAAAATAATGTGGTTCTACAAGGAATTCAGCTAGCTTTTTTTTCCCCCTGAGGAACTTTGTAGACCTTGCATTGCAACAGAAAAGCTTAAAAATATGAATTTAAAAGGTAACAGAAGAGGAGAGACTGGCAGCTGCGCACACTACAGTTTGCAGTGCTGCTCCATATGATGGTTCGAGGTACTGAAGGTCTGCCACTTATCTCCTGAGCACCTGCAGACAGCGGGACAGCAAGCACCAGAGACCGCTGTGCACTGCTTAAGGATGGTAAACAGACGGTGTCTGTGAGAAGTCTTTCCTCTGAGAGCTTGGACTGTAACAACCTGTGCTTTGGTTTCTGTTCTTTGCATTGCTTACAAAGACTGGTGACAGGTACCGCCACACTGCCACGCTCCTCCTCCTTCCTGGGACTTGTCTGCAGAGCCGTTCATAGAGGCAGGGAACAGGCCGTCATTAATATACCAATTTTCTTCACACTTCACCAGTTTTCTGCAATTTGCTTTATTATTGAACTATCTGTAACTACAGATATGTCTCTTACATTACCTGCAAATAAGTTAAGTTAGAAAAATCTTGAAGTCAAACTGCTGGGAGTTAAGAAGGATCCAATCTTGGCTGTTTGGTGGAGTTAATCATTTGGATGCAATCTTCCTTTGCCAATTGCTTCAGTCACTTTCTCACCCTGCTCTCCTCACACATATATTTGTTCTGATTTCATGTATATTGCTTTTGAGTCTCTGTGAGATGTAATTTTAAGAAACTGTGGATTTGCCCGAAGCGTAGGATTTTCACTGGGAGGGCATGTGCTCTTACTACAATAATTTAAATTTTTAAATGAAAGTTTTCAGAGTAGTTAGAATTTGGGGAAATTGCAAACAACAGGGTTTAGATATACTGGTGTCTGTATCTCTTCTCAAACAGGGTCACAACAACAGCAGAAAGAGGACCTGTATGATTTTGGGATTAAAGCATGTTTGCATTCCTGTGGTATGACGTTGCTGGTACAAGTATCTATTCTTCAGATAGCTTTTCTTCATTATTCTTTTTTTGCTTTCCTAAATGCAGAAAAGGAGTATTTTGGCATAAGACAAAGCAAAACTTTGAAATGTTTGTACTGCCTCTGAGATGTTTGTACTGACTGCAGAAACCACCCAGTGACAGATGCAGAACCAGTGGATCCGTCCGAGGAGGGCTCAGAGGGCAGGGTCAGGCAGCCGTGGGGCAGGGAGGTGGGTTTTCCTGCATTTCTTTTCCTGGGTGGCTATACATATATCTGCACACTCATCAAGGGCTTTGTCCCAAAGGAAAATAAGGACACAAGAGGAATGAGTGAGGGATCTTTTCACTTCCCACTGTTTTTCACTTCCCAGTTATTCAGCTCCTAGGGTCTGGAGGGGATGAGGAACTAAAACTCAGCACAGCTGAGATACGTGGCTCTGTTGTATGGGAGCTTCTTCAGGGCTCCACCTGCCCTTGTGGGTGCTGCAAGGTGGCAGGGATCCATGGCTCCTGATTCCCTCTTGCACAAGAAGCTGGAAACCTCTAGGAATGGGCTGGAGAGGCAAGTATATTTGACTGCCCAAATATATCTCAGTATTTGGGCTGTTTCTAGATCCTTGATCAAGTCACTGGCATGCCCTTGGGAAATGCTGTCTTTAGCCGCATTGCAAACTGCACCTGATTCGTCTGTTTGCAGCTTTGTAGTTCTTGTGGTGCATTATTTTGCAAATTCAGATCTTCAGTTTGCTTTTTCAATGGGCCTTTCTCAGAGTTACACTTGTGCAAATCCGGAGTAGCCCTTCAAATGACACTTAAATTGCTCCCAGTTTATACAGTGGTATTAAAATTTATTCCACAAGGTTTTGCACTGGATCCAGTTACAAATGATGGAAATGCTGAATGCAAGAAAAATCCATTAAAGAAGAAAAGAATTTTACAAACAGAGGCCTTTTTAATGGGAAATAAGTGGAGTTCTAGATTATTTATTAGGAATGCTTTTAGATGTAGTCAAAGTTTTACTGCGCTGGCAGTAAAGGGATTCAAACACAACATGTAAAAGGACTGCGAGTCCAAGCGAAAACCGTAACATATTAACAATAAATTAAACTGTTTAATGTGAGAATGCTTAATAATATTGGAATCTTTCCCTGTACACCTTTAAAAATCACACTGGATGACAAATCTCTACCCACCTGCTGTGTGCATGTGGACTAGAATGAAGACAGGGAAAACGCACATGGGAATAACAGGGAAACCTTACAAAAGGGGATATATGCAAGGGCATACAGAGGGGAAGCCTAAATCAAGAAAAATATATTAGTAGAAAACTTCAAAGAACAGGGTGAGATTTTCAGTGCCCACCACATACTGGTGTTCTTTTTTACATTGCCCAGATGACCTAGAAGTCACTTCTGACCTTCAAAACCAATGACTAAAAACGACTTGGTGTTCTTTCCACCACCACGTGGCTTCACCTCCTTAGCTCCTTTCCACTCCTGCTGACAACCAACATTTCCTTGCCTGCATTCACAGTGAGATATTTCCCTGTTGCTTCCACATGCACAGATATTCAGAAATATAAACCTAATATTGCAAAAATAGAGTAGAAAGACTCATACTTCCCTGGTTTGGTACAGACAGCCCTGCATGGACTCAGCAATCCCACCAATCCCTTCTGGTTGATCTGATTTATAGATAAATTCAGTGTGGTGAAATCCTCTACATTTTGGGGGGCTGTTGTGCAAACGGATATGTAGATGGATACGAAGCTTGAACAGAGGGAAGGAAAACTCAGAAGTTTAGGAAGCCTCGGGTGAGAACTGGCAGACTTATGGTGGGATGCCTGTCAAGAGTTTAAAACATGGATGTTGGAAACTTTTGAGGAAACAAGCAAAAATCCTGATCCAGTTTGAGAAGCTATGACTGTTGCACACCCTGTGTGGTGCTCTGAAAAGTCCTGAAAGCCACTGCCAGACTCAGTGGTTGGTGCCCCATGCTCTTCTGAGTCACGCTTGGTGCAAGTGAGCCAAGGGCCTGCAGGTCTGTCCAAGGCCTGTTTCATCCCCTTGTCTTCTGTCTGCATTTTGGCAGCCTGTTTGCCCTGGTGTGAAGGAGAAGGGTCAGCTGTTATGAGTGGCGCATCCCCGAAATTTTGGGCCTCCAGCCCTCAGCTAAGGAAAGCGAGCAGGCTAAAAAGCAGGCAAGTGCTCAGCTGTTCTTGAGCAGTGTCAAAATCGGGGCCATGTGTGGAGTATTTTGAATGAAAAATCAACAAATTATCAGGACAAGAATGTCTCTCCCACCAAGAAGCCAGCACTGGAAGATCTATTCCATCTTCCAGATCTGGGATAAACATTATGTTCTGTATATACTCTACATGAGAAGATGATAAAAATGTGTAGTTTTGAAAGGTTTAACATTTACAAGTTTTCCCAAAATTAAGCCAGAAATATCCAACAATTGTGACAAATCCATGAAAGAAATCAAACACCCAACTATATTTATATGCTTTCAATCTTAAAACAGATAGGAGGGTCCCTTAAGGGTCCCTTTCTCATTTACTCACCCTATTTTTTTCTGTAAGTATAATGAGTTTGGAGAGGAAATATTTTGTTTTCCAGCTAAATTCCAGGAATCCGATTTTAATGGGCATTTTTCAATTTGATCCAATATACATAACTGTTAGTGTGGCCTCTGTAATCTAGTCAGGCCATCTAGCTACCTGACATGATGGATGGAAAGCAGCAATACTGTATTTACTTTCCCACTGAAGAGTAAGGACGAAAGTTTTCTTGCACTCCAAGCACTGTAAATCCAGACTGCCTCCTGTTTTTTTCCTGTCACCGTACTTGAGAGGTGGCATTTGGCCCTTAGGGTTAACCAATGCCAAAGGCAAATCATTTGCTTTGCTAATGAACCAGTGAGCTCCCCTTCCTCACAGCAAGCACTTCATTACACTTGCAGATAGCTGTATTTTTGTAGAGAAAGAAAATATAATTAAGCAGTGAGATAGGAGTCGTGCCCTGGAATAGCTCAGTGCTTTTCATAAAATTACCTGTATCTGAAATGCTTTTAATTGGATTATTCCATTACTGGGTACTGTGTAGATAAGATACCTCTGTCTAAGACCAGGGTTAAATCAGAAAGTTTCCTAACAAAGACCACTTTGTATCTGAAAGCAATATATATATATGTATGTATGTATGTATGGCTTTTTTTTTAAATATATATATATATATATATACAAAAAATATTGCTTTTGGATATCATTCACCAAAACAAATTTAGCTGAAAGATTTGTTCTGGAAACTTCCGTTTTTCTGTTTTTTCACCTTTGCTATATATATTACTTTTCCACCCAAAGAAATGTACACATACAAACAAAAAATGGACCAGTCTCAAATCTCCTGATGGAATATATCTTTATTTTGTTGGGCAAGCTGTATCCCAATACACTCAACTAAACCCAAGCTAGAGCTCTTCTCAAATACATTTTTAAGACATAGTATTTGGCAGTAAAGATCTCTTTTAGGCACACAAGACAGTCTTTCTGAGTTTCACTGAAGTCTAAGATCGCTTACCACACATGGTATTAAAATCGGAGTAATATTTATGACCAAGCATAGCTGAGAGCGCCATACTCCAAATCCCTTCTGGGAAGCATCTTAGCTTAAGTGTCTAATCGTTGTGAATTCCTGAGCCCTTGAAAACCTTCGCACTGCCCTTGCCAGAACTGAGTGCTTTCCAGTGTGCAGTGAAATAAGCCCATCTTTCATCAAGTGTGCTTTCAGAGTATGTTTCATATTCTTTAATGAAAGAATTGTTAGCTAAGAAAATGTATTTCCTTCAACATGGAAAAAATCTAGAAGATGATTTTAGCTTTTTGTTTAGGGGAGAAACTCCAAAATGAAGCATTTCAAAAGTATGGAAACATCTTTTTAAAATGATACCACTTCAGGGAAAGATTAATTTTTCTTTTTGAAAGTCCTTTTATTTAAAAATATATAAATTAAAAAGGCAAAATGAAATAATTTGAATCTTTTCACACACACTGCTTAAGCAATTCCTAATTTGTCTTTATTTATATCACTTTAGAATAGAAATGTTTTTGACATCCCACGCTGAATTTTCCATAAGACTCAAAAGCCAGATCCTTGCTCATTCAGAGGCTTCAATCGAACTGTGCATGGTTTCTAATGAATGAAATCTAACTTTTGGCACTCAGTCACCTAGAATACTCGGGTGACACAGTGTAATACTAGAAGTTACTTCCTTGAGCTATTTTTTTCTCTGCTAACATGAGGTATTTTCCTCAAAGAAAACTTTTCTTAATGGAATGCACATTTGTCTAATCTCATACATGTTTAAATGGGCAAAATGCATCTCATTTTCTTACTAACAAAAGACTGCTTTTCTTTCACTTGGTTGTTGTTGTAGAGCAATAAAAAACACACCGTGGCTTCTTTATAAAAAAAAAAAAAAAAAAAAAAGTGAGGAATCTCTCCTTCATTTGACAGCCTGCCACATTCACAGAGCAGGATCCATCCCTTTGCACTGCTCCAGGGCTCCCAGCACGACCTCTGCATGGCAGCCAACCTCCAAGCACACCCTTGGCCCAGAGGACAGCATCCAGCACACCTGAAGTGTTTGGATGCTGAAGCAGCAGCAACCCACCCTGCTCCGAGCATTTTGCAGCGCTCAAGATGATGAGTGTTACTTCTGGCAAGAGGGAAAAACAAACAAACAAGCAAACAAACAAACACAGCAACACAGTGCTATTGAGAGTTATGTTTGCACTGCAGTCTGCCTGTTTGCAGATTTGCAGAGAATGAGCAAAACTCCTTTCCCTGAGCAAGGCAGGAAGAAATCCCTCTGTTCTCAGCTCCAGTGCCAGGTGGCCCCTGCCATTTTCTGTTTTTCTCCAGGCCACTATCCAGGGCTCAGGTACTAAGCTACATCCTTGTTGCGTTTACTCTCAGCTTCTCCCACACTCTGTGCTCACCTATATTACACCCACACAGCTAAAAGGACGAGGAGGCCCAAAGCATCTTGGCCCAAGCTATGCACCTAAAACACAGCAGCACTGAGTAGGTGTACTGAACAATTTCCCCCTGACATTTACACCACATGCTTGTGCCTCTGTGGCTCAGGTGGCACCGTCTGGTGCAGAGCCAGGCTTCCTGACTCCAGAGCATGTCAGCGTGCTTCTCCAGCAGAGCTATTCCTGTTGCTGGTACTGCTCTGCTCGTGGGGCCCCCAGTGCCGCTACCCAGATGTGCGGGTCACACAGAGGGCTTCGTCCTTGTCGGGAGGCATCCCCAGGGCAGCAGGTATGCCGTCTCCTAGGGGTTAGTGTCACAGCCTAGGGCTGCCTGTGGAGCTCAGCTGGCAGGCCGGGGGCATGCCTTCAGCCCCAATGTGCGTCATGCAGTCCCTGCTGCTGACTGCTCCTCTAGCAGCATCACGCTACATGTGCTGGCCTTGGTCCAACAGAGTACTTAACCGCATGCCTAGCTTTAAGTAGACAAGTGACTATTGCTAGTATTACAGTCTTAGGCTGAGCACATGCCTCAGTGTTTTCCTGAATTAAAGCCATAGGCAATACCTAAGGGACTTTTTTATTTGTCCCCTGCTCTACCCACTGCAACCCCTGCCTGAGATGCTGGCTTATCTTCATCAGTTCTGGACAACTGAAGTTTTCAGGAAGACCATACAAGGGCTGTATTTGCCCAGCAGATGAAATACTCTGTTATTTATCCCCTGGAAATAATCTCTCAGAGGTGAAGCTAGAAAGGTCAGGTGTGGGTATGAATTTTTCAAGCCAGGTCTATCACCCTTGCAGAGTTTGTTCCTTCTGATGGACCTAACTCTTAAGATGAGCAGCATTTCCTAGGTTGAAATAACAAAATCATTCTCTGCAAAGAAATTCCTCTGCCTAATGACATTCTTGCAGCCACCACACTGAGAGTAATCAACAAATGTCCTGGCTGTCATCAGCAGGAAGATCCTGGTGACCCGCTCTTTAATGGTGAGGCTGCGAGCAGGACAGAATTTTAATTGCAATTCCATGTTCATGACAGCTTCCAGATTTCGTGTTGCAAAATATTTTTTAGCCATAACTTGCTTTATCTTCACGTCATCCTCGGGAAAGCAAAGCTGTTTGGCTCTGTGCTTGGGTTAGTATCATTCTTCTCAGAGGAGACCCACCCACACAACGTCTGCTGTAAATTGCACCCTCATGAGCACTGCTTGGCCGAGGGGCCTAATGAGCAAACTCTTCTGAATACCAGGAGAGGTCTGATGCAAGGCACTAACCAAACGTGATGCTCCATCTACCCCCAGCACACTCTGCCCCTGCCAGCTGGCATCTCAAGCCTCATGCTGGGGACAGGAGAGCACTTGAACACCCTTTGGCTCCCTGGGAGTGTTTCCCAACAAATACTGAGTAAGGGGACGGAGCATGCCATCCACTCTCCTCCCTAGTGTAAAGGAACACATGTTGATGATGGCTTACTGAGAGCCAAGTCCCAGATGAATCCAGCTAAGGGATGGAAACAGTTAGACCTATGCAGCCCCAACATGAGATTGCACAGAACAAATCCAGCTGCTCGTGGCCCTTTGTGTCTCACTATCAGCAGTGTAAATACTGCTGGGCTCCTGAGCACGAGGATTTTGCCTTCCTGCCTTTTCCCAAGCAGCCCAATATCTCTGTGCTGAAGCTGGCTGCTAGACTCTCCATCCTGTTTGCCCAGCAATCCTCTTCTACCTGGAGGTGGCGAGAGCCTGTTACAAAACATCCTCAGTGCTGAGGCCCTTCCCTAGCTGAAGAAGTCAGGAAAGATAAAGAAGAGAATAAATGCACTCACAATATGAAAGAATGCAGTGGGACACCAGCTCCTTTCTCTGCAGCATCTAGTATCCTTAATGCAGGCACCTCCTTCAGAGATGTTTCTCAGACTGGTTCTTGTCTGCACCAAAATTGCAGTCCTTCACATGCAAAGTGTTATGAAAATTTCTGGATTTGTTTTAGAAGCAGAAATTTGTCAGGTGGCTTCCTTAAAGGAGGAGCTACGCAAGTATTTGTACGTATATCTGCATATGTACGTGTGTGTGCGCATATTGCACCATAAAGAAGTCACCACGACTATTTTCAGAAGTGCCTAAACCAGGCACAGCCCTCAGCCCGTAGCAGCTCTGCAGCCTTGAGGTTTGAGCACAATACCTACAGGCACAGCTGGGACGAGCTGGATGAGGGACCGATACGAGGGAGGCACCACGCGTGGTCTTCAGACCAGGAGGCACCAGCTTACCCAGGCTCTTGTGTAAAAACAAGTGTTTTCCCATTTCAGGTGCCACTGGAATGTAAATATACAGTAGCCATAATACAGTAAAATGTGGGTCGCAGGCACATGAATGGGATCGCCTGAGAAAATAATGGCTTCCCGAGGAAAAAAAAAGAGGTTCGTCTACTCCATATGACCTCTTGCATGAAAGCAGCTTTGTCTTAACTCAGGAAATGTCATCCTGGTTTGATTCCAGGATAATATGAGCTCTAATGCAATGGATTTGTCTCTATATATCTTTACAGCACATTGGGTGTGATTATGTATATAAATAGAGATACAGATATAGATAAAGATATAGGTGATGTACATGGGCACCTATGTGTGTCTATCCCTACATATGTGTGTAAATGGATGGGAGGATTTCACAGCAGGTCCGTCTGGAATAAATCTTTCTCTTCCAGGAATCATTTGGATCTTATCCGCTGTCTAAATGAAGACAAAAGCAATTTATTCTCAGAATTTGGATAGAAGAAGTATTCAGCCCTCAAAAAAAAAAAAAAGTAATAATAATAGAATTCAAGGTGACTTAGAAGTGAGAGTGAGTATGCAAAATGTTTTTTGTCCATCAGATGTAAAGATCTGTAAAGATATTTTTTGCTTGCTTGCTCTCATACCACCTGAGGTGTCTCAGGCCCCCTTTGCAATCCTGGCACCCAGGACCTAAGCCTGCTCCAGCTCCAGCTCAGAAAGCAGCCAGGCTTGTTTGTTTGTTTGTTTATTTATTTGTTTGTTTGTTTGTTTGTTTTTCCTCAGGCTGTAGGAGCTTGCAGAGAGCCCTGGAGATCCTGAGCACAACCTGCTGAGGCATTTGCCATCATGCCTGCTTTCCTGCCAGTTGTCCTCAGGTCCATGCAACGCGGGCTGCAGCTGGTGGGGAGCCACACGCAGCCTTGCAGGGAGATCTGGAGGTGCAGAGGGCTCCTGAGCGGCCACACCAGCGCTGGAGATGGCTGCAAAAAGCGTGATTTCAGCTCTGATGCTCGTTCCCTTTGTTTACCATCAACACAAAAATTAAATGAGGTGCAACAGCAAAGCATCATAAAAATACCAGTGCTGAGTCTCCTGATTTTTCTCCCAAGCAGGCATCTGGATTAGCATGTGTCTCTGCAGAGCACAAAGCCATACTGCTCTTGCATGGGGACTGGGTAATCCCAATACTACTGGCTAGTGACCAGGAATGATGCGGGAATGATTAGAAAACATCTGCTCCCCCGCCGTGTACTGCACTATCTGCTCTCCATCTGGTTTGGCTGGACATAACTTTTACTATAAATGTCTTGTGAATTGGTCCCTTTGGGAGTCAGCTCCGTTTTAGAAGTATATGACAAGTGATGGAGGGAAAAGGGATAAATAAATCTGCTGTGGTGACTGCATTCTTTATTACTAGCACTTCTTGAACCCTTTTGAGGGAAAACGTTTCTCTGCTGAGTTACCTTCCTGAATCAAATCATTTCTTCTGCTTGGGGAACAAAGATTTATTTATCTCAAATAATGTAAAAAGCTGTTCTTCACTGTGCCTATAAACTGGATCATTCTTTTGGCAGCAGCTGCTGCAAGGCTATTAATGTCACTGGTAACATGAGAAAATAGATTAGTAGAAATATCCTCAAAAAAGCCAAGAACTGTAGACATATACGTCACTCAAGACACGGATGTGTGTGAAGATGTACTCTCATCTCCTGCAGTTCAGGATTTGTGCTCCAGTGCTCCCAGTGTCCATGCACACAGGTCTGGCTCTGAGGATGGCATCGAAGAGTGCTCAGAGATGAGGGGGCAGGAGGGCTGAAGCACCCCTTGTTTTCCCAGCACATCAGCACATCTGGTGGGGGAGTTTTAGCAGCAACCAGTGTATCAGAGCTACCTTCCTGTTTCTCAAAAAATAATAGTTGTGAAAAAAAAAAAATCCTCTGTAAACCTAAAATCTGCTGAGCTTACCAGGCTTGCCAAAAATCTGCAACACTCCAGCATCTACTCAGAAACATCTACCTCCTACCAGCCATTTGCTCCTCTCCCTTGCATCACCATCTCACGCACACACTTCACAGCGCTGTCAGGAAGTGAAATTCAAGAGACCTACTTCAGTGGCTGACAAGCAGGGATTATCCCGGGCTATCTGTGCTCTTCAGAAGTCATGCTTCCCCTGCATCCTATCTCCCCAGCTGCCTCTGCGCTGGAAGTGGGGCTGGCTCTGGTGAGCCCTCACCCAACACCAGCCACAGGGCGCGAGCAGCAGCGCCAGCTGCCTGTGCTCTCGCGCACACCGAAGCTTTTTTTCTGAATCAACTTTGCTTCTCTCCGTGTTATCAGGAAACAGGAATGTTTGTGATTATGTCTGGCGAAAACTAGTGCTGGGGGAATAGTAAGGAGTAAGCAGTCTGGGTTTGCAGCAGATAAGCGCTGAGGAGCTGTGCTGATTAACCAATGTTTATCCAAGTTATTCCAACTTCTACAGTGAGCAAAGCTAAGCTGCAAATCTCTCAAGCCCCTGCTTCCTCCAGAGGTTTCTGATTGGCCTGGAAATGCCACAAGAAGGACCCAGTCTTGCCTAAGACCAAAAATCCATAAAAAAAAAAAACAACAAACTGTTCTTCACCCCTCTACAAACTTAGACTCTGCAGTTCATAGACACACAAGAGCTGGTTAGAGGACCCTGGTGTATAAACACTAGCCTTGGGTGTGTAAATAAGAAAACCAGCAATGGATGCTGAGAAAACGCACAGGAGGGAAGACAGAAAACTGAGCGTTTGAACCTTAGCTGACTTATAGGAGTAAATTCAGAAGGGAAGAAGCTCAGGCTTGCCAAATTGCCTGAGACATCTGGGCCAATATCTCAACTCCAGTTACATTCAGAACCAGGTGCTGCTAAGAAGGAGAGAAACTGCCCGCTGGGGAAGTGCCTTACTAATTTTCTTTATTAGCAGTTGTCTGCCAATATATTTTATAACTTTCCCCAAACTCTTGTTTTTGAAACTTAATTAATATCACTGTGAATACTCCCCTTAGCTTTGAGGAATGTCCTATTTCACTCTGAACCTCACTAATCTCCAGGCATCAGAAGCCTCATATTTATTTGCAACGAGCGGGGAAGCCATTCCCCTACTTACATTCACATGCAACGGCTCAACTTCATGAGTGTCTGTGCACATCCAGGATATTCAAGCATCAGGAGACGCAGCAACAGAAGCTCTGTGACGATCTGGCCTCGATATGGCCCTGTCTGCTTCCATAATGTCCCCTGTTTTTTATCTCCTCTGTAAAGCAAGCCCCAGTGCTCGCAGTATCTTCTCACACAACGTGTTCTCCTGGGCTCTAATCGCTCTTCCTGCCTCTAATCACACTTCTGATTCCAGAGCTTCCTTTTGGGATCGGGGCCCCTTGATACATGCAGTAGCATTATGCTATTGACTGGATTATTCTCCATCGTATCAACTGTGCTGAAAGGAGCAGTCCAGCAGGCTGTGCAAGACAAGCAGCCTTTTCTTGGTGCTGTGCTGGTAGTATCTGCTTGATAGAGCTTCTTTCACCAGGAGAAATACACTTTGGCCTAATGCTTTCCTGGTCTATATGAGATAGATAGGAGCCTGAAGGCCATGCAACGAAACACCTGGTACAGACAAAATTAAAAATGAATAGTGTATCCCCAGCTGTCTACTGGAATGAATGATCCATGAAGGTGTGTTTCTGTAAGGAAAAAAAAAAAAAAAGAAAAAAATTTCTTGAGATATGTAGATATGTACCACTTATTTGTTCTCTTAAAACAAGACAGTTTGCAGAGAGATCCCATGTTAGTAAAGGGTTGGTTTGTTTCTGTGCTTGAAAAGGGAACGATGGGCCGAGGGATTGGTTGCATGATTTTCACTGTTTTAAGTGGATTTTGGTTTGGTCAAAAATGAAAGTGAATTTCCCCCTCCTCTGCATCATCCCTCCCCCGTATTCCTTTCTTTTTGATTTCAGAGATCTTTATTATTTTTTTAACTGAAAGTCAAAACCTGAAACATTTTCTTTAAAAGCTTTTTAAAAAGCCCACTCATTTGTTCTTTCCCTTTCTGTGACTCCTTGAAAAACTGAGGAAGGGGAAGAGACTGTAAAATTGTTTTACAAAACCAGCTGATGCTTTTATGAAACATAATTGTCTTTTCCCTCCAGATCCCATGGAATATTTTAAACACAGCCGGAGGGTCAGAGATGGGGGAGCTCTGCAATCTCTCCTAATCAAGCAGCAAAGGAGATGAGCAGATCCCAGATCTCCTCCTCCTTACGCTGACTCTGCACCGGTTACCCCTGACCTGAACCTCACCAGACACGGGGAGCAGGGGTGGAGAGCACAGACCCTGCCAAAGCTACGTGGCCTCCCCTGCAAATCACCACATAACTTAACCCTTGCCTTCTGGGGTGACCTTCCAGTAATACACGAATAAGTAAAATAACATTTATTGCAGGGGAAGAACGGTCTTGTAGCCAAGAAGAATTTTTCAGTAAGGAAATGTAGCACTTCCAGCCTGGGAATTGGCATGCTGAAAGCAGGCAGAAAGGATGAATTTAGAGGCTGGAAGCAGAATCTGTGATTCAGCCTTGTCTGCACTTGGCATTGGAAGGTGAAGTCCCTCTGAAGGCTGCGGGTGCTGCAGGCAGCTGTCTCCCCAGGTGGCACAGTCCCCAATGTGCTGCCAGCCCCACGTCCCCACACGGACAGACAGCCTCGGAAGAGCAGAAGGGGGCTGCCAGAAATGTGTATATTACCCATCCCTTCTTTCCATTGCTTACATCCAGCTCTGCCTGCTGGCAGGGGAGGCTGTCCTTGGGCACAAAGGGGACTGCTTTAAAGTCCTGGTGAAAGGTAACGGTGTCACCACCTACCTGATTTCCCCAGAGTGTAAAATGATACGTAACCAACGCAGATTATTTCCATCTGCTCGGGCTGCAGGGGCAGGGGGCCTTTATATTTTATTTACAAGCCTGTGTGCAGAGGGGAACCAAGTGCCCAGGGAAGTTCTCCATGAACGGAGAGGTTGCGCTGAGCTACGGCTTGTTCCCAGACAGCTCCGGGCCCATTCTCACAAAGAGAAACTTTTTGCCTGGAAATTTCTCCCTATCAGAAAACGTAGTTTTAAGTGAAGCAATATTTTAGGGGAGACGGAGAGGATCTGGCCATCGTGGCAGATGTTTTTCAATATTCCAGAGAGATGAAATGAAGCAAAAAGAAAACTTGCCTCCACTTGAGCTTTGGAGCAAAATAAAGCTATTTTGTTTCAAAACATTCATACAAGATGGAAAAAGCTGTTCTCATCAGTTTTGCCGTTGTTTTTTTAATCTTTGTTGAGAATGCCTCGGAAAATACAGTTTCCATGCTCCTAATTCAATTCTCCTGAAATCCTTTGCCTTTAAAATGGTTTAGTAATTTGGTCTTCTGGTTTTGTTCAAACAGGAAGCAAAGTGTAAAGCAATTATATTTCCTGCAGCAGAACCGGTCTCTCTCAGGCAGCGCTCGCTGGACATGGAGGTGGGTGGGCCAGGCCAAGACAGTGGCACTGGGAAGACCTCACACCTTCCATCTTACACCATCCAGACCTTACATTGTCCCTGCTCCAGCCTCCAGCTCTTCATCCTCAGACAGACAAGTCAAGAAATGCTCGGTGTGTTTCATTTGGAGGGTCCAAGACAGCCCAGCTCAGTGCTTGGAGTGCTTAGCTGTCTGGCTCCCTTTCACAACAGGAACCAAGCTAAACCTCAAGCTCGGATTCAGTCTCAAGCTTCATTTCAGAGGTGTTTGGAGTTTGGTTTAGACCTGAATCTAATTTGTGAGCTCCATCTGCTTCATCAGAAATGTCTGCACGTCCCTGCAGCCCCAAGGCGGTCCGCTCCTTTCTGGTGCCAGCTAGGAAATCAAACTCAGACCCAGCCCTTGTCAGAGCTTCAGGGATGATGGATGAGCTGGTTATGGGAAACATGAAAAGGACACAGATTTGGGATCATAGAAGCTGACAGGCAGAGCACAGTGAATGTCTGGAGAATATTGATAACAGGAAGAGCTGTCACCTTCAGGCCTGAATTGAGAAAGAAAATCTGCTGAAACAGGTAATGGAGAGGGGAAGAGCTGATGGTCACTGCAGGGAACCGATGGAGCTGGCCATGAAGGACAGGAGACACTGGTTATGTTGTCTTTCAGGAGACCCAGCCCAGCCCCAGTAAGACAAAAAAGCCAATTCCACACAAAAGCTGTGTTTGGGAGCAGAGGCAGAGCTCACCCTGCAGTCTGAGACAGACCTACCCAGCAGCACAAAGTAACTCCCAGCTTTGCTTCTCCTATCTCACAAATATTATGAGGTCTGAAAGCTTATCACACAGCGTAGCACAGCAGGTCTTTGCTGGGCACCGTGGGGTGGTGACATTAGGGACTAGTTACACTGCTGGCTGTGACGCTGGTGACACCTTGCCTTTTGTGAGGCCAAGCACCAGTCTGGATTGCCTGTGTACCCTGGTGGTACAAACCCCATGGTCTGGGAACCTCTGCCCTTGGGCTGTGCCCAGCCCAGCTGGAGTCAGGACAGTGGCATGGGAAGGGAGCACTGAGAGGGAAGAGAGAGCAGTCAAACTCCCAGTGCCTTCCATCTCCATCTCCATCATCTCCATCTCCATCTCCATCACTTACCTGCCTCAGGGAAGAGTGTAGCCTCCCCGGCCCAATGCAAAGGCTTGAAAAGAGGGACTGGAGGAAAGAAGGGGAATGCAACTTGGAAAGACAGATATTTCTTGTTGCTTGAGCTGTTTTTGCTGGCAACTTGGCTTGAGCAGTCCAGAGATCTCTACTGTGCTGCAGAAACATCTGTGATGGTGGACATGAGGATACAGTGCTCTGTGGTTGTGCTTTGCACCATCATCAGAGGGAGGCTGCTCTCATCCAAATCCATGTCAATGCTGCAGGTCAAGCCCAAACAATTCATGCCTCCCAGCTTCCATAGACTATCTCACCTATGACACCAGATTGTCTAGGTGAGGGGGACCCTTAAATATGGAATCCTTGAAATTCTTCTGAAGCCTGTTGCATGTTCCTCTCTTTCCCCACACCCTTTCTCACTAAACACCAGTTTAAAAGCCATTGCCAGTAGCAGTTCCCAGTGCATTTTTGCTGCCACTCCACCAAGCATCAGCCAACCACCAGAGCTGTCTGCTAAAAGCTGGGGCTTGTTTTCACCTGCTCCTTCTGCAACCAGAATAAAGTGAGAAAACAATTGCTCTGAAAGAAGCAGGCAGTGAGAACAGATGCAAAGCTGGAAGTGTTAACCCCTCTGTCAAGTTAATTGTCAGCCTCTCACATCTCGGTGCAGCTCAGTTTGGAAAGTTTTGTAGAAATCCAATTATGTGTTGGCTGAGGAATTTTTATTGATAAATAACTTACCAGAGCAATGCAAATTGGGGAGAAGGCAAGGTGCTGGAGGGGTGTTATTCCTGCAGAAAAGGGGGGTAAAAAGCTAAAAGTCATGATGGATTTTTAGGCTCTCAAAACTACTCCCACGTGAGTTTCACTAGTAAACCCTGACCTGGCAGCCAGCCATCAGGAATAAATGCAGACCTGAGAATAAGAAGGATACGTACAGATGCAAGCTTTATTCAGTGCTTTGAGAAAGAACCAGCTTCCTTGTGTGCTGAGTTATCCATCCAGCAGCTCCCGGACACAGGATTTCTGTATGCGGGGCAGCGCTAGGCAAAGCTCTTACAGCCTGGTGTCTTACAGCTGAGAGCCCTATGTCTGGCCCTGCATTTTGAACACATTAAAAAGCCAACCCATCTTCCAAACAGTATAGCTGAAATCTGAACCTCATGTTAATTCTCTACTTTGCAGTTTAGCTTCAGTGAAGATGCTGATGTCAGTAGCAATTGTGGATGCTCTGGGAATGCGGGATCATTTGCTCAGCCCTGGGCCAGCAACAGAGATTGTTGTGTGGGGAAGGAAAGAAATTATACTGGAAAGGCAAAAACAATGGTTTCAACATAGCAAATACTCAAGCTATCTAAGAGGAAAAGAAAGACATGAAATGAAATCAGCAACCATAAGGAAGAAGTAAGCTTAACCCTCAGGATTTTATAGCAAATAAAAAATCACAGAAGATGCATGACAATTATTTTACTTTTTGAAAACTGCCATTTTGGAAGTGAAACCCTTGGCCAAAATGGATCACCAGGAACTTGCAGGTCTAGAAAAAAAAAAAAAAAAAAAAAAGGACTGTCTTTCCTTTTCATCACTGTTTTTCAGTATTTTTTTCTGATGTTTTATTTTTGCTTTAGCTCCATTTCAGAATGAAGAAAAAGAAGTGAATTACGTGTAAACTGGAAAATATTGCTTCTGCCCACCTACACCACAACAGAAGCTGTGGACTGGCTGGAGGCTGTGGCCGTTCTGAGTTCATTTCAGAGGCAACATGTCAGGTAGAAACCATGCACACAGCTTTCCTCAGAACCTCCACTTCCATTCCTTTTGGTCTCAGCCCCCGGAGACATCGTTCAGACAGAAAAGACAGAGTGTCTTTCTATGCAAAGGAGTAGACCTTCCTGAGATCAATTTGCATGAAAGGCCTAGCAGATTGGATGATCACTGGGAATGGATCCAGATTTGAGGAGTCTGCAAATGAGTGCTGGAAACCTTTCAAACACATCTAGACTTTCTAGCCACTTCCCTTTCTGGTCTGACTGGTGGGAGCTGAAGGATGACCTCCTTTGCAGTATTTCTGCATTTCTTCTTTCATATCTGGCATACAGACAGAAACTAAGTAGTGCATGAAAATTAAAAGCAAAAAACTAACAAAGTTTCTCAAGTTCAAGGTCTGGATTTAGTCTGAACAAGAAATGGGTCATGCCCTGGGCTATTTGGATCCAGGATTTAGCCTTGAATTCATTTGGCTTTGGGGCAAAGGTCTGGGCCAGTTCTGAGCACTGCATTTGCATTTAGTCTAATGACATTCTCTCGTCCTCACTGGCCTCGTTAATTCTGAATGTGACATTGTGTCATCCGTGAGCTGACATAAAACAGGGAAACCCTTTTAAATGGGCAGTAAACTCAGAGAAAAGAAGGCTTGGATTTCATGTGCTGATAGAAAACTGAGGGCGACCATACCTGAACTCCTTCCAAATCACTCATAAGCCAACCCCTCCCCCCTTTATTTTTTTTTACTCCTTCTCATGGTGAGTGGTGAGGAGGAGGAGATGTAAACCTGAGCACAGGGGGGCTGATGAGGGGACACCCTTGCCACTGTGCACACCAGGGAGCTGCTGAGGGCCCACGTTTTGCAGAGGAGCCACCTCAGCCCTGGGCTGCAGGTAGCAGGGGGCCCTGAGGACATCCCATGGCTAGCACTCATGTTCTGATAAAGCTTGTGCTTTTTTATGGATTTTTCATAGAATCATTGAGGTTGTAAAATACCTCCAAGATTATCTTGTCTAACTGTTTTTTCCCTTCTCCCTAAAAAGTAATTACCAAAATTCTATTAAAAATATTATTTGCTTTGAAACTTCTTCACAATTTCTTCCCAGTGAAGAAAGAGACACTGAAGACTATTAAAGTAGGGAAATAATCTACCTTCTCTCAATGCTCTTCATCCTTTACAACCTCCTTCTTTTTTATAGACAATTATCAGAAGAAAAAAAGTGTTGAAAGGGAGGAGTTTTACCTTTTAAAATGAACGGGAGAAACAAGAGCAAAAATTGAAACACTGGGTTGCTTTTTTTTCTATTTTTTTTCTTTTGTTGTTGTTGTCGTTGTTTGTTTGTTTGTTTGTTTTGTATTTAAAAGACAACAACAGAAGCTGCATCTGCCTCATGTGGGCTTTAACATTCTCGCTCTTTAAGACATTTACCTTCCTAATGCCTTTGCGCCATGATGATACACTGTCATCCCAGTTCTACCCAGAAGGCAAAGAGGATGTGTCTCACCAGTGTCTGTCCCCTCCCTAACTGGGGGCACCGTTTGCATGGTTATCCCACTCTTGGGATGTATTGGTTTGCACAGACTGTGGAGCACCTCACAGGCATGGGAGGCTCAGGGCTCTATCTCTCTCTGCTCCTTTAGTGCAGATGTGTTTAGACTTTTGCAGCAATAAGCATCCTCCTTCCCAGAGAGGAGCTGCGTTTCTGAGCACCAGGGAAAGCAAAGAGCCTAACGCAGCTCATACATCATCTCTGGTCCTGGAGGCTAGTTGACGGCATTCATATGAGGGCATTGGCTCCTCGGATTTGTAATGATTCCTGACAGCCCAGCAGTGAAATATTTTCCAGAGTGGGAGTACAGATGTGGGCTGATGTGGATCTTATTTCCCATATAGCTCCAATCGTGTAAATATGTGGATTGAAACGCACAGGGTGATGAAGAGCAGATTACCCAAATAGGAGGCTTGTAAGAGGTCTGCCTGTAAGGAAAGCAAGTCTAATAAAAGTGATAGACATAACAGAGCAGAGCTGGCTACACATCAGCCACAGGCAAAGTGACCCTTAGCTCTCCTCCTGTAAAGTATCTTGTGGTCTTTCTGGATGAACCATCTCTTCAGAGGAGTGTAAAACACTTCAGACCCATATGAATGTGTTGGGGATGTGCCAGGTCACAGCAGTTGAGGGTCTGGCCATTTTCACGCTCACAAGTAAAAGGATCTTCTGTGAATGACCAGCCCTCAGGACATACTCCGCCCTGGTGTGCATGAGCCACATGCTTGATGTGTAAATTGAACCAGAGTTACTAAAAAGATTTGGGTGTCAGAAAAAAAATCATTGGAGGAGACCAAGAAGTGTGGTGGTGAAGGAACACATTCATCAAAGGAGGAATGAAGGGAAGAAATACATCCTGCTGACAAGAAATGGAAGATGGGAAATACCCAGAGTAATTTAGCTTCCACTGCAGTCCAGTTGTTCAGCCTCAATAAACAGTAGGTGGTGAGATCAGCAAGAGGATATTGACTGAGGATGTGGATGGAGAGGAGCTGGAAAGGGACGGGCTTTTTGGTTGATGAATAAGGGAATTTAGGGAAGGAATGGGACAACTGATTTGGACTGAGTTGAATTTCTGTAATAGAACAGTGAAAAAAGAAGTAAAAGATTTTACAGAATGATCAACACAGAACCTATTGTTTTGTCTCAATCTATCTTTCTGATTCAAATACCTTTTAGACAAGAAAGATTTCCTTAATCAGATTATTTTAAGTGTAAAATGGCAAACTGAAATGCTGAAGAATTTTTGAGGCTTGCTTCATTTTTTACTTCTGAAATTGTTGACTGGATTCAGCCAAATATGTGGCTAATTTCAATCCACCTGAGTTTTGGTTGTGTTTGTTAAAAAAAAAAAAAAAAGACAACCGTCACCCAGTAGCAGTGTGGGACAGATGTGAAGTGGCTGTTTCCAACACATGGTCACCCCGGAGGAGAAGATGTCACAGACAGTAACTGGGGATGACAGAGCAGCACGGAGCACTGGCTCTGTCTGCTGCAGACCAGGAGCAAGCTAGGAAGGACCTACAGAAGTAAAGGCATACCTAGAGAGGTGCTCAGGATCTCCACTAGCAACACTGGGTGTATTAATACACACTGCATGGGATAGGAAAGCAAATTTCTGGTGCCTCCAGCTACTCCACCATGTCCCTGGCAGCCTCCCAGACCACAGCAAACTCTTCACGGTGAGGTGTCAGACAGAAAAAGCACTTTTCCCTCCCCAGGAATTGAGGTGTCCATGTCTTCACATGGTGTAAACTTGCCCCATTCCTCTCACTGTAGTGCCAGTTCCCACCTGGAGCAGATTGCCCTCAGGACAGCTGTCTGGGAAGGTGGTGGTATGTGTAAGTGCTATAGAAGTTGTTCTGCTTCCACTGTTGCACACCATATCCCAGACCATTCGGCAGCATGCATACAAGAGCAGGTTTGAAATTATATGGTACATGGTATAACCCTCTCTCCAGCCCTTTCTCTCCTCCTTTCCTTGCAGAGCAGTCTACAGTGCAGAACAGAAAGGAACTGGGGGACAGTTCAGGGAGGCCCTTCAGAGCAATGGGGGTTAACCTGTAATGAAGGATAAAGCAAGGGCAGAAAATGTTTGAAATCGATGCTATTTGGCACACAAGGGAGACAGACCAGAGCTGGAAGTAGAAAGTAGTCTGTGGAGCATATCTTGGGCCTGGCCGTACTGAGATTGCTCCTAAATCTGGTTCTGCTGGTGTAAACTTCCTCAGGATGGTCAGACTATCCTAAGAAATAACAGCTAGGTGCAGCTTAGCCAAAATGTTGCAATAACTCAGCAGTTCTCTGCTCACACTGGGCCCTGCTGGTAGATGGTGCTCGCTCCTTACACACATAAACTAACCCAGAGCCTAACTAGTCCACTTGTTAGCTGTTCAGTGCACAGGGTTTGTAGCACAATGACCTCATATACACATCTGTTTAATTCTAAACCAAGTGAGCCTCTCCACCCCCCCCCCCCCCCCAATATTCTTGCACGGACAACACAATTCTTCAAATGCCTTAACAGCTAGAGCCTAACTAAGAAATAATACCCCCCTCCAGCAATCCCGATATTTTCTACATTGTTTCATCCAGAACCGTGAGGAAAAGTAATGACAGAGAACAGGAGGTCAACTAAAGAGCCCTTTTTGGCGCTGGGGAGCTGTTTGCCGTTGGCTGATGTTCTCTGCCTGTCCTGCAGCCTTCCCCAGCTCTGCTCATACTGGATTTGGTCTCCAGCGGCCTCCCACCCCCTGACTGCAGCGCAATCTCCCCCTCAGCCTTGCCGCAGTGCCCCACGAGAAAACAAGCTATGCAAGGCACAGGATGACTGGCATGGATGAGACACTGCTGCTTCCAAACAAGCCATTTTCTCTCCCCTTTTCCCAGAGGGAAAACGCTGCCAAAATCAATCTATTTCCACAAAAGCCGTCAATCTTGACACAGCTCCGATTTCCAATGGGAAAAAGCATTAATTTCCAGCAGATCCCTAGAACAGCTCTGCCGGGGAGTTTACATTCTCCATTATGCTCCCACTGGATGTTCTAATATAGATCTCATGTGTCCCTTCCATGGAGTGAAGCTCAAATTTCTCTACGGTGCCATTTCTTGATTAATATTATGGGTAGCGCTAGATAAGAGTTGATTTACACGCCAAGCTCAATAGCAGATTTAATAAAATTCTCTGTGCTTCCTAGCTGGCGCACCCAGGGTGTGATTTTATTGGCCTTTTAGATTGCTAGCTGCCTTTTATACACACCTTTTATACAAATGTAAAACAGATTATACGCAGGACTGTCTACACATACAAACATATGTATATACACATTTTTGTATGTATCTATACACATATGACTCTAATACACACA
Source organism: Anser anser (assembly GCF_964211835.1). Classification (NCBI taxonomy): domain Eukaryota; kingdom Metazoa; phylum Chordata; class Aves; order Anseriformes; family Anatidae; genus Anser; species Anser anser. The sequence goes on from NC_139727.1 coordinate 23,362,377, forward strand.
TTTTACTTATGGCTTCCTGATTCTTTACAACTGAGCGGGCAGCGAGTGTTGAAGTATGCAGTGACCTTGCTTAAATTCACACACATAAATGCAAATTTCAGAGCAATAAACTCTGACCTGCTTCTGTAAGTGGCAAAGAAATCAGGGTTGATTGTTTTGTTTTCTTAACGTTCATAGCATGCCAACTGGCAGTCAAGAACAAACTGAACCGAAGCTACAGGGTTGCTGTAAAATCAACCTCGACTTGAAAATCTAAGGACCAAATGAAAAAAGAAGTAAGTTCAGCTCATGTGCCATCTGCTCCTTGCTCTTCCACATTCTTATCATCTCCCACTCAAGGTGCAGCACCTGTCAGCTGCTGCATCCCCTTTGCATTTGCCAGAGCTGCCACGGTCTCACTACCATGTGGGCTGCAGCCATGCGTGTAGGAAGATGCAGGGGTAGCTTATGGTGGGAGGGAGATGCCTGTTGCAAGAAACCAAGGTTCCTGTGAGGAAACCTGGAGAACCAGGCACACTCACCAGTGCCTGGAAGCTAAATGCAAGGCTTGCTGCTGTTGTTCCCTGCAGACAGTACAACAGAAGAGGAGCTTCAGAGTTCCCAGGCCTTGCCCACTGCAATAGGAGGCCTCAACTTGCACTGCTCCTTGTTCCCCTCACTGTTCTTCTAGGAATGCTTCACCCTTAGTAGTAGTAGTAGTAGTAGTAGTAGTAGTAGTAGTGGTGGTGGTGCTGGTGGTGGTGGTGGTAGTGTCATTATGCATATGTAAAATGCTGTTCTCCTTGGGTTGCTCTGCCCTTTGCTCTGCAGTACTTGGGTCAGGCTTCCAGAAGGGTTGCCTGCACTCCTGAAAGCAAAGCAAAGGCCAGTCTCTGTGTTTGTTCCCAGGACCTAAAGCTGTGCCTTTCACTCCCCTACTCATTTATATCTGGGCCCTTTCTGGTATGGCAGCACTTATGCACAGGTGGTATTATAAATAAATTTTAGCAGAACAACAATAAAGTAAATTGTCATGAAGTTGTTCTTTTTTGTTGCTTGGAAAATATAAATTAAAAAAAAAAATAAAGAAGTTGTAAGTATTCCCTGGCTTCCAGTGGGCAGGAAATATAAAGTCCCCAGCTGATGTGTTCTGCTGAGCGTGTCAGTTCCTGACTCTTTTCATATTCAGCAGCCACTTCATAACCTTAGCACTTGGGTAGTTCTCTGGTGGGAGATTGAGAGGTGCTGCTCCAGGACACCGGAGGCAAGTAAAGGAGATTTTTAAGAGCTTAATAACTGTTTGGTGACTCAGCACAGAGAGGAGGCTCCTCGGCTCCCTTCGCCCTGCCAGCGCTGACTGCGGCTGCTGCTGTGTCACATAGGTGCAGGCACCACGCGAGCTGGCAGTGATGGTGGTGGGACACGCCACTCAGGTCATGGCTGCGTGCTGCCACTCCGCTGCAGCGTGGCTTGGACTTTTCCAGAGTTTGGTGGGTTATCTCTGCGGAGTCGTGAGGGATCTGCAGAAACCTTGCCAAAAGGCGCTGGCTGCTCCCACCCCGCTCCGGGCCGGCTTCCAGGAGAAGACATCTCTGAGGGGAACAAAGACTTCCGGTGCCTCGCAACGCTGCGAGCGCTCCTCGCTGAGGGGGTCACCCAACACTTCATTTCTGTAGGAATTTTCCTAAATGACTTCCTTTAGCAATTCTTTAAAGTGACTTGCTCATGCAAGCTCAGACAATGTGTTAGAAAAGCAAATTGTGTCTTCTCTAGAAATGCTTGTGGTCAGAGCAAGAAGGGGCGCTGAGAAGCAGCGAGGCAGTGCAGAGACATTCCACACCTGGCTGCACCATTTTGCTGAAGGTGCAGCCCCTGAGAGAAACAGGGTGAGAGCAAACCTCTCTTACATGTGCTATCCACCTACATAAATCCCACCCCACAACCTTACAAGCACTGGGATGTTTTGCAGCATGAGCTACAAAGACTCAGAGGAAGATTCCAGAAAGAGACCAGGCCTGCTGCTGTGTTTGAGCTGCAGGAAGCCTTCCAGCCTTCACATCGTGTTTTGCTACCAGAGACAAGCTCCTCATGGGGTATCAGCATGGGTTTCGTCTCAGCCTTCCCTGTGCTTTACTTTTTAGCAGACACAGAGCATGCGCTTGGCCTGACAAGAAATCCTGACCCGGTGTCTGTGTCTGGGTGGTGAGGGGCTCCGCAGGTCCCCAAGGTTGCTTCCATGTGGAAGGACATTTGCCAAAGTCTGAGCAATTGGGATTGCAGCATGAAAGGCAGAGATAATCTAATTTAATTCCTCTGAAAGCAAATGTTCAAAGAGCTTGGATCTGCAGGTCCTAAGTAACTAGTAAAACAAAGCAACTGAAAAGTCCAAGGGGAGCATACTTGGCCAAGTTCTAACATTGGTTATGCAGCATAAATCCAAAATAAGCCCACAGACTTTGTCTTCTATGTCATTAAATCCACATACCTGAAACTATTTAGGCTTTTTTCTTAATTATCTTTTTTCAAGATGGAGAAAATGACCTGCAGTCATTTGGACCTGATTCTGCTGTTTTTACAGAGCGTGGTGTGTATGACAAGTGATAGCATGCAGTTATGCTAAAGATAAGCTCTCGGTGTAAAAGGAATAAAGCATTAGATCAATTTCTTTTTCAGATACAATGTTTTCAGAGCCATGGTTTTCACAAATATATTGGATTGAGAAGTCAAGTAAGGTAAAAGAATAGATTTTTCCTAGTTTGGAATACAATTGCATTAAAAATTGTTTCTTCACCTTGGTTTTTGATGAAATCTTGTGCCAAAGATAAAACAAAACAAAACAAACAAAAACACAAACAAACAAAAAAAAAAACACCCAAAAAGCACACACACAAAAAATCCAACCAACCAACAAAAAAAAACACCTACCAGTAGCCAGTGTGACTATCTTGCACAGGAAAGGCAAATGCAGATCTGAACACAGGCTCCTTCCCCAAACCCACAGAACACAGTTGTATGATTTTTTGCCCATCACTGAGACACAAATATTGTGCTGATCAGAGCACATGATGTGCCTTTCCCCTACTCGCCGGGCTCTCTTGCTTTTTTTTTTTTTTTTCCTGATTATATTGAGGCAGTGCTCTGCACCATGCACAGCTGCTAAAATAAATAAAAAAGAAAAAGAAAAAAGCAAGCTGCAGAGGTTTAATACAAAACAGGCAGCGTGACCAAAAATACCACATTTATAGATTCATATCTTGAGCCTAATTCAAATCCATCACAGAACAGTCCCTGAAGGAAAATGTACATAAAAGACTTGTCTGGGTTGGCTGCTGCACATACTTCTTTCCGTGGTTTTCAGGCACTGATATTGCCAAAGCATCACTGCTGGGCACCCTCATACCTTCACCTTCTAATCATCAAGGCTCACGGCTGCTAGGGACAGATTCCAGCAGCAGTGCCATGACTTGCCCTCAGTGCTTCAGTATGGCTAGGTGGAATAACAGGTCTTCTGCTCCTCTGCAGAGCCTATCTTCCATGGCTGTGAGAGGCTGTTAGAACTGGTCAAAATAATAAAAATCTCTTCCTGAGAACTGCTGATGTTTTGCCATTTTATGCCATTACTAATTGGCTCAGGGGAAGTCAGAATATCGTAATTTCTTGCAGGAAGATAATTTCTGCAAAAAATATTTGATTCAAGAATATATTTCATTACAGAAAGATAAAAACATCTACTTCTGATGTTGCTCTGCTGTGCTATGTTGTTGGATCATATTTGAAATCATAAAGTCAAAACAAGCTGTTTTACTTTATCAAAACTACAGGCTTCAACATGTAGAAAATGAAACATTCAAGCGATATTGAAAGGCACTGAAACGGTCACCTCGGAGCCTTTTGTCTTTCCCACTGCAGGTTAACCAGCATGGCCATGTTCCCACTGAATGCTGGATTCCAAGAAAATCAGTCTGGCAGATAACCATTCCTTTCAGATCTGTTTGCTACAGGGCCAAGTATAATCCTCCCTCTTGTCTTTCTGCTACCTGCCCTCACGCAGGGTGATGGCATTGCTATTTGGGATGAGCCTGTGCAGACAGACCCCCAGAATAAGCACAGGCAGGTGCCATGGGACAGAGGTGGAAGAGCAGTACAGGCCCCAGCAGCGATTTCGCTGTGTGAAGTGCACTTCACGTGAGGGCTGGGAAGCTTCTGAGATGGAGGAGGTGCTTGAGAGCAACAAAGAAAGAAATATGCTGTCAGGACGTGGGATTGTTTGCCAGATGATCGATATCTGTGAATGATTCCCCCAGCAAAGCAGGATAATCTGAAGAATGGCAAATAAAAAAGTGAATAGCAGGTAAGTGATAACTTGTCAGAGTATTTAGAGGTGAATGAGAATTTCTGCTGCAATATTTATGCAATTAAAAATAGTTTTCGTGAAAGTCAAGGTTTTCAGGGGAAGTTTGGAGAAATGTTTATATTATGTATTGGGGAGTAAAATCATAAATGAAAGATTGGAGATGAAATGGACCCTGCTCAGTGCCTGTACAAGCTCCCAGATCCTTCTTCATGCTCTCAGTGTCTTTCTTGAGCTAGGCACTGTGGAGGAACTATAAACCCCATGAACCCCACTTGTTCCAATAAGCCACAGATAGGCCACAACAGCAGTGCAGCACAGGAGATGGTCCAGCCTGGGAAACCAAGGTCAGGGTGGATTGCTGGAACTACAGTTCCTATGAGTCACTCTGACATGTAGACAGATGCAATTCTCTGATAATTTGAACAGAACAAACAATTTTGTCATCTCCTGACTGAATTCTTTCCAAACTCTTCATTGCACTAGAAAACATTAAATTCAGACTTCTGTCCTAATTTGGAATGAAAACAAATATCCGAGTATTGGGAATCTCTCCTTCTTTCTCCTGAATGAAAGTCGAACCGTCAAGCAGCTCTGCCTGCTGGCTGGGCTGAGGCGTGTGTGTGTGTGAGCCACACGCTTCCAGCCTGATGCCCTGCTCCCTACGCCTCTCTCTGGCAGTCCCTGCCACACAGCAAATATCCCTTTGAGGCTTTTAAAGAGAGACAAAAATGGAGTGGAACGTTGTACCGTTTGCTGCTGTGCCCTGTGAGGGTTTTCAGAACAGTGTCCAGATTGCTCATTGCAATCAACTACCCTTTATTCATTGAGGTTAAGGGAAACCAGACATTTGAGATACTCATGTCACGAGCATCTTGTGGCTTTTCTGCCTTCTCTTCCAAGGCAGATAGATTGCTGAAGGCCAGATGGCACTCCGAGACACACTGCTGTGAATCGAGAGCATTTCACCAATCCCAAAACGCAGAATGAGCAGAATCTGGTCCTCCCACCCAAGACACAGTATTGCTGGAGATATAGCTGGGGACTTCCATTTGTTTGCAATTAGGTGCTGGCACTGGGAAAGCCCTGAAGTCCCCGCGGTCTCTGGGCAGCAGATAAAGCTTTTGTTTTTGCACAGACAAAAGGCAGAGCGGGCCAAACCAACATACAGTGTGTGAGCACTGGGAAGCCTGATGAAAGGCAATAAAGAATGTCCAAAGTCAGCAACAAATAATATGGCAGCAGGAAAGAGAAATCTTAAAGCAGTTAAAAGTGAGGAAGGAGGGAGGAAAAGCGGAAGAGAGGAGGAGCCAGGATGGCTGGGTGCCCAAAGCAGTGATACACAGGGTGAGCGCTGCTGAGACTCACGTGGGAGCAGGCCACACGGGAGCTGTGCAGAGCAAGCTGCACAGCACAGACCTGCTCATCTCCTGCTGCCAGCACCCCTCTCCAGGCCTTATCTCTTGTAACTGAATGACTGGGAAGCCTCGCTTCTCCTTGTCACTTCTCTGCTATCTTTTTGCATTACTCCACCTCTCCAAGGGACTGAAATACTTCCTGTTAGCCAAGTCTTGCAGATGGTGAAAAAGGAGAATGTGAAATGAGATGATCTCTATTTCTTTGCTTGCTTGACATGCCATCCCGCAGCTGGTGCAATGCTTCTCCAGCACCCAACGAGGAGATTAGAGACTTGCATTCCTTGCAACATGTAAGCTCGATTAAGAGCCCAGAAGAGCAGATCTTCGACCATGAGACTTGTCAGGTAGGGACTTTCTTTATCATTCTGTGTTTGTGCAACTCCTGCACAACGGGACCTTATCACAGCTACAAGAAAAATGGACAGAGACAAAATCAGACTGGGAGGTGAAATACAAGAGGAGAGTGCAGACTGGTACAGTAGGTAGGGGCAGATTGCTTTGCAGGCAATCAAGAGAAACACTGGGACAGCTGTGCTAAGGAAAGGACTGAAAGTTACTATGAGGACCTTAATCTTGAGTGTGGACACTGAGCATAATGGCAGTCATCCATCTGCTGTCGTGGCTGTAGATTCTGGCATGCAGCATTTGATTCCTATTTGCATTCGTAGTATTTATATTTTGAAAGAAAAAAAAAATCCTTTCTTTTTCTTCCTTCTCTTCCAAATAGTTTGTGCAGAACTATTTTACTAGTGCTCTGCCCTGTGGGAAGGCTCTAATTTGGAAAACATGGGCCAGGCTATACAATGGGGCTTGGCATTTGCTCACGTAAGTAGTCCTCCCTTTGCGCAGGAATTGTACTGTATAATCCGAAGTCTTTTATGTGCCTCTGTGGCACTCAGAAGTAGGCAGATAGCGTGTGCCGAATATTAAACTTCTGTTGGTTTATGTGTAGCTGTGGCACTGCGTGTTGAAGGACTTGGCAATCTGGCAACTCGAGTTTTGTTACACACTCTGAACAACATCCAGAGCGTCCTTTCTTCAGCTTCTCTGTTTTTACAGGCAATGTACAAACATGTTTCACCACAGCCAAAATCTTCTTCCAGGCGCTGCAATAAATCATGCAGCACGTTCGGCAGCTGGAAGTGATTGTGGATCTTTGGGTGGAAGACTCACACAAGCTTTTGAGGTTTCAGTCAGCTACAGCAGCATTTTAAACCTCTGCCCTGTTCTTAGGTTATGTTTTCCGCCTTTTGACAGCCTGTGCTAGACTTTGCCCTCAGTTCAAACTGGAGGTAGGCCAAGGTGGTCCCGTCTGGGCTTGACAAAAGCCTGAAGCACCCTCTGGGCTCTGCCAGCTCACAAGGCCAGCACGCCAGGGCCACGCTGCCCGGGTGCTGGCAGTCGGAAGGCAATAATAAGAGGTCACCGCTTCTCCTAGGCAGCTTCTGTGAGGAATGGCTTTGGAGGGTGAAGCTGGAAGGAAAGTGAGCTGAGGACACGCTGACGTGCCAAAGGGTGGTGCTGTGGCAGGCAGTGAAAGACAGATCAAACTTCACTGGTGGGAATGGGCCCAAGAACATAAGCCAAGCAATTCAGCAGCAATATTCAGGCAGCTCCTCTCTGAAAGGACTCTGATCCTGCTCCGATACAGTGGATGCAAAAGAGAAATGGAATTGTCCCACCACCTCTGGAAACAGACCCCTGGCCCTGTTCCAGAGAGCACCGACAAGGGTGAGGATGCAGGGTGGTAGTGCTGGCTGGCAGAGTGACAGAGGACCCTGAGTCACCAAGACTTGCCACACGAGCTGTAGCAACTGGGTTTGGGAAGCAAAAAGAGATCTCCAAAGAGCCAGAGGACTGAGTGAAGGACAAATAAGGGTCTAGGGCAAAAAGAGACAAAGGAAGATGCTCCTGTGAGACCGCCAGTGTGAGCACTCCTGCCAGAGAGAACCCACATGAGCAGGACCTGTGGATCAGGGACAGGGCCGTGGCCTTATCTCTCTGCCATGCCCCTGCCTCTTCAGCTGGAGGGCAACCATCGTGACAAAAAGCACGGGCCTTTTACCCCAGAGCTGTCTCCTGTGTAACAGCAGGAGCCATCCTCAGCCTCGGTCCAAGCAGAGCTGGGACGGCTGACGTACTGGTGTTATTAATCACAGGCAGGCTGAGGAATGCTCCCTCAGAGCAGGGGCTTTCTGTAGATGGGTTTCTAAGGCCACAGGGATTGTTAGCTCATCAGGTCTGACCCCATCCATAACAGAGGCAAGAGAACTTCACCCAGTGTCCCCTGAGAGCCCATCAAGCTGTATGTGGCTAACACCAGAGTGGCGTTCAACACTGCTCTGGAGACAGAGAAAAAATCAGGGCTTTCCCCCCCCCCCTTGGGGAACTTGTTCCAAAGGCTAATCAGTTCCACGCTTAGAAATCTGTTTTCAGTTTAATGTCTCTAGCTTCAGCTTCTAGGCCTTGCTTTTTGTTTATTAATTTTTTTATTTTGCCTTTGCTAGTCTCAAAGTCACTTATTTGTTTTGTCTGAGAGACTCTGGAAGAACTGAAAGCAAGTAGCTTTATAAAACAGGAAGATTTTCACCGGAAGGTAGGACTGACCCTTGTCATGTAGCATCACAGCAGCTCCTAGGTGAGATCCTCAGCACTTTGTCTTTCCAAGAGGATGAAGTTCTGCTTCTGTGCTTTTAGCAGTTTTCCTCCTCAGCTCTTCATCAGCGGCACCCCTTGATGCAGGACAGAGGTCTGAGGAAACACAGCAGGGCATTTCAGGCTCCTACTCAGCCTGGTGGTTGTTGACCCTGGCAGTGCTACCCTACCTCCTCCACAGGCTGCTTCCTTTCCCTCTCCTCTGGCTCTCTTCACTTACCTCCTGCTCAACTTCTTCCCTTGACTCCATCCCCACCATCTCTTGCAGTGTCCTCCACACCTCTCTTTATGAGTCCTCATTTTTCTCTATCCCTTTTCTGAGGTGGGTCCCAAGCCCTTCTCTGCCCCTGTCTCCAGTCTCCCATATCCTCCTTTTTTCTAGTGACAGAGGATTTCACCCGATGTATCTCACCACCATGGACACATCCCCATCTTCCCATTCAAGCTTGCTGTCAGCCATGCAAAGGTCTCTTCTCCAGCTGACTTCTTTTCACATCACCCATCAAAAAGATTTTACCTTTTTCTCTTGCTCTGTACATTTAACCCACAACTTCAAGAAAGAGAGTCCTGTTTTCCCTTGACACAAGTGCTCTTTAATTCTGTTGCTCAAAAAGGGGAAACGGGGAACCAGCATTCGTGTGAAAGATGTGTAGACAAGCAACAGGAGTTTTCTTACTCAAATCAGGCTCCTTGTTTAAAATGCGAAGACAGTAACTGTCACTCCTTCCGAGCAACTTTAAATCCTATTCTGCAGGCACCTTCCCTATGTGTCTTGTCCTTGCTGTACTAGACTGTAAAGCAGGCTCTCTCACTTTAGTCAGGCTCCTAAAGAGCACAGGGATCTGTCAGGATAGCTCTACCTGCAGGACCAGGCCTTCATGTAGGTGATGATCCTAGAGAAACAGGGACATTTCCCATGCTGTCTTCTGACCTGCTCGGACCTAATTTATCTTGCTCCTAATCAGTGTCAAGATGGCTGAAGCCATGAGTGCAGCTGATTTCCTTCAGCTTGTTAATATTGGAAAGCTGCCTCTGAAGAGGGCCAGATGTGCTAATAAAGGTGGGTTCACCACTAATTCCAAGCAGCCCCTTGAATGTGCAGTTCATGGATACATTGCCATGATGTTTTGCCAAGGAAGTAAGAAACCAAACTTCCACGTTCTAGAGAAAATAATTGATGAAAGACACAGCACAATGCTCCACTGAACATGCGGCCTTTCCTTAATACTAATGTGTAATTTTGTAGCTAATTACTCCCAATGCATTTCCTGGTGGCCTGGGAATCTTTCACGGAACATCTGCACGCACAATTACCTGCTCAGGTTTTCATAATCTCTTACTAAATCATTGCTGGATTTGCAAGGGGACCATCAGTCATCTGAGCTTCCTTTCCCCTTTTTTTGCATGTCTTTTGCCTTGTGTCAATTTGGCCAAGTAATATTTATTGAATAAGGTCAGTAAGACTCAAACCCTGTTTCACTGCCGTGAGATAATTATCTCCAGCCTCTGCTCTACCCAGAGCTGTACATGGGGATGGGATTCACCTGTGCTGTTGCAGCGGATGAGCTGAGGACTGTAATGTTGGAGCAGGGCAGCTGCAGAGGGAGCATGCTATGTGCTCCATAGCCTGCTGCATGCCTGCCTTGACCCTGCTGTGCCCTGGGAAAACCAGCCCCCAGGAGGGTGTTGTTCACAACATCTGCTCTTTTGATATTCCTCAGGGTCTTCAGAGAAACCACCATCCCTTTGCCAGCATGGAGCTGGCTGATGATGACCTCTTTTCGCTGTGGAGACTGGGATGCTGGAGCAAAAATGATGAGCCATTTCTCACTCTAGTCAACTTAATGTGGGAGAAAAGTTGTTAAAAAAAAAAAAAGTTTAGGCTTCTGTCTAGGAAGGAAGTGTTTAAGCCTTTCCTTCTGAAGATAGCACTGGTACCTTCAGTCTGGTAGGCTGCTGCTCCCTGCAATCCACTGGGCACTTTGCCTTAGGTTTCCTGAAGGGTCTAAGTCCAAAGGGCTGCTTGGAAATGTCCTTGAAACTGGATGCTTGTGCTACATCCAAATGGCTTTCTGACGGGAAGTGTTTAGCTTTTTGTGTGTGACAACAAACCATGAAAAGCAAGTAATTGTCTCATTTAGATAGACATTTTTATTAAGAAAATGTTAAGTGCATACACATTTACTGGAGAAATTACAACAATATAAAAGTGTTTATTTTCAAAATATTCTATGAAAGGAGTAATTTCAAAAGCATAATAAAACTCCTTCATAAAAGCTGCCTTACAGGAACACAAATACAAAAACCTTTTCACATTTTTTGGGAATTTGTTTTTGACTTAATAAAAATATAAAGTACAGTATTCACCACATTCTGACAACACTGAGCTGTTAAGGAGTGGAAGACGGGAGGTTCATGCAGCCCTTTCATCATGATAAATATTTTCTTCTCTCTGGCCACCAGTTTCATGTTTGCAGGCAAGACTTGTGTCAGTGGGAAGTTGGTTAAAAAAAATAAAATAGATTTTTAGGTAATAAGTTCTCAGACACCCCTGATTACTATAAATCACATCACTCAAAACAAATTGTCAGAGAAAAGAAGGACCCTCTGCTTCTGACAAAGGGAAAATATCAACAAAAAACTTCTGTAGGAACTGCATTTTCAACAAAATGTGTATATTTTACTTGGAATATAGCCTTCATTACAAAAGACCAATGAACATTTGCTTAAACACCACATTAGTTAAAAACGCATCAAGAAGTGATCCTTCATCCTTCCTCAGGCAGAATTCAGATAAAATATTTATACATACAAGTGTAAAGCTAGTATAAATAATTACAAAAAAAATGGCACGGCAATAAATACCAACTATTCTTCTTTAAACAAACAAACAGACATAAAACAACCTTAGGATTTGACAGCTGCACTTTGAAATATACCACACGTGACACGACAGTTTCACATTTATGGAAGCTGCTTTTTCAGCACCAGTTCAGTGTTATCTTTTCTCTCCTTCCCTTCACGTGTGGTCCCTACATCACTCCCATCTCCCCGTGCTTCCTTTCCCTGATTTGGTCTTTGGTCAACAGTTAGAAGCAGAAAGGAAAACCTAGTGCTCTCCCTGAGGGGGGCTCTGTTAGTGCAGCTTCTCGGCCTGCTGGGACTGTGGTGTGCTCAGGAGGAATACTAGGGTGTGATGCACAGGGCAGTGAGGAAGCTTGGTGCAGCCGAGTGATCGATGTTCCTTGTGTGCAGGGCACGGCTGCTCTTCCTGACACAACAGTTCTCTTGAAAATAATGCCAAGCAAAAGGCAAAGCTTCCCGCTCAGGGTTGGAGTTTGGATTAAAGCAAGAAAAAGCTTCTATCGGGTTCTCATGTAAGTCTTCAGTTACTCCTGGCCAGGTCTGTGCCATTCCTGCGTTCACCCTGCCTGAACTCACCCCTGTGGATCTGTGCTCCAGCTGAGGGAAGGGACACGGTGCTGGCCCCAGGAACAGCCCCATGCCCTGAGTGGTCTTAGCTACATGAGCAATGAATTGTCATCAGCCCAGCTCACAGAGTCTCAAGAAATGCCTGAGGACAGACAGCCCACAAGCACCCAGAAAACCACCACCTGGCTGTAAATGTTCCCTAGCATCGCAGGGGGTCCCCTCCTCCCCACTAAAGAGCAAATGCCCTTCCTTTAACACAGCCTGCCCCTGCAATGCCCACAGGTTTGCCCCTAGAAGAGGAGTTTGTTTGCTCAGGCTGCGGTGTGGGCTTGGCCTGTGCCCAGGGGTCTTTCCCTGCTGGCACTGACCTCGTTCCCTGTTAACTGGGACTGCAGCAGGGCACTGGCAAGGCTGTACAGCCACAGCCAGTCACTGGGCAGCTGGTGTGCCCCTTAGAAGCAAAGGATGTGAACACGTGAAGGACGCACCTTCCTGGGTGAGAAGGACGCGCTTCGTGTCTGTGTCAGAACCAAGATTCGCCCACTTTCCCCAAAGTCACTCCTGTTCTCCCCCTGGCAAAACACTAGCTGTTGCAGATGCGTGTGTAGGGACAGCAGGTGGACCCTAGGATATACAGCACAGTCCAGGGAGGATACAAGAAACTCTAGTTTTCTCACAGAACTTCTGCCTTTACCTTGACAACAGAGGTTCTGACCCTACTCACATAGAAATCAACAGCCCGATTCTCACCAAGTACAGTGGTGCCAGACCTTCCAAAATGGAGACAAAAACATTTAAAGCACCAGCTTGGTGATGGTAACAATAGAAGGAATGTCAAAGTCACACGCACACATTTTAGGCACAGCAGTTGGTTTCTACTTCAAAGTAAATGAGGTGATGTGGTCCCAGCTGAAGCACTCTCTCTAACAGCACCCTTTTGCAGAGAGGAAAGTACTTACAAGATTTTTACCTGAATCCACATGGAAATAAGGTAGTCCCCGGCTAGCCAAAGTGCCTCTTTGGCATTAAAGATGCCTGCCACAGAAAGGAGCGCCTAATGAAACACCCCTTTCAGTGTTCCTGACACAGGCTGCAGGTAAGAGGGAAGATCCTGTTTGAAGCAACCCTCCAAAAAAACACACAACGTTACAACATTTTTTGTTTACAATACAGACACAGACACATACAAACACAAGTATTGTGCTGCACAGATGTGCTTCCCCCCAGATCTCTGTGTGCAGCACAACGTGGTTATCATAGTACTTTAGGTGTGTTTTGCCATATACTATATTGCAAAGGTACTTCCTCACACAGGTGGGAATCAGGAGAAAGACATTTCTGGCTGAGAGAGGGAACTGGTGCAAGAAGTGGTACTTGTCCCCAGGCGTACTTTGCAAAGAAAATCCCAGAGGCTGTGCCATTCACCAGCAAGCAGAACCATGACCACCGGTGAACAGTGAGTGTTAGCCTTCATCGCCACACCCAAGAAGCATCCAAACTGGGCAGACACTCAATGTCTTTCCTCTCTTGTCCCAGTTACCTCTTTTCTCCAAAGACATGGCAGACAACCTTTTTGAGATCTACACAGAGCAATCAAAAATGTTACTGCCCTCAGGCAGGTGTGACTGTTCAGTATCTGAGGCTGCTGGTGAAGGGTCACACGAATGCTCCTCCATCTACTTCAGCACAAGGCCAGCCGATCTGAAATCACCTTCTGTGGACGGGTGGGAACAGACACCTGGTGCATGGCAGCATCTTTGACTCCTCCAGCAATTTGCAATATGATCTAGCTGTTAGATCTTTAATAACCCATTCCTTTTTGTGCTAAAATTTGTCATCGGAAACACAGGAACATAGGAAATGCCAAGTGACATCAGACCAGTGTTGTGGCTCCTAACATGCTCAGCTACTACAAACCGAGTACTAGCACCGTGCAGCACCAGATGTGCATTGCCCCAGCTGCTCGTAGTTGCCACCGAGGTCTCCAGTCTTCAGAGAATGGCTTAGCCCTGCAGCCCTGAATTCAATCCCTCAGCCAAAATACCTATAATCACCACCCGTAATAGTGCTGTCCACTTTCATTGCTATCTGATGCTTTTTAGCCTTCCTATGTTCTTGGCCTCAATGACTTTTGGGGGAAAGGAACTCTTCCACTTCTTACACAACAACATTGCACTGTACAGTTCATGTCCTTCTAGGTTTAAATCTCCAGGAGACTTGCATGAACCAAAAGAAAGTTAAATAAAGCAGAACCTCTACATAGCAAAGGAAATAAAATATTATATAATAACATAGGGTTAGTTTAAATTCATATTTGCCCTCAGTGCTAGGTAATCAACCAACTGTATAAAAACATATTTTTCTCAAAATCAAATACATCTTACTATATAAAAATAGCACTGTGAAAGCAAGCCAATTTGTGAAAAAAAAATAAAAACACCTTTGGAAATGCATGAAGCGTTGCTTTTGTGCTGCATGATAACAGTGAAATGTATTCATTCCCTAATACTGGTTATCTGTTCTCTGGGTCCTACAGTAAGAAATCCTGTAGACGGCTTACAATGCTTGCCTCTTACATCTTGAACCTCCTGTTGATGAAGAACAGAGTGAAACACTATTAAGGTCTATTTCAGTTGCAAAAGCTTTGATATCAGGCCTAGTCAAACAGCAAATTTGCATCTGGACTAACCCAAAGGCATTTCTTTTGCAGTCCCTCCAACCAGTATGCACCAAATGGTTTGGGGAAAGTTCTCCACAAGGAGCTGCTGGGGCCCAGAAGGGCAAACCCAGCCACGGGAGTTATTTTGGGCAGGTTGTGCTCGTCACAGTTAGTAAGGTGTTCAGAGCTAATATAGGAGGAAGGCTGGCTAGGAAGCTTATTCTGGACTTGAAAGCCAGAGCAGAGAATTATCGGTGGGCAAAGAGACTTAGCAAAAAACAAACAAACAAACAACAACAAAAAAAACAGCAGGAAAAGGAGGGATTAATCATCCATGAGAGGCCCCAGTAACAGAGCGAGTGGCACTGGGAGTGCCTCCTCCCCTTCCCCACCCCACAGCTCTGCTGGAGAACCTGGACTGCATCCCTTGTGCTCCACAGGGGTCTGCAAAGGTGCCAGGTGTCTGTATGGATGGAGGAACACAGAGGACAGCCCACACTCTGCTCCTGTTCATCTCCCATGATGGGGAGGGTGGAGAGCGGAGGCCTCAGACCAGTGTGAGCATGGTACCCAGGAAGAGTGGCGGGCTAGTGTTTTGTGGGCGTGGATGTGGATGGGGTTCACTCAGAACAAGGAGCCAGGCTGTGCTGGTGGCCTCCAGCTTTTGCCCAAAGTGACCCCTATTCCTGCTCCAACTGATCGACCTTTTACCATCTAGATGGTAATTACTAAGGCTGAGCTACAAGTGTCAGAGGGTAAACACCAGATATTCAAAAACCCTGATGCCCCAGCATGTCTTGCCTAGCCTACAGGATCCGCACAAAGATCCCTTTCAATGCCTGCTGGTCAAGTAAGACTGTGTGACCACAGCCAGCGCTGGTTGTGGCTACTCTTGGTGAAGGTAGCCTCAGAAAATTCATCCGGGCATAAAGAGGGTGACTAAACCATAAGTAAGATTTTCCTTTTGAAGATATCCTTTCCAGTATCCCACACTGGTAACCCTAACTCTTGTGGTGCAGAAAGGCAGGACACACCATCCTGATGGGACAAACCAACTTGGGACATCCAGAGGGTTGGTTTAGGTAACACCAATCTCTGAGATTTGTCTCAAATCTCCCATAGGAGAGGTTTTAACCCATCACTGATGCAACACTTCATGCTGTCACTGCCCAATGCTGCATTTGTCATTGAAAAACACTAGTGCCAAATTCACAGCTGTTATTTATAGTTTAACTCTGTCACTTTGGTAGTGGAGGAATAAGAACAACTTAAAAGACAGAGGGCATCCCAACCTTTACCCTACTTTTGACTTTGGCTTTGCTTCAGGGCTCTTTTGCCCTCTTTGGGTATCAGTTCTCCCATCTGTAAAATGGGATGGCCAGGCTTTAGGCAGCATCTCTACAAAGGAGACTGCAAGAATGAGGCAGCTCTTGCCCAGAGACTGCTGACATTAGAAAGCATGGGGAAATTGCACAGATCCCTCTGGGAAGTTCGATATGGGTAAAATGCATTATCCCAAATGTTTTTTCCCAGTCCCCTCCTTGCCCTGGTCTCCCTGAGGAGAAAATCAGGCATACAGATCAGACAGGAATCAACAAGTTCTATTCTACATATGACTGCAACCTAGTGAGAAACAGCCAGATATTTTGTTGCATTCCTTGTATCCCTTAGAAAACCGAAATATGCAGTGCCATTAAAGCATGGCCACTTTGAGAACAAAATAACTTGGACAAAATCCCCCTTGGTGTAACAAAACTGACATCAACACAGCCACACTACAGCTTTACACCAGGGTTCAAAAATTCTGTCCCATTCACCCCCACCTCCGCTGTGGCTGAACTTTTCCCCTGCTCTAAGAGCTTTATCTATATAACACCCCTTTGCAGGGAGGGTAGAGTTGTTATCTTCAACAAACATGGGGAAAAATGGAGTCCTGGACAGACTAATGTATCTGCCCAGCATCCTATAGGATGGTCTGTGGAAGAGCAGGGATGTGAACCTGGGGTATCCCAGCTCAGAAACTAATGCCTCCTACCATTCTTTCTCCCTGGAGACTTTAGTGGTGTTGCACGGGAAGGGCAGAGTGGGCCCCGTTTCTTCTGTTGCTTTTTTTTATGAGTGCGATGACGTGGTCTAAATTAAAAGAAAAATACAAAGAGACTGCCGTAAATTATCCATATACAAAGGCCTTATTCACATTTATTCTATGTCCCCTTCACATCTTGCTGGCAGGGTGAAAATGAAGATAACATCCCCCTTCACATGCTCTCTGCCTCAGAGGAACACTAGGCAAATGGAAGTGCCCTGGTGACAGGCCATTTGCAAGTCCTGGGGCCAGAAGTTTTTCCCCCAAACACTGACACCTCCCCAGATGCCTGCCAGAACTTGTTAGCCAGGAGCCTCTCTATCCACATGGCACCCAATGAGGTACAACGAGATTGGAGGGGGCTGGATTTCTGGCTTCCCACCCACCATTCCCACCAATTCCCATTGAGAAGAGCCGGTTGTTTTTCTATGGGATTTATGGGCATTTGGTGCCTTAAAATGAAGCTGTGAAAGCGTTTGCCTACATTGTACCCCACTGTGCAGGGCAGCCACCCAGCACATGCTTGGTGGAGTACCAGGATGCTGTTGTTTTGGTGTCTTGCACTGCAGCCCTTATTTAGTAATGAGATTAGAAACAAGGAAGAGCTGCCACACCTGGGTTTACAAGTGCTATGGAGGAAGGCAGCAACAGGGCTTAGCTCTCATTATAACCAGCCCCTGGAAGTCAGGAGTTTCCTTTCCTTTCTCCCAAAGGGCTTGAAGGCAAAGCTTTTCCTATTTGACTTTGTCATTTTCTCCAGATCCATCAACTCTCTTGTCTGTGCCAGAAGTAACAACTGAGCTTAATGGACTTCAGCATCTTGGGCTGAGGGGAAGTTTTGAGCTGGGACTATGTCAACGTGACAATGGACAAGCCAGGATCATTCTCTGATCTCTGCTTATTTTGGGCTCTGTTAACTCTACAAGGGCCTGATTTTGCAAATTCTTCCATGAAGGGAGAAGGAAAAGGCAGTCAAGGTGCGACTGTAAATGAGGACTGGGATTGCCTAGAAGTGGTAAAGGATTTGCTAGCTGATTCAAGAAAGGACTGATTTGCCCCTTGTCTATAAAATGGATGAGTGTTGAATGATGTTGGCCACAGCAGTTGCACGATGATTTTTAAAGCCAGTTAAGGAGTTTGGACTCCTGACAGCCTGAATGTATTTTACTGATGTCTCATAAGTACGTACATTACATGGAGATGTGATGAATATAAAGCAATAATAAAGGCTAAGCAGGATTAATGAGCAAAATAATTCCCTACTAAAAACCATCTCTACTTTCACAATCACCTGTATTAGACTACTATGCTCTATGACCTCTTGATTGCCTTTAGCTGCAAATTATAATACAGAAGATACTCTCAAATGGAAGCACTGGTATTGATTAAGATGTCTTGACAGTTTGGATTTTACTTAAGCAATTACAAGAGCCCTTTCTACAAAACGTATTGATTTTATTCCAGAAAAATAAATTCCCATGTACAATTGGGTTTTCATAACATGAAACAATTAGCCATTTTATTGCTAGTGCATATAGGGTAATGTCACATTTCATACAATTTCAGTACAAGTGAAAAAATATAATATATGGCTGATTGAAACTGATAGCTACATTAACATTTATAGATCTATATAGATTTATTTTACAAGCTGTTAGTAGTTTAGAAGGATATCGGTGTTTTAAACTACCAACATTCATATGGCTCCAATTCAAATATATGAATTGCTTGATGCGCTATAAATATATTCCAAATACATTTTGTTGAAGAAGTCAAAGCTGTGCACTAAAATATATCAAAAACATGCCTCGTGAAAATACTACAGACAGAGCCCTGACTGTCTATGGAGCATGAAAATGCCACTGATGCTAGCATGAATAGTTGGAAAATGAAAAAAATGCCATGATTACTGGGATTAGGTGATGGAGATGTATGCTGTCATCTTATTTAATAGAATTGGGACCAAATTCTTTTCTGTTAATCAATGTAAATCAGGATGAAATCCACAGAAATAGCAGAGTCGCTTCTGGATGAAAGTTAGGTTAACCAAAAACCAGAAACTGGTTGGAGATCAGGTGCAGGCTCACTGGTTTCAGTAGAGCTGGCCCCAGATCTTCACCAGTGGAAGTGAGAGCAGAAGGTGCTCCAGCTGAGTTGTTCCCCTAAGGCTGGCAGGCAGGATGAGAGCTTATAATCACATTTAGCCAACCCTGCAAATTTCTTAAGTGCCTCCTAAGTTTCAAGTCTTATGAACAGCACCAAGGGCTTCACTGGGGCTGACAGCAAACAGAAACTTAGGCAGGGACTTGAGGATTTTCCAAGGATGGGGAAAAAAGTAGCCCAAGTCCCTGGAATAATCGGCACAGGCCACATCCTGCTCTTAGATTCATCTGTGCCCAAATCCAAAGCCATCCTGCCAGCATTAATGTGGATTACCTCTGCAGAGAATTTGCCCAAAGGATGAGAGGGCCAAGTGCTGGCAGCAAAGAAGGCACTGAGAATCGGATGAGATGGGGAGAGCTGGCAGGGCTGGAATCACAGTCAGTTTGGTAGCTGGCTTCCCTCCCTCCTCCTCCTCACTCTTGACCCCAGAAGGGCCAGGTAGAAGAATGTCTCTGCCTCTGGTACCATTTTTCCCCTTGGTTATTGTAAAACCACAGGGAAACAAAGACTTTTTCTTCCTTTACCCCTTGCTCGGAGGATGTGTTTTCACAGCAGACAGTGGAGGGCGTTCAGCTACCTGTATGGCCTCACATCTGCTCTGGGGCCATACCCTTCCCCACCTTTCTCCAAGGACGCATTGCGTTTGCGAACGACTTGATTCCAACCCTGCCTTTACCCTAACAGAGGCAGCGGGGACAAGGTTCAGCACGGTTACAGCAGGTTACTGAGGGATGGCAATGTGGTGGCAGTGGTGGGAGGGACTCTGAGTGCACAGGTGGGCTTGCTGGCCAAACTGCCGCTGCAGGACCAACCGCAGCCCGGGGCCCAGGGCCCGTTGCTTCTTCTCATCTTCCACTCCAGCAAAGCTGGAGCCCTCCCCTGCAACTCAGCACAGAAATGCTCTCTGTGCCGCTCTTGCTCACCGTAAAATTTGACTGATAGGCTGGGTCCTCCTCAGGATAGCCATGACCAGCCACTCGCAAGGGGAATAAAGTTGGAGGAAAAGAGTATGAATTCGCCAAGCATGGCTGGCTTTGTGGGAGAGCCTTACTCATGGCAGCACATCTTGCCTTGGCCGAGATTATTAGCACTCCACACTGGCCAGCAGAGAAACAATTTTAATTGCAAAGACGTGCTCAGCCTCATCCGCCTGTGCAAGCAGACCCCCCAGTGTAACATGGAGAAGGGGCTCCAAAGAAATTGGAACAATATAGATTCTGAAGTAATTGTAGTTTTGCTTGGGGAAGAGGAAGCATTTTCCTTGGGAGAACGGCTCTTTTTAAAAAAGGATGAGTTGGGGACCTCAGCACAGAATCTTTAGGATGGATTTTGCCTCAAATCCTGGCAAAACTCTTAGTTTAACATTTAAGATATACTAGAAGCTGTTGTTTTAATACAGACTAGGTCAACTCCAAACCCATCTTCAAAACAATATCTGATTCCACGAGTACTTTGTCCACATGGTTAAAGCCAGCCCTTAATGTTCTACCCTTGAATAACTCAGGATGTGTTAGCTGTTAAGTCCATTTGTCTCTTGCCTTACTTGTTTAAAGCTTTCTCCAGATATTCCTGGATCCACTTTAGCTTGGGATCAATGCACACTTGCTTGCTGTTGCTCTTGAGCCTTGCACTGCCAAAGGAGAAAAGTCAGGGTGAGTCTCATGTGTGGCACCCCCCAGCCCACCCCCCCCGCCCCCACCTTATTCTGCACACAGGTTTGCAACCCTATCACACATAGTAGAGCTGTGTCCAACTTCCCTGTGTGTCAGTGCTGCTCTCAGATGACTCATGAAGACGCTGGGATACCCCTGCCACCCTCGAGGCACCTAATATAAACACAGCTTGGAGTTCTGGTAGGGTTTGTCCCCCCAAGTGCTGATTCCTGTGTTAGGATGCACGTTGGGGGGAAGAGATGCAGAACTTGAATCTAAGTTTTCCAGTTCCTATCTGGGCTGCTACATGTTCAGTGCTGGGAACAGCTAAATTTCATTTGAAAAGAATAGTGTGGTAAATATAGGTCATTTCTGCAAGGAGTTAATTAAGAACATCTTTCAGATTCAACCACAAACTGAATGTTTGCATGTTTTGAAGATGGACACCAAACCATATCTCCTGAATGTCCTGAAAGCGTCTGGTCACTCCTTCACTTTTTGTTTTACTCTATACTGAGCTAGCAGGCTGCATGCAGGAAGATGATTGTGTTCCACCATAGTGCCAGAGGCAAATTTTCCCTCGTATATTCAATCAGCACTGGAAAAAAAAAGGAGAAATTTCTTGAGGGGCTTCTCCTGCATGTTTGAGCTGCTCCTTCCATGCTACACCTAAGCAAATTTAAATCTGCTAAGAAGTCGCAGAAAAGGGGACAAGTGTCTGAAGCAAATTCCCTGTGATGACCTGGGGTTTGGGTTACCTGCATTTTCATACAGTAGCAGTACAAACAGCTTGTCACCCATATCAGGAGGTCTGACCCTCCAGGGCCCTCAGGGCCTCTGAAGAGCGCGGTGATCCCTCGCTTTCCCCAGAGGGCCCTGCCTCTGCCCCAGCTGCTGAGAAGCCTCCCCTTAAACAGCCTTGCCACGTAAAAGTGCCAAGAACAGCAATTTCATGGAAATGCCCATAGGAGTAAGTTCAGTTCTTGCTTAAGCATTTTGTTGGATGGAGGCCAAAATGTTCCCAACTTCATAAAGCAAAGTCTGCAGAATATAAAAATGTGGAGTAAGAAGAGGTCAAAAAGGCTCCTTGGTCTGAAGTTATGCAACAACACAGTTGTAACATAAACACATTGAAGATCCAGTCCTGCAAACCCCGTGCCAATAAAGTGATGAATGGGCCTAATTCATATTTCCCTTACAGTAGTGCCAAGCTGGAGAATTTCCAGTGAAGTGATACCAACAGTGAGAATGGATTTGCTGATCTTAGCAGTGCTGGGGAAGTACTAAGCTGGCCGTACGGAGTACAGAACCAAAAGCACACGTCACCACCCTCCTGCCACAGGAGATGGAACTCCCCTCATCAAGGATTAAGAAACTGAGTTTCTGGACATTTATTTCCGAGTTTGGCAGCCTCTGATCCTTGCATGGCCGTGGCAGAGACCTAGGCATGTGTAAGGAGCATTTGTCTGAATGGGTTTTGGTGTATTCTTTAGGATGCAATTAAATGCATGCTAAAAATGCCTATTTCCTTGTGTTGAAAAGCAGGGAAATTGGGGTGGGCTTCGTAGAAGCAGACGTCCACAAAGGAGAGTTCTGGATTTGGGGAGATTACTCCCGGTGGAACTGAAGACAAAGGCCTGCTCTTAGGCTTTTTGTTCAGGTACAATTCCCCTCAAATATAAAGGGAAATGTACTTGATTGAAAAAGCCTGAGCTCTTTCCTTAAAAATCTGTATGAATTCAGTGACATTCTCTACTCTTGCAAACAGCTTTTAAGTCACTCACACTTTCACTGTGCAACATGTATCTAATGAATTCAGAGTGTGGTTGAGCTGAGAAACCATTTCAAGCATCAAAATGATAAATTAGTTTTGATTCCATTTCAACTCCTCTTTTAGCAAAGCTCAAACTTTCAGGAGCATTTGGAGGGAAGTTTTTGGTTTAAGTACCTTACATTTTTAAGTAACAGAAAGATGGTGACCTGTAGATTCATGTGGTTTGTGTGCTACTGGATCCTGTTCCAAACAGACACACTTGGATCAGGAATGGGGCAAGAACATGTGCTCTGTTTCTGTATTTCGTGCTCTTAACCATTCTCTAATGACTATGATCCCACGTTAATTAAGAGAAAAACTATATACTGTATCCAATATTAAGTGCCTGCTGTTTTCTTGAATCTACTCCAGAAAATTCCAGATCTTCTACAAAGCCTTAGCATTGGGACCCTCATGACACCGACTGACAGTCCCAGAACACAAATCCATACACTATTTGCCTTTTGGATGCTTGCCTCCAAAATTGTTTATAGGTAGAGATCAGAGTTAGTCACAGCTGGTTTTGCCATTTTTCTTAAAGGAAATTATTTCTCAGCTGGGTTTTACATTTTTTCTCACTGTCTTCCACCAAGTCCTAAGGCAGAACCACACATGTGAAAATGTAGAAGATATACACAGAGTGGTTTAAAAAAAAATAAATCATATGAATAAAAAACTGTTCACGAATTGATGCACACCCTTAAATACATCTGTATATTCCTGAGAAATATCATGAAACCACGTCAGTTTTCTTAATGCAGAAATGTTTTGGATGACAAAGAACAGATTTTTACAGCATTTAAGTTACAACTGGAAGAGCTCAATGTGGATCCACACAGAACCAGTGCTGAGAGCACTGCAGTGTAGCCACTGATAAACCCAGTGCAGTCACTGAGACGCCCTTACAGAGGTCAATAGAAGTTGATGGTAGTATTGTTTCCTTGCAATGAAAAGATGAATGCTGATTTGAAGGAGGGAGTCACCCATGAAAAAATGAACCCAAAAGACCCCCTTAAAATCACACACAGAAAAAAAAAATAAAAAAAATCAACACCATTTTTCCTGAAAATTGGTGTTTCTTTTTACCAAAAAGGGAGAGGTGATTTTCCATTGGTTATGCACCTTTTCTCTCCTGCTGTGATCTGTGATTTGCTGGAGTCAGACACTGCCTGCTAAGTGTGACCAGACTCAGACCACTGTAAAGTTTTTTTTTTTTCTTAAGGCGTGAAGCTCTACGTATAAGGGACTGCCTGCCTGATGTTCCTGCTCACGTACCTGCGGGAGAAACGTGGGATCACAGGGAGCTCAGAGGTGGAACACCACTGGAAACATCCAGAGCTGGGCTCCGGGGGTGGGCGGGGGGTAAAGCAGGGTACGGGGTAAAGAGGTGAGCTGGGAATCATGGCATGAGACACAGACCTAACTGCAGCAAGGGGAAGGGCTGACCAGCAAATGGAGCAGAAACCTGCTCTGTGATTCTCCCTTTTGACCCCCGAGATTTGCACCCAACTGGAAAGAATGAGAGACTTACACAATCTGAAGTGAGCAGTTGGGGGTGGAGAGGATTTTGAGGTGCTTAATGTTGGCTCTTGCCACGTTGCTCTCGTAGAATCGACAGGGACATCGGTAAGTCAGGCTGACGGGTTTCTCTGTGGGACACAGGGAGAGAAAGGACATGTTATTGCCTCCTGCTCCGGGTCAGCAGCGGATACACAGACCAGGCACGACAAAGTCCTCTCTTGCCTCCCAAATATGCAGGTGGAAAGAAAAAAAAAAAAAAAAAGCAATAGAAAAGCTGTATCTTTGGAAGAGCATTTGTCCACAGCTCACAGCTCAATTCTTTCACCCCACTACCCAGCCTTTTAATCCCGGTGCGTGGGATTTTGGAAGACAAAAGAAGAGGGAGAGAAAATGGAGACAAGAAAAGAAGAAGAGATTAGAATAAGGAGCCCCTCCATTGTGCGGGGATGCTCCTGGTAATTAGACAAGATAAAGGCCAAAAGAGGGGGCACTTGTCCTCTGTGTTGTTCTTGCCAAATGATTTTGACCCGAGGCCAAATTAGAAGGTAGCCAGAAGAAAGCGATGAATTCCAAAGAGATCAGATCAAAACGGCTCGGCTCAGGTGCAGGCTTTCAGGGGGGACTTACTGGCTACAGAAAAGCCCCGAGTCTTTCGGCCTTTCCCAGGGCCCGGCGGCTGACCTTTCCCCGCTGCAGCCAACCCTTACTTTCAGAGATGCTCGCACAAGGAGGTGCGAGCGGGAGATGTGAAATCACAGTGGTTTTGCAGGAGAGATCTGGGGTCTTTTGAACTTCCTCCAGCCCATGGCAAAGTAACAGCAACTCGAGAAGACAGCTATCAGGCGGTGTGTTCCCCAGGCACTCATCAGGGACCACCGGGCTGGAGGAGAGTCTCATCACCAGCGTCACGAGGGGCAGAATTAAATTTATCCCCTGGGTTAAAAGTCAGCAATATATATGCATGCAGAACTGAGGAAAGCTGCCTGGCTTTCACCACAGCATCCGATGCAGCCCTGCTAGATGATTTCTCCATGGAAGGACTTAATTACTGGCAACCGAGCGCACGTAAATGAAGTCCTTGCTCTGTGTGGAAGCTTCGAAGCCCCAGGCACAATGCAACACAAACACAGCACCTTTGCCTGGAAGTCTAGAAGGACCTGCCTAAGATTTTAAATGGTATCTCACTGGAGCAGTTTTCAGACTCCAGGAAGAACTGAATTCATAGTGAAGGTCCTAAGCCACAAGGTCTGGCTCACGGTGTCGATGGTCAGATCTGTATCTGACAGACTTTAGATCCCACACAGCAATCTGCCACCCTGTGTATGTAGCCACACGGGAGCACTCGCAGCATCTAAGCCCTGCTCCCTTAAAGGCAGACGAAGAGCTAAAGAGCAGGGAAAGGGCTGGAATCCCTAAGCTCTCTTCTAGGAAGGTGAGAAATGACACAGCTTTTCAAAGTGCAGCTGATCTGCACATATTGCATATTTACCAACACCTGTCCCTAGCACACATAACCACAGACAGCCTGGTGATGTTACCCTGTCCTCGGGAAGGAAAATCCTTTTTTTTTTCTGAGCACTTCTAACGAGATGAGCCAGAGTCTGATCCCCCTGGCAGACAGGCAAACAGAGAAATTCATCAGTGGAGTTCTTCCAGATTCACACCTGAATCAGGACTAGAAGTTAACAAAATTAGAGGTCATTTTCCACTAGCTTCATGGCAATCCATCAGTCCAAATAATTATATCATTTATGAGTGAATAAATGGGAGAAGGAGCTCCCGTCTGTCATGCGAAGGGAGCAGGAGGGCTGCGGGGTGAGCCCCCAAACACGCGCTATACGGACTAGTGCTAGTGAGGAAGGGAGGGAGAAGGGCACTGGGATTTCTCACTGCATATCCGTGCCTCATAGCTACACATCAGTGCATTTATATAGGAAAGGGAGGCTGAAACCGCATGCAGTCATATAGCAACTCTCCGCACATCTGCAGAGCGAGCACCTCTGCAGGCTCGTACTGACAAAGTGAGTTTAAGCTTTACCCTACACAATGTTCAGATCTGTGATTTGAGAATGCAATCTCATCTTCTCTGAGACCAGGAAAGGGACTTTCGATCCCACCCCACTCACTTGAAATCGGGAGAGAAAGCTTAACCATGACCAACATGCTTCTAAATCCCGAAGCTGTTTCCTGCCCAGAAAAAGGGCATCCAGCACCGCGAGGCAGAGGGCATGCCCAGCATTCGGTGTGCTGTCACCCCAATGCAAGGCGCAGTGACAACTCCCACGCCAGCACAAGAATCCCTATGGCATTTCTGTGCTCCTTGCTCGCTGACCAGCTAGAGACACAGAGCAGCAGGTACGGCAGCACAGGCACCGGGGCAGCTCTCAGCACCATTCCCAGGGAACCGACACCCCCTGCCCCTGCCCCGCCAGTGCTCCGGCTCTCGGAGCATGGCTGTGGCTCACTTTGCTCCCAGCAAGCCTCCTGCCAGGGAAACCCAGCGCACACAGCGCTCCCCGACACGGGAACCCCTACAGCAAGAAGCAGACGGGACACTGCTGGTCCTGCCCCGTGGCTGACAAGCGTATCTTTCTTTATCACATTTCAGAATTTGAAACAAATTGTTCCACACGTAGTAAAGCTGATTAAGCCAGTAACTCCATGGGCTGGCACTGCAGGAGTGGATGCTCTGTGGGTTCCCCGATGTCTAATAAACACTGAGCACAAGCTGAGGCTACTCTCTCCTATGGTCTGTTAATTGTACCCTTACATGAAAACACCAGCTTAGCTTTCATGAAACTGATTGTGCATAAAGCTTTTGAGAACTTTATCTGTCTAGCACATTCGGTTGAAATGGGTGACACAAGAGCTAGATGCTATTCAGACACCTCTCTGTCACTCCTGCAGCCGCACGTCCCTAGACAAAAGAAAGCAACTTTTTTGCTCTTGACTAGCAGGACTTATGTTTTTAATAGTTTGACTGTTTTCTGACCCAGAGCTGAGTTTTGCTGGCTCTGAACACCCACCTCTGCTGACAAATTCTCTCTAACCCAATGTGCTCACTGAAATCTCCCCCGCAGGGTGGACGCTTATCAAGGCTGGCCGGTCAGAGCAAGCGAGGGAAGCTCTGACCAGGCAAGCAGGCTGGGCACAAACAGACGAACCACTTGAAACAACGCAAGCATCATTTTACTCCTGTTCATCCAAAGCTACATCTGGCGGTATCAGGAGAGGGCTGACAACTTTTTAAGACTAGAACAGCTCCAGCTCCCTGGGAGATAAGACCATGATAGGTAAAACCAGCTTTACCAGAACGGCTGAGAAGAACTTGGAGCTCACCTGCCCTCCAGGACAAGACAGCCCCGCAACCCTCATCTGGATCAGTGTTGAGAGCACTACTTGACATGCAAAGAAACAGGCAAAAAGCTGTTAGCACCGCAGTCCTGTGGTGTCAGTCCCCTTACACCAGTTTTTCCCCGACAGCTCTAAGCCGTTCCTCGCCCGAGCAGCCGGGCCCCCCACGCTTGCCCTGCCATGAAGACACCGCAGCGGTGCGCCCCGGCCACACGGCCTGCCTCCGCCTTCGGCACCGAGCTATTGGGATCATCGGGAGCAATTAACTCGCTCCGGCTAAACAAAGGGACACCGGGAGGGGACCCTTCCCCGCCCCGGGGGGGGAACACCCAAGTTTCGGTCCCCAGAACGGACCAACGCGACGGGAGCGGCGGCTGCTGGGGATGCTCGGTGCCGAGCCGGGGTGCTTCCGAGGGGGGGGACAAAACGTGGCACACCTGTGCCAGCGGAGGACCGGGGCTCCCGGCGCCGAGAGACCCCCGGAGGCTGCGGGTAGGGGTCCCGCGGCTCCCCGACCCCTGGTCCGGGGACCCTGCGGGGACAGGCGGCCGCGGTGGCAGCGCCCCGTGGCGCTCGTCGGCGGGCAGCCCGTATTGCCCCGGGGCAGTTCGGGGTCCCCTTTTTGCTCCCCGTTCTCGGAGCCCCCCGAAACCTCCCCGCGGGGCTGCGGGAGCGAGCGGGGGATGCCCGCCGAGCGCCCGCTGCTGCTCAGCGCTGCCCCGATCGAGGGAACGGGGACAGAAGAGGCACGGGACCGGCCGCCTGGTTCTCATTTCTTGGAACTTTTTTTTCTCTCTTTAGTGGAAATCAAGGCGCACAATTTTGCAGCCCAAACGCCTCCCTGCGGAGCGAGCGCTCTCGGAGGCTCCCAGCTCCAGCAACCCCCCGCATCCCCTCGTCCTCCTGCCGGGGCTTTCCGGCGGGCAGGATGGGTCCCGGCGGCATCCCACTTACCCTCCGAGAGGGAGACGAGGGCCAGGGCGAAGGCGAGCAGGGCGAGGGCGCGGAGCTCCATGCTGGGCGCTGTGCTGCTCGTCCCGGCGGCGGCCGCGCTCTGAGCGAGTCCCCTCCTCCCCTGCCTCTATAGAGGGGCCGGGGGAGGGGAGCAGGGGGAGTAGCCAGCCTATGATTTATTGCCCGTGGCATGTTATTACATCCTTCCTCTGTTAAAAAATGCTTGGAAAGGGACCAAAAAAAGAGCGAGGGCTTTCTCGCTCCGCCAGCACCGCGGTCTCCCCCCTCCCCGGGCAGCAAAGAGCCTTCCCCGCTCCCCCCCCACCCCATCCCGGCCGACGGGGCTGGGATCTCGGGCACTGCAGGCAGCCCGGGCCGGGGCAGGGAGCTGCTGCTCCAAGCCCCCAGCCTCGGCCGGCTCCGGGCGTCCCGACCCCGCAGGTCCCGGCCCCGAGCCGCCAGGCTCCCCCCGGGGACGCATCCTGCCACGGCTCGGCCTCCGCACCCGGAGGAGAAAAATCCCCCTTCGCTCCCGTGGGCGAGAATCTAGGCTTACACCGGCGCCCTGGACACCACATCCAGCGCCTCATACGAAGCATCCTCGCAGAAGTTTTTCTTTCCTCGGGGATTTTTCTTTTTTTCTTTTCTTTTTCTTTTTTTTTCTTTTTTTTTTTTTTTTGGGGGGGGGGGGAAGGTGGGGGGGATGGCAAAGAGAAGGAAGCTTTCAGTTTTGCTTCGGCATGCTTAGCCCTAAACACCACCTTTTCACCGTATTAGCCGGACCCGGTTCTCCATCTGCTGCCCCATTTCGCCCCCTTTGTGTTGCAGATGCTGCTGGGCTCCCTGGCACCTCGGCTGAAAACCCCCAGAGCATCGAGAGCCCCGAGGTCCCAGGGGTGCGCTTCCCCTGAGCTATCGCAGCATTGTCAAGTGTAATTGACCTAAGCACGTCCTCGCTGCCTGCAGTCCGAGACCACGGGGCCCTGTTTGTTGGCGTTCAATACTTCAAATAAACATCGAGGCTTTGGTTGAACTGGGACCCCTCGGCTGCATTTAAAACAGGCGCCCTCAGAGGGCTGGGATGGGGAGGGGACCACCGGGTAAAGCTAATCCTGGCCGGGAGGTGTTCAAAGGACAGGTCCACGAAGTCACCAAAGCCAGCAGCACAGCCAGATTTTACCCCGGGTAGCTTCAAGCTCTCTCTGCCACAGCACAGGAGGTTGGAGGCATTGGCCCGAGGGAAATGCCTGCACTGCCACTGGGCCATGAGCTGGTTCCCTCCCCGGGACACAAGCTGCAAAAGGTGATTCTCACTCACATCCAGCTCCCCTAAACCTAGTTATTCGTATTTCCTTGGCTCTGTTTGCCAAGGAGCCCTGAATTTGCTCAGGCTGATCCTTGCTCTCCCCCCCTCCCTGGGCAAGCTAGCACGGTAGCGTAGGAACCCGATGCATTGAAAGGGCCAATAATCACCACTGGTGCTCGCTGCGGGTGCCCTGACAGTTGTGACATTCTGCAGGGACGGGAGAAGTGCAGGCTTAATCCAAGCACAAACACTGCCAGGAGCTCTGCTGTCCCGCCAGCGCTCCTCCTGGCACACGGGGACATCCACGCTGCCATAAAAGAGTGTCTGCTGCTGCTACCAGCACAGGGAAAACAGACAGCCCCAGGATCTCATCAAAGGGGCTGGATGGATGCAGAGTGAGCTCAGAGTTAAACCTGAGTAGTGGTCTCCCTCTCCCCTGCGCCCCCAAACATGCACACGTACTGCAGGGGAAACTGCTGGGACCCTAGGAGGTGCCTGGGCAGCCCTTCAGAGCCGACTGGAAGAGCTGCAGCACGCAGATACGGGGGTCCTCTACAGCTCCACACACGGTCAGCTTCAAGCAGCTCCTCCGCCACCTCACCAGAGCCGTCCCCAGTGTGCTGCCCAGCTGTAGCACACCAAGCGCCCGAGGACAACGGAGACCCCGGGACCCCGTGGACCCTTCTGCTGGGGGTTTGGTTTCCGCCCTCCCCACTTGTTCACCCACCCATATGCGGGTATGTTCTGTACTGCACAGCAATCAGAAACCAAACCGAGCCTCAGGATTGTTTTAACAGGGTGATTTTACCTGTCCTGTCCTCACACAGAACTTCCCCGGGTGGTTTTGTTTCAGGTCAGAGCAATCCCACCCGTGCAAAGACCCCCCGAAGGGGCTGCGGGGCAAGCTGGGGCGGCTGACCCACACCCAGCACTGCCTTCATCGCTTCGCTGATGCAGTCCTGCTGCTGGGATAAAGAAAAAAGTCTTCATAAAAGAACTGAGCTCACCCAAACACCGAGCGATTTGTGCAAGCTGCGATACTTTTTCCACCGAGAACAAATTGTTACCTACAGCACAACGATTCTGTGTTTAAGATTTAAGCAGCAGGAAAACAACAAACACAAAGCAAAACAAAGCAAAAAGTGAAAAAAAAACTCAATAAGGGTCTTGTCATTTGCCCCCCAATCTAAAATTATGATCTCAGGGAAATCTAAACAAATTATACACTGAAAAGAAAGCTGAGTGACTTTGTAAGTGTTAAATCCCATGAAAAAGTTCGTTTTAACTTCATGTTAACTCCCACAGATTTAACTAGTGCTCTTCTGAATGCTCAGAACAAGCAGCCTGCAGCCCTCGGTGAGCTGAATCCCACCCCATTCCCAAACCAACAGCAGCCAGAACTTCCTGGCGGCCACTAACTTTAATCTCTTATCTGAACACTAACAAAGAAAGGATGAATTCAGAAATCTTAAAAATAGACCTGCTGGTGATTTCAACACAGCTTAAGAGCCTTTTCTAATAATACCATATTATAAATTTTTAGCCTATTTGCATCAAATTACATTTCTTCTTAAACAGGAAGATGATAATATTTCTGCTGCTCACAATTTTAGACTGGCATAACTCAGCACTGAAATCATTACTGTCTGAGCTTGCTTTAAATCCCCACAGATTATATCTACAGTAAGCCATTTCTAGCCAGTACAACACCACTCAGTATTATTAAGATTTTTTTTTTTTTTGTGAGTTAAGGATTAAGCTAAGTGTCCTTGGGTTGGGAAAATAGTATCCCTGATTTCATCTTGTTCTCACTAATACTATTTGACTGTGATCTCCCATAATATTTCCTGGGCTTATTATCTGTAACTAAACATACCATTTTTTGGATGGCCATAGTTTTCATGAAGAATCTCTGTTTAAATGGAGTTAAGATTCACAGTGCATCTCAGCAATTGAGGGTAAAATACATTACAAATCAAGCATGTTAATCCCAGGAAATTCAGTGATCTAGAGTTAAGGTAATTTACATTTAGAAATCTATATGTATTAGGCTGTGGGACTGCGCAATTAAGATACCAAATCAACCTTATCTCTGCTTTGCTGTAACATCATGCAAGAGCCCCGACGATAACAACTAGCACAGATTAGTATCTTTGTCTCTAGATGCAGATTCTTTTCAAGGCATGATTTTTTAAAGAATGCTTAAACTGCTTATTTCCACATGCTACAACGCTGTGACAGAAAAGAAATGAAAGAAGCTAAAACGTTAACATCGAATTTGTTTAACTATTGCATGGCATCCTTAGAGCGCAGAGCTAAGAGTGTTTGGAGATCTTCAGCGTTCTGATATTTCTGTGTGTTTATATTCTTTTGTAACTCAATCTAACACTTGCGTTATCATACTTTCAAGCAATAATAGTAATAAAAGCATCCACACAAAGCTCTTCTTTCTTCAATTACTCACTACATATTTTTATATTTACCTCCATCTTATTGCTTACTGTCATTCTTGTGTTGCTTAAGGGTTTTTTTTTCTTTTTTTTTTTTAAATAAAAAAGCCTTATTTTTGCAACTTTCCTAAAATGGTGATATTTTTTGCCTGCACTAGTAATCAGGTGAAAGCTTGAAGGCTTTCCAGTGTTGCTGAGCACCCAAGCAGCAGCCAGAAGAGGACAACTCTGGAGTGGCTTGAAGATCTTCCCTGACTCCTGTCTTTGACCTTCTTGTTTGAAGTGCTTAAAATAAAGATCATCTTCCCTCCCTATTGTTCTGTCAAGGTTCCAACCTCCTCTTTTACAAATGCGAACAGAGCTTTTAGTATTAAGTATTTGCAGCAAAGGAGCATGAACTACAAGAAGTGATTTGTTGGATCTGTCTGCCCTGCAGAAGGAAAAAAAAATATCTCCCCAAATCACCAATTTTCAAACAGAATTGCAAGAGGTCCGCTCTCATTGCAGTAGAATAGCCTCAAATACTTGTGTATGCAGAGAGATCCATAATGCGTGTTGGCCCCAAAAGATTCCTTGGAGGGCAGAGGGAGAGATCAAATAGAGGTCAAGTGAGTAACTGTTTATAGATGGTTAACTAGAGTGACAGAGAACTGTGGTAGCTGCTTTTCTAACAGTTTAAAAGGTTTAAGCTTGCTTCCCTGGGAGCTTTGCATGTGATTCCAGTGCATGTGAAATTGGCCCTTAAGGGCAGAATTCATCCCTCCTCTCATCCCAGCAGAGCACATCCCAAGATGGTCTAACCTTTCATGAAGAAACTCAAAACGTGATAAATTTTGCTTGGTTTTAGGTTTTGTTACAAACATAGTTCTTGGCCTCACTGTGAGGAGTTTCCTGAAAGCTTGGGGTAAAGGAGAGCCAAGTTTGGCGTGCTCTGCCTCCCCCCGACGCTGTGGAGGGGATTTGGTTCCAAGAGCGCTTAAAACTGTGTGGCTTTGCTTGGGTTTCGCTTGGAATTTTCAGGTTCATTGAGCTTGCGGGCCACTTTGAGGAACCTAGACCTCAGCGATAGAGGTTCGCTGTTCCCAGCAAGAAGAGGCACCTGGGATGCCTGGCCAGGGCCAAGCTCAGTGCTGCCTTTATGCTCTCTCCACGGGAAACTGATGCAGAGAAGACCAGAGCATCACAACAGAACAGACTTGTGTCTGAAGGGAAAAGATCTAAGCCCAACTGCCAGGTCAAAACGGTCAGAGGTCCTATGGCACCCATCTCATTTCGTTTAGGCTTTCCCTTGACTGCACAAATACGAGTCATCTGTCTCTTGGGACTTTTTAAGCTTGTTTTTAATTTAAGATAGGCATGAACAAAAAGCCATAACCCAAATATCTATACACCATGGGGATTTTCAGGCTCTGAAACAAACTTTCCAGCTGCCTTCTCCCTCAGCAAAGTCTAGGGGCCTCATGGCTTTGTCTACATTAGCAACTTGTGTGGTGGAGTAAGAACAGACCTAGAGAGCAAAGCAGTCTCTCCAGCCCATTTCAAGGGTTTATTTCAGTGTAGTTCTGGTCTGGTCCCAGACTGAAGGTCTGCTCAGTGACTGCAGGACGTGCCCTTCTGGAGCAACTTCTCCGATTTTGTTTCATCCCATCGCAAAGCAGTTCACACGTGCAGAGACAACTCTGCGATGCAAAGTAAATAGGGATATGGCTTAGGAAGTCCACTCCAAGGGCACATTCCGCATCCAATTTGAAGTCCTAACGTGAGTGCGACCCCAGGGCCAAGAAAGCCGAGGCCCATCACCCACCTGCAACCCCAGGGCACCCGCCCAGAGCTGCTGCAGTGGCGAGGGGAGGCAGAGGCCGGCGGTTTAGGTGTATTTTGGTGCCCTCTAGCGACTGGACACCAGGCACTGCTTTAAAACCAGACATCATACAAAGCCTTGCAGTATCTGGAGACAGACTCAAACTTTCGTTGTATTTCGCTTTTGGTTTTGATTTTTTTTCTTTCAGTGAATATTCAGGAAATGTCGGGAAAAAAATCTTTTAAATGTGTTCTTATCATTTAAGAAGTCCATTATTTTAGTGGTGTTTTAAAAATATTATCAGCTATTAAACCTATGAATATAGCCATTTGAGAAAAGAGTAACCATGGAGTTATATCACATAAAAGCCCAGATTAGCAGGTAAGATAAAAACGAGGGGAAAAAAAATAAGGTAGGAGGCTTTGTCTGGGGAAGGGAAAGGAAGGCACACTGTGTGCCAGCATCTAGGCACTGGTGCTCAGGCAGCAGGTACAGGGAGGGCTGAGGAGGCAGATACTGTACCTAAATCCATACTGCACTTACAGAGTTGTTCTCTGGGCTACGGGCAGCTGAATTACTCCCACACTGAAGTGAGGTCCAGCAAGCAGCTTGTTTATGGAGGTGGAAACATCTCACTTGCTGGAACTGTTCTGACACTCGTCGTCTAGAGTTGCCAGGTGGTAAACATGTTTAGTTTGTAATAAACACTCATTAATATCACTTAACATACGTGTCACTCACAGGACAAGGACATGTGTCGTACAGGACCAGAGCTAACTGGGGTGTGGCTGTGATGTGCCAAATCCTGTCGTTTGATCGCTCACTGGATATGTGCTTTGCTTGGAGCCTTACCAGACCTCATAACCAATAGCGGACTGTATAAACCCAGGTTTTCAAAGCCATCTCCTAAAACTTTGCTTCACTTAGAGGAAAATAGTCGGTCAGAAATGAGTCCCTGAAGTACAAACTCATACCCTGACTCTCTCCCAGTATATTAGCAGAAGTATCAGCTACTCATTTCTCCCCTTTTGAGTGGGTCTTGTGGCTGCAGCTATTCTTCCTCACTACTTCAGAATCTGGGTTCAAGAGATTATCACCATACATACTGGAACACAGAGGGAATGGGACCAGTTGGTGCTTCTACAGATCTTTCATCCTAATGGATCCCCAGGTGTTTATAAAACTTTGACCATCCACAAAGAACATCAAAGAGTCTCTCGGTTACAAGACCTAGACAAGTACAGTAAAGCCATCTAACCAACTTGTCTCACAGTGCAGGGTTGTTTCTCTTAGAATATTTATTGCCATTGTGTTCAATTTGTTCTTAAAAGTTTTTATAGATACAGCTTCTATTTCTTCCCTTGGGAGTCCTTTCTATAGTCCCACAGACCGTACCTTTTTTTTTTTCTCCCCTAATGTCTCTATTTTTCACTCCTCCCTCCTGGAGTGTATAAATTCTGCTCATACTCAATTACTACCTTACAAAATCCCTCTCTGGAGCTGCTTTCTATTTCCGCTTTGACTCACACAACCAAATCATAACTGTCCGTGTTATTTCATTGTCTTATATCGTGAGTCCACAAAATGTTTTTGTTGATCTCATTTCTCAAACAGGGACTGACAGTTGTTGATGTGCAGGTGGTTTTATATTTTTAAGCATTTGTGGCTTTGTTAGCTCACCAAAGGCAGTTTAGCATGCTATTTTCAACTGGGCAAAGAGCATAAAGGTAAGGAACTCATCCAGTCTGAATTTCATGCCAAGAAGTTCACCTATGATTTCAACCAGACTGGAACACAGTTGTGCAAATGATGAACGTTTGATGAGCTCTTGTAATCTCAGTTGTAGGGGTTGCAGTCAATTCAAAATCACTGACCTCAGAAAAAAACAGCATATTCACAACTACATGAGTGCAGGAATTGGTTCCTCAAGACTTCCGTCATTCAGTAGAAAACACTGAAATGAAAACAAGGCAATTTAGAAGAAAATACTTCAGTTTCACCTTGCTCTTCATTTATGCTGTTGTTCACACTTTCAGGAAGGAGACAGCTCAAAATGCTCATATGTACGGTCACCCTTGCACCTTCGCTCTTATGAGAAATGTGAGAGTTGTCTTGTTTCATGACATATACCTTAAGTTAAACGCTAACATCAGCCTCCCATGAGGAAGTAGAGTAGGTGTTTAAATTTGGCATGGCCACCCCCTTCACACATGCATACAATCAGTTCCCCGACATCTGCATCACAGTTGACTTACAGCTTGCTTGGTGTGTGTTAACTTAGCATGTACACGAAGCTCCGCCTGCATATTCCAGGCTGAGGGCCCGATCCGTGGCTCTGCTCTGACTCCAAATAGCAAACACAGCACAGAGGCATAGACATTTGTTTGAGCTCCGCAGCAGGAAATCCCCCCATGCGATGAAGAACCCAACGCTAGTCTACCTGGCGCCTTAGCTCTCATCCTGCCCTGGTGCAGCTCCCTCAGTGGTGGTTTGGACAGGACTGGCACTGGCCCCAGGCTGGCTGTGTTACAGTGTTCAGAGGGGCAGGACACCAGTGACAGAGCACAACCAGCTAACTCGCACTGCAACAGTTACAAAGAACCCAGAGGAAGATGCATAAGAGCAGCACAAAGGCCACACTATTTCAGATCAAAGGTCTGCATAGCCCAGAAGCCTGCCTCCAGCAATGGTCAACAGCAGATGCTCGGGGTGGAGGGCAAGCATGGCTGAAACTGCCTGCAGCGTGCCTGCTCGGCACGTGGCCAAGAGTCTGGGCTCAGCCCCAGTGAGGATGTGGATCTCCTAACTTGATGTGGATTTTGGCAGTTTCGAGCAGGTGTCACATCATTTGATTTCTGTACAGAATCAGAAACTTCAGTAAAAATAAGGAACTGTGGGATATACACCCTACTTGTTAAAGACCTCGCTCCACTGTCTCTGGAAAACAACTTACAGCTTCATCACCCCACTCCCACCCCTGTTTTAAATAACTTTTTCAAGATCCTGCATTATCTGAAAAACCACAGAAGGCATTTATGCACATATTAAATATTTGTCTGGAAGATAAAGTCAGGAATACCTGGAGATAAGAATGATACTGAACTTTGCTTTTCCAGCAGAAGCTGACTACAGCATCCCTATGCAATAAAATACTTATCAATAACCTCATGGGGAAAGCCAAAATAGTAGAGTTACCCAGACAGCATACACCAGAAACCCTGGGAATTCACATCAGAGAAAGGCTTCAGGTTTGCAGAATTGATCCTAGAATACTAAATCCAGAGCATTATGATGGAGTTTCTTCCTATGACCAGACAGCAGATTATAGTTAACCAGTTTTTCCTGCGAAGAACAAACAGAATTTCTGCAGCGTGACCATCTAAGGACATAAATGCTATTTCTTGCAATCTCCTTTCCCAGAACAACAACACAGAAAATGTTCTCTGTGCCTATAGCTGGGGGAAGGAGGGGAAGGAATGTGTCTGGACCAAGCAATTCTGCACAAGAGGCCAGTATCTGATGTGCAGGCTTGTAAATGACACAGGAAGATTTTCCCTGGATTTACAGCCTCATTCATTCTGTGGGGGCTGTAGTTTTCCCTTTTACATTTTGTGGAGGTGTTGCATGTGCTCTCAAGCAGCAGATCTGATACAGAAATGGGGAAACAAAAGCCTCTCAGATCTCCTACAGAAGGCAGCTTTTTCCTCCCAAGCAAACACCCTGACCAGGTGGACTGCCTGCAGCTGGGATGCAGGAGCAAGACTGAGTTATTTAAAGGTCATAAAAACCCTTGGGCCCAGCTTTTATTAGTGAAAAAAAAAAGGAAAAAAAAAAAAAAAAAAGGTAGCAGATGCTTCTCTGCACTCCTCCTACAAGTGCCAGTGAGAGCAAACCTGCCTGAGACGTGTCTACACTACAGGTGAAGAAGAAATCAGCTGGGCTGGCTGTATAAAATGTATCTTTATTTAGACATGACTACTGTGGGGTTCTTTATGGGAATGTCTTAGCACCTCATAGACCTTAGGCGAAGGGGTCAGTTCCCTGCACGTGGACATCTGGTCACCGTAGGCCTGTGTGGCACTAGAAGCCTATATCTAAGCACTGAAAACACACCCGAAGGACTCCATCCTTGCTTCTTACTCCTATTTTAAGGATGGAGGAGAAGGAACCAAGGCAGGCCGCTATTCTGGACAATGTCTGCAAGACTGTCCTCTTTTTCTGGGGGAAGCAGTGCCTGGGACACCAAGCCTTGCTTGCCGAAGATGCTGAGAGCTGCTAGCTCCAGCTGACCTCGTTTTTTGGTACAAGTGTTCCGGCTTTTTGCAAACAGCTTCTGGAGGAGTGCTATGGCACCAAACGCTATTTATGGAATTTGAGATTACACAGAAAGCCTGTATTAAAGACAAGGCTAAGCCCATGCTCTCATGCGATACAGTTTACTGCAATAGCTGCAGAGATCCAGAGCTACAATGGCTTCTTGTGAAAGCTGGGAGACTTGCAGACATTGCCAGAGATTATAAATATTCTGTCTTCCATTTACCTACTATAAATGATGGAACTGACCCCAAGCCCCCCCAAAAAAACTGTAGAGCATGTGTGCTCTTGCCTACTGCACTGACTTGCCCTGAACAGGTCCGGCCTACATTTAACCCCACAAACACACACACATTTGCTCATCCAGCACAGCAAGCACCATTTAACTGCTGTGCACCTTCAGCTCTGCCTAAGCCCAATTTCATTTTAGTTCCATGCTTGGGGAGGGGGGCAAGGCACGTTGCAATGATCTATGCAGTTTACATCCAATGGCCCTGAGAAAGTATCTTGGGTGTCTACAGGGAAACCTAGAGTTTCTGGCCTGCACATATGCAAGGCAGCAGCAACATAAACAAAAGCAGCTCAAGCACATGGCATAGTGTCTTCTGTCTTGACTGACATGATGGCAATTGCACCAGAGCATTGATTATCACTGATCTGCGCTGCCCCTGCTTTGCTGCCTGGGGCCTCCAGAGGAAATTGCTGGGAAGAGATCAGCACTGAGAAGCAGCAAGCGCAGTTCCAGGCACGGAGAGTTCAAGGC
The DNA here is from genome assembly GCF_964211835.1 of Anser anser. NCBI lineage: Eukaryota > Metazoa > Chordata > Aves > Anseriformes > Anatidae > Anser > Anser anser. The sequence goes on from NC_139727.1 coordinate 23,401,048, forward strand.
TATCAGATCCTTGGTGGCCTGGGACTGCTGCCTCTAGAAGGGTCAATACAGCAAGGATTAACTTGCTGGCGAAGGGCCCAGTGAGTGTGGGGCTTCCTTCCAAAACCTCCCAGCCTGAAGGGCTTTATTCAGCCCTAACTCCAGATGCTACAAAACAAGAGGAACAGGAATTTCCCAAACATTTACTCTATCGGGCTTGTGAGGCTGGAAGAGAGAGTGGGAGGATCATGCTCAACAGGGGAAACAGCAGCAAGGTAGGAGACTGCAGGGGCACAGACAGATGAGCAACAGCTACCGGGTACCTGCCCTGGGTCCTGACTTAGAGATATCATTTTCATTAATTTCCACTGCCAGCAAGCCCAGATGTTGCCTAGGACAGGCCTGACAGCTGACCTTTCTGGCCAGTCTCCCCTTTTTCATATGTCTGCAACCCCCTCTTATTCCTTCTCACCCCTTAGCCTGTTTCACCCATTTATACTCTGTGGCTTTCTTTATTTTTTTTTTCCTTTTTCTTTTTGCTGCTTCAGCCCTTCATTTCTCCCTGCCCTTTCTTTCCTCTTCTCTTTCTTTGTCCTGCTCAGCCTCTGTTCTGCTTGTCATCTTTCTCATCCACAGCCTGCTCTTCCAAGGTGCTCCACTTCCTTGGAAGCACTGACTTTAGAAGAGTGGCTCCTGCATGGGCTGCTGGAGATGTGTAAGCAGTAGCGTTGTCCTTGGGCACGTAGAGCCTGCACCCTTCTGAGATGCTGCCCATGACACCCCTTGAGGTCCTTCCCGAGCAATGGCCCTGCATTCAGGAAGGAAGGCTCAGAAATATCTGCCATCCATGTCTTGTGATCTGTGGGAGTGTCTGTCCAAATGGACAGTGCTTTCAGCATCCCTGTGAGACCTTCAGACAATACTAGCTCTCTCACACTCTCTTAGAAAACATTTAATTTATAAGAGCAATAAAGCTGCAGGGTTAAAAAAGTGCTTCAAGGTTTTTAGACTCTAAGGTTACAAAGCACAGGGAAGGATCTTCTGGGCTGAATCCAGAAGATTCACTACAAATACTCTTCTGATTTTGCACCTCCTTTATCCATTTCTGCTGGCAGAGTTTTCCAAAGCCAGGCTGTCTGAATAGTTAAGGATTTTCTCTTAATTGCTGCCTCAGTTTATTCTTCATCCATTTATTCCTAATTTGTTCTTGCATGATACAACCTATGGCATAAGGAATGCCTTCTATCTCACTGAAGGGCAGATCTTTTAGCTGTTTTTTTGGGGGGGGAGTTTTTATAGATTTAGCAATCACAAACGTTTTGGTGCTTACATGTCCAGTACAGTTAGTACAGAAGTCACAAGAAGGACTATCAGCTACAGTCCTGTCATACAATCTTCCATGTCCTTCTTCATCATATTTCCACATGAATGGGGTTATCTAGCTGGTGCTATCTAACTCTGGAAGGTTACACTTCATTTAGATGTATTCAGTAAATTCTCAGCTCCACTGATACTCCATCTTCTAACAGCGAGGCTAAAAGGGCACAGGAATGTTTATGTTGGTTTAAGGCTCAGTCATAATGTAGGGTTTTGTCTGAGTGGAAGTGCAAAATTGGAGCAGCTGGCAGAATTCAGGAAAACTATAGGATTCCCTTCAGATCAAAGGCAGGCACTTTCCTCTTCGTTCCCACAAACGATGTTAAGGAACTCTGCTGTATGCCTCAATGACAACAACAAAAAGTCATGTTTTCCCCCCCTCTTCTCTTTTTTAAATTGGATTTGATTGAAAATTTTTCATCAAAGCTTTTTCAGTGGACATTTGGGCTCTTGATGAAGAGAAAAAAGGTCTCAGTGTCTTTGGAAACATTCAATTTTTCTCTAAGTAAACAAATCATATTATTTTTAGAGAACAACAGCAGCCAGGGGAGAAGAGAGGGAGGATATTGTGTCTCAGTGGAAAGGCAATATATTTCGTGTCAAAATGGAATAGTTTTCAACAAGCTGGAGGAGATCATCACACGTTCCTTAATTTCACCTTTTGAAAATCCCTAATGTCAATACCAGAAAGTGTTGACAACTAACAATTGGTCTCTGCTTGCTGGTTTGTTGACTCCATTGCTGTTACTCCCAAACATGAATCTGAGTGGGGACTTGTGTCTGAAGTTGAAATACATGCTTGTACCAGTGGTTCAGAGGGGAAATTTTGTTTCAAGTATTCCCAATTTGATCACACTTCTTGAAATTCTGTGGGATTTTTGGAAATTGTTAAGAGGGCCTCTACTCTTTCCCTAGCAGAGTGGGCATGTGTAATATCAGAAGATTCTTCTGTTTAAAAAGTTCCTGGTCCAAGGAGAAACTTCCCTCTTTTCATGGATGGCTGACAGTGTTGTATATACACCCTGCCTCTTCTTCAAGTGCCTGGAAGTTCTCTGGTATCTGGATAACCTTATTTCAGAAATAAGAGGTCTTGAGCCCCTATGAAAAGAGACAGAAGTGTCCCCAGAGCAGAAGAAAGTATGTGGTTGAGCAGATCCAGCCCTGAGAAGACATTTGAAACTGCCTAAGCAATTCTGATATGTTCAGACTCCCAGGTACTGGAGGTACAGACACATAGGTGCCACAGGCTGGAGGAACACAGTTAAATTAGAAGCTGTTTTTTGTTTGTTTGTTTTTGTTTGTTTGTTTGTTTTTGTTTTGTTTTTTAAATAAAAGCCACCAAGATGATAAGACGGCCACTGAATCCCAGTGACCTGAATAAGAACTGCAGTTCAGCTTTCCACCACCATGCACTGAGCTTGACACGTGTTGTGAAGATAGGAATAGTCCAAAGAGCAAAACCAGGTAAAGTCTGTACGGAAAAGCAATGCAAGCCTGGTGTGAGGGCTCAGAGGCAAAAGACCAAGCAGAGAAGGGACTCTTGGAGGAGTTTCATTTTGATGTCAGGCTTCTCTCCTTTACGAGAGCCAGTGATGAATTTTGCACCGCTGAGTTATTTTGTCCTATGTGGCTGTAGCTCTGTTTATTTTGAAATCTTTCTGTGGTGGAGGGAATTTACGAGCCAGCAATATTTCTGCTTTATGGCACTTCCTTCATCCACATTCCTTCGTCTGGTCATTTACATGGGCCAGGCCCACGAGGAGAGGTCAGGGGGGCACCCAAGCGGTATCTAGAGGCTCGGAATGGAAACATGTTTTCTCACGCAAAAATAAATAACGGAGAAATGTTTCCATTGCAGAAGAGGAACAAAGGCTGGGATCACAGCAGAAAGCAAGCAGAGAAAAGCAGGCTGCCCAGCCAAGGCAATTAACAGCATTTAACAACAGCCATTCACTGTATGTAACATGTCTGTTCTAGTGACTCCCACTTCGGTTGCTTTAAATAGCACATGCAATGCAAAATGAAATTTCAGCTATATCTGAACCTGCAAGAACTACCACAGAACTATCTGAGGTGCAGGTACGTATCTCCTCCAGGCTGCATCTGAAGACAAAATGGGAACTCCCCTTGAACAACAGATGAGGACTTCACGTTTGAAGGGGCAACAGACAAAAAATAAGTTTTTTTTTTTTCCAGTGATTCCTCATTCCTGCCTTTCTCAGGAGCTGGATGAGCATCCCAGCTGGGAACACTGTTCAGGTAGAGCTGCCTGAAAACCCATTTTTCATCTAATTTCCTCATTTAAAAGTCTGCAGCAAATTGAGAAAAATACCTGCTTATTTTAAGCCTATAAACTCCCAGACAGTCTTACCAAAAGCTCAAACAACCACTCAAGCCTACGGGGTCTACAAAATCAGCAGTCTTACTGAAACATACCAAGCACCCAGAAGACCAATGTGACTAGCATCATAGCTGAGATAATTCTTCTGATCAGACTCCCATTTCCAGGTGTCAGCAAGGCACCTTACGGTGGTGCAGACCTAGGGGAAAGCTCTGTTGCTATGCCCCTTACCCAGCAGAAAAGTCTTAGCTCAGTGTTTGGTTGTGCATGCCTGCCTGTGCAAGTCTGACTTACAGCACGGAAGACTTCCCCCTCCGTCTGCCTGCAGAATGCCACCTGCAGTGGAGGGTCTCAGACACTTTAATACCTTCCACTTAATTGTTATGAGTCCTGTTGGTCTTAATTCTGCCTTCCCACCCTGGGATGGCTGTATTTCTGCTTTACATTAAACAAGTAATTCCCACACAGGCAGTTTGTTAAGTGTCCTACAATGAGAGACAATACCTTAGAAAGGCACAAAGTGTTGATTTATCTGAGGTTACTGGCTACAGCACGTGGTTTAAATCAGATTCTGGTCCATGACAGTGATATAAGAGAGAACCTTGCTTAATGGTAGTGAGGGGAACACATCTCTTTTCCTTAATCACACACAGATTTCCAGTTGGGAAGAGGCTGGGCTGCCTATTTGTCCTTCATTATACAAACCATAAACACACATACAGACACACAGAGCTCATCCATTCTAAACATCTATCAAGAATTCCAGATTCTTCCACTGCAATCCAAGACCTTCTTTATTATCACATCCTTTCCTGAAAATGTTTACAAACTAACTCCTGTTCTCATCCTATTCTCATCTTTTCGCTGAAGAAATGAAAATATCAGGTTCCCAAAGCAGCTGCTTTTGAGGCCGCATGTAGACATTGTCATTTGGGTAAGTACAGCAGTGTAACTTGCAGAGATCTTAATGTTTGTAAGCTTGATTCTGAGCCTCAGATTTCCAGAACAGAAAAGTTTTTTTGTTTTGTTTTGTTTTTTTGCCCCTCCAAGGTCTGGTGCTGGATTTGAACATGAGAACACAAATATTGTTATCCACTCACTGGCTTTTTGACAGCAAAAGTTGAATCTGTATCCTCCTGTTCTTAGACAAAGGTATCAACTAACCGATCTAAATGATCTGTTCCAAGAAGCCTTTTGTGATTCAGGGGGCTAATAACAGTGGAAGGGACAGACCTGTACCCTGAGAGAGTTACCACATCACTAAGATTCATCACCTCGCACACAGAACATCCTAGGAAAAGCTTCTCAAAGCTTTTCGTCAGAGAGCAGTACAGCGTAAGATTGACATAAATCAATCACAGCCAAAAAAGCTGCATTGATTTAAGAAATTCATACTCCACGGATCTCCACGGCTGCCTCTGGCAGATGTGACACCCCCTACTATTCTATCGCAACAACAGCCCATGTGAATGCTCCTCGTCAGACTAGCATGTACCATCTCCAAGCTGCAGCTTGGTATTGCGCTGAAAGACGTGAAGAGTGCTCATCCAAATCTGCTTCACAGCTGGGCTGTTGTGCGGTAATCTCTTCCCAGTGAAAGAGGTTCAACGACAAACAGTTGGACAACTGTATTATCTTAAACTGCCATGGCATTTTAACAGCTATATCAAAATCTTAATCAGATGGGACGTTTCCAAAGGCAGAAAGCAGGATTAAGGGCCTGTTTCTTAGCAGCTCTTCAGAGGAACTGGGCACTTCATAGATATTTGTGGCCTTGAAGAGAGAATCCAAGCACCGGTCATTAGGCTCTTGCCTGAAATATCCTTGTCTTTTTTTTTTTTCTTTTTTTTTTTTTTTTTTTGGCAAAGCCAATTCTGCCAAAAAGATTCAGAGAAAGCTTTTAGGATTGTGTTTACCCTCGGATGTAACTCAGACACGACATTTGTAATGTCATCAGAGCAGGACTGCTGACGTGAATAACGGTGTTGGCAGCGACTTCCATGGGACCAGGACTGGGTCCAGTATTCACATTTCCTAGGCATTCTTTGCTAAACATTATTGTACATAAAGAAGCATTTGTTTGGACTCCAGATGTTCAAGTAACCTCCTGTCATATTCTGTCTGCATCCCAGCTCTCCCATCTGTGATCTGAAGTGTTGCAAGGAAAAAGTGGAGGGATTTATTTTGATCTCACTTCCATCTGTTTTACACTTCACTGACTCCCCTCTTGATTTGCACCAGTGTTTGAGAACAGGGCTAGAGAGTAACACTGCTCATACCAGTGTAAATCCAGAAGACAGGGGCATTTACTCTGAACTGACCTCAGGCAATTACTTGCAGAGTTATTTGGGATAAACAGTTGTGATCCAGGAAATCAGCAAACCCCACAAGGGCAGTTGTTCAGGGAGAGGAACATCTGCTCTGAAACACTGCAGTTGTTACCAGTGCTTAACAGATGGGCACCGCTGCAGCAAATGACTGAGAAATGTGAACTTTACAACTTTTCTGAGCAACCCGCGGCAAAGTTACTACAGCGTATCCAGTGCTGATGTCTGTTTACTCACAGAGCGGTCTGGAGGCAGTCCTGACCTGGCAGCTCTGGAGGGGCTTTTGCCTCAGTGCCAGCCTCAGATATAGGACAAGAAACTTAATGAGCACTCCCCTTAGTGACTGTGGTTATAATCAACCTTATAATCTGTGAGAATGGCCCCTGATCATCGATGGTAAAATGCTCCTTATGAGTGTCAGATAACCCCGTGTGCTTGCAGCAATCTTCCCCCTTCTGTTCCTGAGAAATGCCCTTCTACCCCAGGACTCGCCTGCACCAGAATTCACTGTGCCTGATGTTGATGGGATATCAGAGGGCAGAGAACTGCTCTCACTAGTTTGAAACCAGCCAAAAATTAGTGTCAGGTGGGTCTATGCGGGCTCCTAAAATGAATCTGGAGTTCGCACCAGCTTGCATAGCTCAAGTATTTATCTAAAGCTTCGGGGTGGGTGAAGATGTTTCTGGACACAGCTAAAGGCTCCTGATCCCAGCTTTCACTTCTGTAAGCACTCTGCATGCAGAATCCTGGCTGGAGCTAGTGGGATCACCCGGCCTAAGAATCAGAGGGACTTGAGTTCCAAATGGGTAAAAGGTATTCATGAACCACAAAGGGAGAAGCAAAACAAACAAATAAAAAGCACTGTCCAAGAAATTCAGAATGACAAAAACCTTCTGCTTCTATCTTCACTCTGGCTCAGCTGAAATGGGCGGCTGACCCAAGGCAGTGGGGGGTGGGTTTTTATCCCTTCGTGCTGCAAGAAGAAATTCTCGGAGCTTTGTCAGAAAGAAACCATTAACACAGGAAAGAAGAATTAACGGAGACTGAAATAATCCTTGCTACAAACGAGATGAACCCAGCTTTGCCCTCCCAGCTGCATCACTGGAAAGCCACCAAGGGAAGCTTTTTGGACACACAGATTCTCAAGGGCCTGGTGCACAAACCGTGTCACACAGATTACAGGAAGTTGTCTGCAATGTAGCGTTAACATTTTTTGCAGGAGATCTGAAAATTTCCATGCCTGGTCCAGAACAGAATCCCCTGGTGCTTGGCTATCCCGTTCCTCCCCAGGCCTGGCTGCTGGACCAATCCTAACACAGCCAGCAGCCCAAGGTGATATCACTTGCTAACTATGAAGTTTGGGATTGTAATGCCTTGTTCTTTCTCATCTTGCTTGCCAGCACTATCCCCCAGCTCTAGTCAGGGCCTCTTATTTGCCTGAGAACTAAATTTAACTGAAGTAGTAATAAAGATGCTTTACATGCTCATCTGACACTAAGAAGCATTGGTGGGCAGATTATTGGCATGTGGAACAATGATCTCTTCTCAGACTTTCCATAATAGTGTGACTATTAAGCTAAAAGATCATTAATAATATGCCATTTAGCTTGCTTTTGAATGGTGGAGGAAGAACTAAGAATATATAAGGTTGAAGAGACTGAGGGGAAGAAGCTGGAACCTTTACACGCACTTGGCAGCAGGCAGGGAGACAAATCCCAGCTGTGCACGTAGCACACTTTGATGTATGTGTAAGGCGTTGCAATAGCACATCCATTTCCAAATGTATTTACTCATGGTGGCAGGACAGCCAGCTGGTGTGTCCGTGTGCTAGTCAGATATCCAGGCTAGGAAAGATCCCTGGTCAGCAAAAGAGGATGATGCTGGAGCTGGGGCTGTGAAGAAGCATGTGTGTTTTCTCTGTTAGAGTTTTTTCCTTCAGCTAGCGTCTCCTGGTGAAAATTGGAGCTTTTGACTTTAAATTTTGCTTTCACGACAGCTAAATCTTTTATGGATTTGAGGAATGAAACTTTCTGCTGCTGCTTTTTCTTGCACTAAGAGAGGGGAGCATGAGAGCTGAGATACTCTGGCCCCATTTAAGCACAAAATGCCAACCTCAGGTTGCTCTTTTTCTGTGTTTCAAGAAAGATATTCCTTCACCTCTGAAACTGGCTGTCAAAGGGAAGAGATGTATAATAATAGCAACCAGGAGGTAGAGTTTAGGCCTCCTCACTACCTCCTAATGCAGAACTAATTTTGGGGAGGCACCTCGCAAGGCCTTCCAAATCTTCCAGCCCCCTCCAAATCTGCAATATTGGACTCAGAAATCTGATGAGGGCTGTGCAGAAACTACCTTATCAACACCATAGTGCATCACCATCTCACACTATTTCTACAGTGCCCCTTAGTGAGTGCCCACGAGTTGAAGTGGGCCTGGCACTGAGCCCCAGCAGCCCCTAGGAGTGAAGGGGAGCCCTTGGTGTAACAGGACAACCACGAGGGCATGCATCAATTTACCACTCCACAAAGGTACTCACTTCATAGCATAGCTCTTGATTTCCCTGGCCAGCTAGTTGTCTTTGTGGACTCTTTTACACGGCATTTAATGGTGTGTCAGAACAAAGAAGAATCTTCTAAAGTCATTTGACTTTAGGACATGTGCTGGTCCTCACCTGAGAGCCAGGGGAAACCATCTCTTTCAATCACAGTCTCCTTATCTTTTCTTATGCCGTCTGAACTGTTCTGACACATCCCAAAACTAAGTATGTATCCAAGGGAGTAGCTTTTACTGATGCAGGTGACTAAAGAAGAGAAGTGCTCTTTACACCCTTGAGACTTGGTCAGGACCAGCCAGGTCACAACCTGGTGCTCAGCAGCAGCCTGTGTCACTGTGTCCATATCACCAGGGCCACCCCGGATTCACTTGGCAAACTCACAGCCAGCTGACAGAGCATCAAAGGGATTTGGTAATTAGCTACTAAAGCATCAAGATCCCAGCAGGTGCCACCTGCCGTGGCAAGTCCTGCTATGTTCAAGAGAGGGCACCTCGTTCCCCATCAGTTTTGATGCTCTTTTTATACTCCAGTATAAGCTCTTCTCAGACACAGCAACTCTGTCACAGCAGGTTGGATTCGGAGAGCTCTGCAGTGGGAATGGCTGCTGCTATTTATAAAAACTCCATTCTACATAAAACTCTACCAGAAGGGAAGAATTGCTTCTGGCTCAAGATCCCCTATGCCTGGACAAATCATCTCAGCAGACACAGAGTGCCATGGAATAGAAATAATGGAAATAATGACAGTGCCTTCGTCTAGCAGGCGGGACGGACACTGCCGGAGCGACGGGCGCTTCTCCTGCAGCCTGAGAACAGAGCGTGTCTCATGGGAAAGCACAGACCTGTAACCCTGACGTGCGAGTGCCCTGCCTTATGGATGGGTTGTGACTGCCTGACACATCTTTACAGCTTCTCTCCTGACTGCTGCGCTTTCATACCTCATTATTCATGGTTATTCTGAGGTATATATTCTGGCTGGGTGGGAGAATACTGCTTTTCCTTCACTTTTTTTTTCTTTCTTTCTTTCTAGCCAGTGACCAGAGCTCCTATATCTTCTGTAGGCCAAATTCAAAGATTCATGTGTGAGTTAGTGTAAGATGGACTTTTTGTGCTTTCTTATCACCCAACTACAGCCCCAGGCAGATACACCAGTCTAATTACATACCTGGAGCAGAAACGAGCATCTTTTCAGTCACAAAACTTGTGTCTGTCTGGCATCTTCTTGCATACTCCTCTTAATTTCTTTCTCTTCTTTGGACCACTCAGGTAATGAACTACACCAAGCTGTGACTGGACACTACTCTGATATACCCTTAGCTACATAAACCATTTAGGTCAAACCCAGAGATAATATAAGGGAATCAAAATGGAAGAAGTAAAAATGGAAGAGTCCCAGAGCAACCCTCTCCCATGTTACATCCCCCAACAGGCCAGGAGGATGTTGTAGCTGATGGAAATTTGGGCTTTCTCTATGACCAGGCCTTCCTTCACCAATGCATTTTTGTTATGCTTCTCAATAGACAAAGCAAGGACAACACTCTCTCATACAATGGCTTTGCAATGGTTTCACTTTTTCCATGAATTACTGATGAAATTATTCAGAATGGAAATATTTGATTTACCACCTACAGTCACATAAAGACAAAATGTCCTGACAATAAGGCATCATCATATAGGAAAAAGCAGCGACAGCCCTCTCATCATGACAACTAGCATGGCTGTGTCACAACTTTTGCTGATTTTGTACTGTGTGCATTACATTCAGCCCAGAGGCTTCCAGAATGGGCCTGGATACCACTGTATTGAGGTCTGCACCCACACACAGACTTTAACAGATCCCAACCTTATGACTTCCAGGTTTAAGAAAATTTTATTTTCTATAGCTCTACCCCACACCACCAAGAAGAATCCCTGCTTCTGAAGGTCAGTCAAATATATACATATATATATATATATATACACATATATATAAATTTAAGGAGGCTGCATAGATTTGTGAGCAGTAATGCTGTTCGCAGCTGTGTGGGTAAGAGAGAGTTAAACAAGTTTTATGTTCAGAGCACCTAAAAGGGTTAAGGGGTCACTTCCTTCACGTGTAACCAGTTGACCAGGTGCAACTGAGGAATTTTCCCTTCCTCAAAAGCCTCAAGGTATAGGCTGTTTCCCAGAGGTGGATAATTAGATTTAATGGGCCAATGTTCTTTAGTTATAGCAGAACCTAAAAATATTAAATGCACAGTGGCTAGAGAAGAGTGCAGAGATTTGTTTGACAAATGCTGCCATCAGTTCCAAACTTACATGAATCATCATTTAGAGTTAGAGAGGAAACAGAAAGGGAAGCGTTCTGTTTGAATGCATCTGAAGTGTGTGAGTTCGGCACTGATTTCAATGAGTTATTTCTGTATTATCCCTTTTAAGCAGCTGCTCTTTCCTTTGGGACTCCAGTGATCTGGGGCCCAAGAGCACATGGTAAAAGCTCATCAGCTTTCAGTGTCCTGGAAACCAACTCTTATCTGAAGCAGGTAATATCTTTAAAGTATGTTAGAGAATCCCATTGCTTAGGAATAACATGAAAAAAAAATCACCATATATTCATTTTTGGTTCTTTGCTATGGATACAGTAGATCTGAAATGTTTACTGGCTTAAAAAGATAATTCTCCGTTCTGGTTCTATATAAGGAATGATACACACACCTTGCTGGAGCCAAAGGGAGAAATTCTCCTTTTTTCAAGAGGACTAAGACTGCAGTCCAGAAATACAAACTCTAGATAAGAATTTCAAGAACATGCAAGCAGAGACCGCCAGTCCAGATTCTGAAAGGCTCCACTAGGCACTGCAGGGCCTAAAAGACATTTTTACAAGTGGATGTTTTCCTACAACCCTAGATCCTAAGCAGAACTGAAGTAATGTGGGCAGACAACATTTCCTGAACTCTACAGAAAACAAAGAGAGTCAAAGCTCCAACCCAAGTTAACTGTTGGTGAATGAAAGACCTACACCATGCTCAGTTTGAGATTCAGCCAGTCAAAATTCAGGTTTCTAACAATGAGGCATCCAGATGAAGAATATTTTCCCAAGCAGCCTGTATCCAGATGGTACCAGCTGGTGGAGGCTGACACTGCCCTAGAAAGTGACTTATTTCACCCGGTTTAGGTTGCTTCTTGGCCCTGTCAGTCTCTCTCTGCATTGACTGGGGATTAAGACAAACAGATTGGGTAGGAGCTTGACTGTTAGTTAGAGCTTAACTGCCTAGTTAGATAAAAGGGATGCCTGTTCTACTACTTGTGAAAGTGGTACCCCTTTTCCATCATAGAACTTCATGGATATTCTCAGAACTGGCAAAATTATGATAGATATCTGAAGACAATGATCTTTAGACTCATGCTGAAATTAGTGTGAACAGAGGTTTTGGCATATATTTTTAATCTTGTGTTTGGTTTTGTTTCTCTTTTATTAGCAGTGGTTTAACTCAACACCTGAGAAATCCTGCATGAAAAGAAGGTCTTCATTAAAATTTCAACACCCTTGCTGCTTCAGTTGAGAGTTGGGAGAGCTCCCACTATGCATGTAATTGTTTTTCCATAGTAAAACACACTTTGCTGAAGGATAATTGATATGAGGCTTAAAATTCTAGCACCGACATACAAAGAAAAGTTATTAACTTCTCTAAGTATTTGTATGGGCCCCTGATTTTGTCCTCTGGAGTCCCATCATGCTCTTCAGGGGTGGGCTAGTAAATTGTCTTCTTGGCTGCCTCATTGGCCAAGTTCACCCACACACGTCTCATGTTCCAAGGAGTCTGATCCCATAGGTCTGTGTAACGTAACCAGCTTCTCCCCTGCAAATGTGCAATGAGAACATAACACCATTTTCTTTCTGATCTTAGATCATAGGCACAGGCAATTGACTGGCCTCTGAACTGGTAGAGAAGAGTAATCAGGAATACAGAGTATGACTGTATCAGTTAAAAGGTGAAAAAATGCAAAGGCGTGAGTTCACTACCTATCAGTATCACCAGCTGAAACCGTCCACAAATGTACTCTTTGCTGGTTGTTAGCAGTCTGTACCCTGATTAACCTATTCCTCAAAACCACCAAAAAAATACAAGGGTCCTTCTACCCACCAGTTCACAGAGCACTGTCTCTACCCTGCTCACAAATTAAGGGAGCAGGGCTGAGGGAACCCTGGGCACCCCTCAGCCTCCATCCTGCTGATGCCCCAGCCCACCCACCCTTGCCTGCTGAGGGAAAAGCTGGTGCAGCGCATACAACATGCTCAAATTCCTACAGCTCTCTTCATCCTGTGCCATATGAGTCACATTAGAGCCACCTCAGCTATTTACAAGAATACAGAAGCTTTCCATCCCAGAAAGTATCACAAGACACTCAGCTCTATTGCGTTCTCGCTTATACAGACAGGCTTAGCCCCCAGATGCCTTGCTCCTGCAATGGAAACCACCCAGATGTGTTTGGTGATGTCAGAACTGAGTGCCGGGCACTGGTCATTACTCAGATGTCCTTGACAACCCCCCCCCCCCCGCCTTCCCTTACACAGTTCATGGCCTTTACTTCTAATCAAGAGAACTAAGGAGAGTTCAATGGAATAAGGTAGCAAGCCTCCTGCTGGGGAAAAAGGGAGACCACGTTAAGCAATACCAGTTTCACCCAGGTTAGAGGATATCAGGTTCCATGCAGATATTTTCTAGGGTTTGCTCAATCCAGGGGTAACACCGAGTGAGATCTTTCTTCCTGCACTAGCCCCTACACCCCAGAGAGGATCAGAGTGGTACGACAGGGCCACTAGCAAAACAACTCCCAGGTCCCCTGCTGGCTCCCAGCATCTGCTGTGGAGGGTTGCAGGTTGTGGATGACTGGTATATTTGGGAACACAAATTCTGCCTGCAGCGCTGAGGAGTTTCATAGCTACACGTCAGTCCAGAAGACTGCATCATCAAGGCTGCCGTAACTTCGGCCTCAGCTGCATTAGGGTTCTCTCCAGCTTCTGGAGTGGTCAAACACTGGGCAGGCGTAAAGGTAGTTTTAAAACCACTCTCCTGGGATGCGAGTCATGTTCTGTGCCATCCGGAGGAAGAACACCACCTCACCCGGTCAGGCCAGACATAGAAACAGGTCCCTAAAGGCATAGCTGTGTCTTTGCATACAGTCCATTCAAAGCTGTGGGACAACGTATGGCCACAAACGGCTCAGCGCATCTGACCACAGTTTTCCTCTGAAACACGGATCTGAACTTCAATAAAAGCAATCGCAAAGCGGAGGGAATAGTACACATTAGTAAAGCCCCCCACCTTGCAATTGCTTAGGGTTGGCTATGGGGGACCCACAGAGTGCTACAGTGTTGATGTGCAGTAGTGTTTTGTTTGGGTTGGGGCCGCCCAGCTTGATAGCATGATCTAGGGAAGGTGTGGAGTTACTGCAATTATTTACAGATATTGTAAGCCTGTGTGTGAGCCCTGTGGAGGACAGACATATTTACTGAGGTGCTAGAAGGATGGATAAGAAGGGATAGAGAAAGGAAATTAACAAAACAGCAAGGCTATCAGGAGGAATTTGCTGATATTACTCAGAAGAATAATCTCATCCCTGCTTCAAACACATAAAACTAAACTGGTAAAAATTACTAAAAAAAATATACAGTAGAAAAAGCAAACTGGACTCAACTTCCTAGTGTGGATTCTGAGATCCCAGGAAGCTTTTTCTGTCTATCATCTCCAGGTTTCTCTGAAATTCAGGATCTTCTGGGAATGCTCATTCAAAGTTATGAAAAGTTGAACTCAATAACATTTGTCTACTACTGTGTATTCCACCATAAATTGCATTCAGAAAGAAAAAAAAGATATTCCTGGAGACCTGTAAGGTCTTGTCAAATGAACAAAACCAAGAGGGACTTCCTGCCTGGATGTCTTTGTGTTGAGATTATCCAAGACACTTTCTTGACAGAGATTCCCCAGATTATTATTAGCATTGTTGTTTCCTGCAATAAAAAAAAAAATCCTCAAAGATTAGTTTGAACGAATGCTGAATCTGTGCTTCTCCAGCCAGGGAGCCTATCCCCAAGACTGCTGGAGGCTGTTTACCGCTGTTTTATGTTAGCTTGTCACTGATAGATTGACTGAATGCCTGACCATGTCCGCCTGCCAGAGATCAATGGCTTCCTCCAGAAAGAAGTAGCCTGGGGGCAGAAGAAATGCCTGGACCAAACAGCTTCCTGGTCTCCCATGCAGTTTATGGGTCTGATACTCTTCTTCCTTATCTCAGGGCAACACCAGGGTACATCTCCATCCAGACTGAATAGAGATATGCAAGGTAGTGTTGCTATCAGTGCAGAGGTCATTGGTAGCTTAAAGATCACACAGATCTCGCTTTTTTACGTTTCCTAAACATTATCAAAAGAACATAAAGGAAAATAAGGCAAGGAAGACAACAAGCTATGCAGCAAGTGGTGCATGAGCTTTACAAAATGTAAATGTCTGGATCAATACCTGAAATACACT
Organism: Anser anser; assembly: GCF_964211835.1. Taxonomy (NCBI): domain Eukaryota; kingdom Metazoa; phylum Chordata; class Aves; order Anseriformes; family Anatidae; genus Anser; species Anser anser. The sequence goes on from NC_139727.1 coordinate 23,416,135, forward strand.
GAAGTTCGCTTTTGCACCACCCTTTATGAGAGACACACAACTTGTAGAAAGTCCCAAGGAACACTGCAAAGACTGTCAAGGATCTATAGCACATGAAGTGTGAGGATAGGCTGAAGGAACTGAGTTTTTCTAATCTGGGTAAAAGAAGGCTAGAGAGGAGAAGAACTGATTGCATCTTCTACTTGAAAGGGCTTGTAGAGAAGATGAAACCAGACTCTTTTCAGGAGTACACAGTGAAAAGACATGACAATGGAAAAAGGCTGCAACAACGATAATTCCAAATGGATATATGGAAAACATCCTTTACAGACAGAACACGTAAGCATTAGAACAAATTGGCAAAAGATAGAATATAGAACATAGAATAAAACAACATAGAATAAAAAAAAACATAGAATATCCATCCTTGGAGACTTTCCAGAACTTCCTTACATGAGACCCTGAGCAACCTGATCTGACATCGAAGCTGGGTCTCCTTTGAGCAGACAGACTGGATGAGCACCAGAGGTACCTTCTGATATAAAATCTGTCTGTGATTCTATGATTGTATTTATACTACTTGAGCCTACTGAATCAGGCTGCAAATGCCATTGAAACCATTGAGTGCCACTGTATCTTGCTAGCATGGCTTTTGTCTCTAAGTGGAAGAACAGAGTTTGAGTCAGATTTTTAGAAACTGGCAAGCTTTATGTATGCATTGGTTTGCCCATATCCATGTTCAATATGTGATGTGAAGTCAAATAGGCTTATTTTAGAATTTAACTCTACACTGAGTTCAGAACACCTGATGAAGCAGCAAGCATCCAGGCTCTCCAGGAAAATCCCTGTAGGGCTCAGAAAAAAAATTGAGTTTCATTTTGGATTTTAGATTAAAGTTTAAGGTTCAGGTTGAATCTTTTTTTTTTTTTTTTTTTTCCTTTTTAGGAATTAATTTGGGACTGGAGTAGCAGTCTTGTTTGGCATCTCCTCCCATACTGATTTTAACACAGTTCTCTTCCATTGAATTCAGTGGATTTATTACTGATCAACATGAGGATAAGCGCAAAGAACATTTACAAACATCACAAACATCTGTAAGTAACATAGAGAGTCCTGGCTTTTTGTGTGGCTCCACCCTCCTGACTCAATCCTGTGCTAACAGAGCCTTCTCACTCCTACTGTGGACAGCTGTATTACCCTCTTCTTCCCCCAGAAAGAGAGGGCAGGAGATGCAAAGGAAGAAACAGTAGGAGAGTGGTTCACTTACTTTGGGACCCATTCCTATATCAAAGCCTGTGTCCATACATATCCATCTGTGGTTAATTATGAAGTCACAGAAACTAGGAGACAAAAAACAAAATCCAAGAAACTGTAGTCTTTCATGACAATAGAGTAGATTGTTCCTATCACCTATTTCCCCTTATGCCCATTGTATTCTCCGCTCTCTTATTCAGAAAAATCCTTTATACACCCCACTGGTGAGTCTAATACATTCAGCAGGAAAAAAAAACAGCTCAGATAAAAGATTAGATACACTGCAAGACAGAAAGAAGCAATTGCCTTGAACACAAAAGTAAACTGAATCCATCGCTTTCAACTAAAACTGAGCCCCTAACCATGTCTGGACTTTTTGTAAATTGGGTGCCAGCTTCAATTTCTCTGCTAGATCCCAGCATGGAAACTGCTTTTTGCCTCTACAACCTGCTCTGTTTTAGGTAGATATAGGGCCTGTCTTCTTTCTGACCTGCGCCAGGCAACAGAAAAAATCACAGTGACCTGCCTGAGGGATGACTACCCCTTACGGACACGTAAGTGATCTGCACAGAGAGCTGATATTGTGCTGCTGGAGCTTCAGGATGAAAAAGGACATCATCAAAAAGCAGTAGGACACAGAACTTGTTGGGTAAAACTCCTGGAATGAGTTTGGTCCTTTATCTCTAAATACCATGTTTGCATATCCCCTCGTCAACCAAGCTCAGAGGAGCTGTACCTTTGAATCGCACTGCAAGATGAAGAGCCAGGCATTTAGGCAGCACAGCTCAGAACTGCTTGGATTGACTTCAGTGGAGTGATGTTGGATGACACCACATGAGGATATGGCCTCACAATATTTGACATCTGCCCCTCAATGAAGGCAAAGGATTTCTTGGCACATCCCCTACCTTCAATATTTTAAAAATGAAAATAGCCTTTATTGCTTTTTAATTGGAATGAAGGAGGGAGTATGTTTTCTTTGGATCTTACTTCAAAACAGATGATCGGGGTTGCCGAAAATAAACAGCCTTGTTTAGGCCTCTTCTGATCTTACCCGCTAAGCAAAATAAACTCAGATGGAAGCATCCCCCTCCACTCGTGCTCTCAAGTGCAGGTCATTTCCCTTGCAGGTTTATTTGAAAAATAAGAAACCAAAGGCTTCAGTTTGCAGTGAGCAGTTGCCTGTTCTTAGGAGATAGAGGTACGAGCGCTCCTCTCCAACCACTGCTTTTATCCCCATACAGTCAAAACAAAGACGAAAGTCAAGAGCGTTCGTCTTTGAGCTGTATCTTCTGTACCTTCACGTGTTACACAAAGTCACTCTGAAAGGTCACTGACTGAATACAGGACATACTATGAAAGCTATCATATCAACCCTATCCCTCATCTGTGTCACCTCTGTTTAAGGCAAGTAGATTGAAGATGGGAAATAACGTGCTGTAATACTGATACGGAGCTTTCATGTTTTTTCTTCCTTAGCTGTTTTCTTTAAATAGAAATACTGCATTCAAGCTGAGAGGACCATTTCCTGCCCTTTTTCCTTCCCCTGAATATGGAAAATTGGATCTTGCAGAGTCCACTGTGCTTACTTCTCAGTTAAATTCAGGACAGGGCAACTAGACACTGAGTAACAGGAGCACATATGATGACCAGAACTTTTACTGTACTTCTGAAGAGCCATTAAACTGCTTGCTGGGCAAAATATGTTGATTGACTACATTCCCCATAGCATATAGCTATACAAGTGTAGATTCCTTCTTTTCAGTGATAGAGCAACTGGCTTTGAGAGTCACCTGAATTCACTAAATAAGGATGTGGGAGACTTAAGGATAAATTTCAACCTGATAGTCCACAATAGGATTGGAATATCAGGCCCCAGATACAGCCAGAAATGACCAGAAAGTTCATGCACATTAGCAGTTTCACAGGGTGAAAAAATTTGAAAACACCCCTGTCACTGAAACCTTGTTACAATGCATCTGAGCTCTCAGTATAGTTTTCTGCACCAGTACATACTTCACTTTACTAGACACCAAGGACCAAGAGCATCAGAGAGCTAATTAACTTCTCTGTCTAGAACAGGGCCTGTTGTTGTTTCACATGTACGTACAGGGCCTGGGGGTACATTATAGCCACTTAGTGTTCCTTATGCTCTTTTTTTTTTTTTTTTGTTTAATGGTAAAATTTTGAAGCTTGAAAAATATCTCCTGTGATGCATGATCACGTTTCCTCAGGACTTGAGGTGAAGCAGCAAATGACATATCTTCAGTTCAGTAAGGCTTACTGACACTATCCCATGAGACATTTTCATAAAGAATGAAAGAAACAAAGGCTAAGTGAAACTACTCAAGACTCAATGATGATCAAAAAACCTCAAAAATTCAAAGACTCAAAAACAGAAAGACTCAATGATCAAAAAAACTCAGAGTTATCAATTGCTTAAACTCACCCTAGAAAGACATATTGAGAAGGATCACTCAAGGGTCTGTTCTAGCTCTGGCACTACTCATTTTTGTTAATGATAGAATAGGGATTGCCTTTATAAAGTCTGAAAATAATACAAAAGTAGCGAGATGGAGCAAGGCTCAACACTGCAGCAGCTTCTTTGTAAAAATCAACAACTTTGGCAAATAACGTCATGGTGAAAAATCCACAAGACAGAAGACCAAAGCCTCAGAGGTGTTTGCGTTCTTCAGATGTGCTGATTTTAATGGGCAGCAAGTACCTGATAGCCAAAGCGGTAAATGTATTTAAGGTGTCTAACTCACATCGAAAGCCCTTGTGCCACAGGGAATTCGTGCCATTGAGGAGTTAAGCCTGAGGTCTTCTGTCCACCAAAAAGAGACAGCTAAGGTAGCTGCGTGGTAGGTAGCTCATTTGTGCCTTCACCCAGCCCCCCAAGCTGCCAACAGATCTAAGTCTCCACTTCCATTTGAATTCTGGTTTCTGTGAACTTCTAGTTTCGATTTCTGTGCCATTTATGCCATAAGCATAAATGTTTTGTTGACAACAAAACTGCTCTCCCGCCCAGTTGTCAGAGTTCCTAAGCTGATAATGAACCTGAGATGCATCTGGGGTGGGCTAAAGCTACAGGCATTTGTTGCTTAGACCATTACACAAAGTGTTACTCTAATTACTGGCGGAGCCCACAGGGGGGGAATAGCAGCTCACAGCCCAGTGCAAAATGGCAGTCCCTTGCTTCAGAGATCAAATTAGCAATTGGGTGTAGAGCAGAAGGGAAAACAGGCTGGGGGTAGGGAGTGAGGGTGGCGGGGGACTGGACAACACGCTGGTGGGAAAGGAGCCCTTGCTTTTCCTGTCTGATCCTAGCACCTCAGTTTTGTCCATGCAGCCCCAGAAAGCATCTTTAACCCCTCCAGGCTTGAAGAAGCTTTTATTTTTAGGAAAAAGAAGAAATAAATCAGTGCCATATGCAACTGTTTTAAGCAAAGACAAAAAAAAAAGAAAAAAGAAAAGAAAGAAAGGCTTATAAGATTTATAAGCAGTGCAAATCCAGGGTTATTCCTTCACTAATGGGGTTTGTCTGGTGTTACCAAAATCTGAGCCTGAGCCACTGGTTACTGGGAACACAATGGAATTTGAAGCCTAATTAACAAAAGAAATCCCTCCACCTGCCTTTAACCAGCACACATGTTTTCAATTGGGCTCACAGCCACAAGTGGCTAAAATTGTGCTAAACAACTCTATTCAAGAGCATGTGGCAGAAAAATAGCCCCCTGAGTCATGAGCCAGAGCCAGATGCTCAAGGGAGCACAACAATCAAAACAAGGCCATGCTCAGGGCTGCGGGTGAGGGGAAAGGGGAAGATAATTTTCCTAAGAGGAGACTTTAATGCCCCGCAGCCTGGTTAGCTGGCAGGCATTACCAGGCTTGTGGGAAGATGCTGGGGCTTGTGCTGGTGACCACGCCAGCAAGGAGTCAGGGGAACAAGCTTCTCCTTCCCCAAACCCTTGTATCCTCACTGTGTGCAGCCGGGACTCCCACACAGCCTCTTAGATGAAACCCATGCGCTCCCAAGTGGTGTGGCTGACTTCATGTCCCTGCACCTCGGTAGGTAATTCACAGGAAAATGTACAGCAAACATCCAGAAAAAGTAATAACAGGGCCAAGTCAGTGACTGTTCGCTTCTCAAAACGAAAGGGTTTCTGTCCCTTCTGAGGAAGACAGAAATCTGCCAGCCACCTGATGGTATCCCATGACCGTGGTTTGCTCAGCAGCGCTGTATGTTGACTGCCCCAAGTCTAGCTCATCAGATGCTCTTGGTGACAGACCGTAACAGCCTGCTACCTACTGTGACCCTGTATTAAAGGGCTCACAAGAATTACTGCTAGGCTGGAGTTGCTCCTCTTCTGTAGTTGAAATGCAAATGTAAGTAGCTAATTACAAGCTCTTTTCGTCCTTAGAAGGGAGCCTTTTAAGCTTGTCTCTGCTACTCACCAGCAAGCAGTTGCTTGCATTTTTTCTTATCTAAGAGGGGGAGAATGATAACATCACCTGAGGACCCTCCCCCCCCCCCAAAAAAAAAAAAACACACAAAAATAAAAAATTAAAAAAAAAAGGCCTCCCTAGCCAAACACCGCTGGTGTTATCAAAGCCAGCTCTGCCAAGGACCTTCTCTTCCCGACAGCACAGCCTGGGGAGTAACACCAGTCCTGTGCTGAAGCTGTGCACTGGAGAGGACGGAGCTGCACTGTGGCACCAGGAGCAGTCCTGCCCCAACCGTTACACAGTCACTCCAAGCATTACCTGGAATTCTTCCAGCTCTAATTTCTACCAGCAAATTAAAATAAGCTTTACTAACTTTAAGGTTGTTACACGTCTACCGGAATTAACCTTGCAATACATATTTCATTCAATAGCTATAGCCAAAAGCCAATCTGAAAGAATCTGCAGCTTCTGATACCATCACATATCTTTGTAAAGATGGAATTAGATTACTGCAGAGATACACACTCCACCATGCCTCAAACGCTGCAAACACACGGGTGGAGAGGCAGCCAACCCGCTAAGCAAATCCACTCCAAAGCCAAGCGGAGGGGAGCTGGGGATGCAGAAGGGCTGGGTTTCGCCTAGCCAAGTGCTTGAAAGCGACACTAGCTACGTGATCTGCCAATTCTGCCGGGGGCAAGTTTGGGATTCAGCCCAGCTTCTCAATAACCTCACACCATGCCAAGGAATCTCATGCATGCTGTGCTGCTAATCAACTGGCGTGGGTCCTGCTGGCTGCTCAGTCCCTGCCCTCACCTCCAGCTGGTGACAAGCACAGGGGCTCCTGGGATGCCAAGCCTGTACCCACCAAACCTACTTCCAGAACAGATTAGCAACCCTAGCTTTCTCCCCACAAAGGCTTCGTGTACCAGCAGGCCAGTCCGACCAAAGCAGGATTGCTGAGCCTTGTTTCCTGCTGTAAGAGGGGTATGTGCTGCATGGCAGCAAGAAAGCAGGGACATCAGTGACCATCCACCTTGGGCTCTCCTAGAATTTTTCTAGAAGTAGGTTTTCCCTTGGAAACATCTGCAGAGTCCCTTATAAAGATGACAGTCAAGTCATAACATTACCTACATCCTCAAATCCTCCATTCTTCTCCTTGCACTGTTGCTGATCGTGATCCAGCCAAGCCTACAGCCAAGCGATACCTGCCCTTTGATGTGGGGCATGGCTGGCAGCACCGACCAGAGTACAGATGGACAGAACGACAGCAGGCCAGGAGCAAAGTGCTGACCAGGCAGGATTAGCTGAAATATGAATTTGAGCACACGACTCATTCATGGGTGCAGATGGGAACACACCCTCCTGCTTGCAGAATGAAGCCGCCTGGAAGAAAGGTTTCCTGATAAGAAGAGGGTGATGACAGATCTAAGAAGGCAGAGACAAGAAGTCTAGGATTTAGAAAGAAGGGTCGGGATTAAAGGACTTGGAATAAGATGCTTGAGGAAAGTATAGCAAAGCACGGAGAGACAAAGGGAAAGAACAAGCGAGAAGAGAAGAACAGGATGAAGGGGAAGGACAGGGAGAAAGGAAAATGGGGAAGGTTTGGGGAGATATGTCAGCATCAACCAAGGAGAAAGGTAGTGCTTGTGTGGACTGGATGTGGAGGAGCACACATGGAGCACAGCAGCCCTGCTGGTAATGTGAAAAGGATGCCTTTCAGACACTGATGCCCAAATGCAAAAGCCTCTCTAAACCTCATCACCACCACCTGGGTCAAGCCATCTACCACTGGAAACCTGCCTGTGGATGAACCATAAAAGGGGATGTTCTGCTAGATTATTTTTAATGTCATGATTAACATCTGTTCTTAAGTGAGCTGAGCTATTGCAAAAGACTAGGGTTTCCTGGCAAAGCATAGAGCACCAGCTCTCTGGGCACAGAATGGACTTCTTGAGAATTTGTTTGTTTTGTCCCTAGTTGCTAAATCTGGGTTCACGACACCTCACCCCCACCCCTCCCCAAGCTTAAATAGGAAAGGTGAGGAAGGAAAATAGTTTTATTGCCTCTTGTTGCTTTGAATGCTGCAGAAATGGAGGGGTTGGGCCAGAGTCAAAGCACTGAACCTAAACAGACCTGACTTTTGCTTTGTATACTTGTATACAAATCGCATTAGAGCACAGGTCCATGTCTGGCTAGCAGGAGAAACAAATGACGCCTGGAAATAAGGAAGATGATGGTTTTGAAAATTTTAGGCTGGGATTTTTGACCTTACAGTGGAGACTTAGGTACACCATTCCCATTAATTTCAATGGATATCTAAATTCCCCAGTAGGCTTTGAATAACCTCAAAGTTAAATTCTTATTATTTTGGGATATTTCCTTTACTTGACCTAAGTTTGTCCTTTCACAGTGAAAAGAAAGAGGTGAAAGGAGTGTTCTGTGCTTTCCGTTCAAAAAGAGCTGTGCAAAGGCTTCCCTGCCGAAGTCTGTGGTGGTCATTGTCATGCTGCCTTCTCTCCCAAACACTCATCTCAAGCCCCCTGAACGCTATTTGCTTGCCATGTTGCTGACAGAGATTGTACAGATCGCTTGGGAGAGGACAGTAAATCATAACTATATGACAAGCTGCTTCTGACAGCACGTCCCTCTTGTCCTGTTCCTGCAGCCTTTTGGACTTTGTTTTATGTGTTTTTGTGGTCTGAAATATTCTATAAATCTCTTTGAACCTTTCAGAGCCTCCCTTTGTATCTCACTCACACAGTTCTGCAATTACCTATTGGACTGGGAAGGTCCAGAGCTGACAACTCACTTTTAGCCTGGCTGCAGTTACCGCACCATTTCACTAAGCAGCCAGCTCCTCATTAATTTTCTGTATTAAACTTTTACAAAGAAAAAAAATATTTGAGCAGCTATAGAAGATACATAAAGAGCTGACACACAAAACCTCAAGCTCAACACCTTTCCAACTGCAAAAACATCTCTACACTTCTGGTTATTTAAACAGAAGAGTTCTTCCTCAAAGAAAAGTAAACACTCAAAAATACGAGTTCTGTGAGGCAAAGCAGTTCACCTAGTACAGAGCAGGGACTGAAGATTTCAGCATTTTCACTCTAATTCAGCCTCTTCGTGCCCCCTTTTTTTTCCCTCTATAGGATATAGATACCATAGCAGAACTAATTCTCCTAGTTAAAAGGCATATTTTTCTTACAGATGTGTTTTTTCCTCAAGGAAAAAAATACGTACTTTGTTTGAAAAGTGAAAATGGGGATTGTACACTGAAAGGTGAGAGTTGGTTTGAGCACTTCTGTAGATAAAATTAGAAATGAAGAAAGTCCTTTCTCTGCTCTGCAGCTGACACCCACAGGTGATGTACACGTAAGGGTTTAATGCTAGTTTGTGCATGTGTCACCACAAGCTCCCAGCTCTCCATTTTGCATTAATGTGGCCAAGAAGGCCAACAGCATCCTGGCTTGTATAAGAAGCAGTGTGGCCAGCAGGTCTAGGGAGGTGATTGTCCCCCTGTACTCGGCTCTGGTGAGGCCGCACCTCGAGTACTGTGTTCAGTTTTGGGCCCCTCGCTACAAGAAGGACATGGAGGTGCTCGAGAGAGTCCAGAGAAGGGCAACGAAGCTGGTGAGGGGTCTGGAGAACAAGTCTTACGAGGAGCGGCTGAGGGAGCTGGGGCTGTTTAGCCTGGAGAAGAGGAGGCTCAGGGGCGACCTTATCACTCTCTATAGGTACCTTAAAGGAGGCTGTAGCGAGGTGGGGGTTGGTCTGTTCTCCTACGTGCCTGGTGACAGGATGAGGGGGAATGGGCTAAAGTTGCGCCAGGGGAGGTTTAGGTTGGATGTTAGGAAGAACTTCTTTACTGAAAGGGTTGTTAGGCATTGGGATGGACTGCCCAGGGAAGTGGCTGAGTCACCATCCATGGAGGTCTTTCAGACGTTTAGATGTAGCCCTTAGTGATATGGTTTAGTGGAGGACTTGTTAGTGTTAGGTCAGAGGTTGGACTGGGTGATCTTGGGGGTCTCTTCCAACCTAGACGATTCTGTGATTCTGTAATGTAAGTTCATCCCACAAGCTTATTGGCATGCAAATAAGATGTACACTAGCATCCAAGGCAGCTGAAATGGCTGAATTACACCAAAGGCAAATCCCAAACAGGCAGTAAAAAGTGGAGAAGGGTGCAAGGGTGAATGCAAGGGACAGCAAAGAAACAAAACGCAGGAAAAAGAGTGGCAAACAGTAGCAGGGGGACCATGTGAAGGATCGAGCATTGGCAACGCTAGAAATAACAAAGGTCAGATCCAGGGTCCACGAAGAATTAGACTTTCCATGGAAAGGGGAAGCAGCAAAGAAGTTAGAAAGGGAGCAGATGTTTTATGGCCAGAGATGACTGAGTAAGGAGAGGTATTTCTCTGCGTATGATCCTTTTGCTCTGTTTCATGTCGCTCGGGGAAGATACACAAGGAAGAGAGGCTGCTGAAATCTCCACCTGTCAGCAATACTGCCAAAACCTTCATCAGTCTTGCATGTTATATTCTCTCCCTGACACTCTAGGAGCAGGTGAGATTACTTTGTTCACCCTTATCACCCTGCGGAGTCAGCCCTACGATATGTCACCCACTGCCAGCCACTCCCTGTCCCCGTGCTGTCCCTGCCCCACCAATCCCCCAGCACACAAGGAGGACATGGAGCACACTGAACTACGAGCCGAGGGGGATAGTAAATACCTGCAAATCCCCAGCATCAATCCCCCTTTCTGCACCCACCCACCTTTATTCACCCACCACCACTGCACGTTATCCATCTGGCAGATGTAGCCACTGGGGGACACGATGGCAGGCAGGAAGGCTATCATGACCTAAACCCTACAGCACGTTTGTGATTGCTTGCAGAGGTTGGTAGTTCATCTCAAAGTCCTGCATCACAGATATGCTCCCACTCCTGTACACGGAGTAAAGGTGTGCAGCTGTTCAGGTCAGGCTGGTAACGCTGTGTCTCTGCCACAAGTAGGGAAGGAGGTACGAGACAGGAGGCCCTGTTACAAGAAAGGGAACTTTGGGGCTTAAAGCATGCAGCTTTTAGGACAATCAGCCTCAATTCCCAGCTCTGCTCTTGAGAAGAGTAGAGCACTGCCCTTACTCTCTCTTTGCATCGGTTCACATCCACAGCTCCTATAGACCAGTCTCATCTGATTATCTCTTACACAACGCAGTATGGCTTTGTGCTGAGCTGAGACTTTTAGGGAGGTCTAGGACACTCCAAGCAAATACATCCAAATCAGAAAGCATTAATTAGATTAGTTAAGACTACCTTTTTTTTTTTTAAACTATCTGTAAGAGTGAAGAAACAGAAAACCCAGGCTGAATTGCTGTATTAATGCTACTCAAACATCAAAGTCATATTCAATACCCTGAATATAAAATTAAAACCTACGCTCAGTTAAATCTAAGAGCATCTGAGAAATATTGTTATCCATACTTGCATATACATTTCAGGACTAACATTGTAAGCTAATTTCATTACATTATTTACTCCTTAACAATTATTTCAATCATCTTTGAAATGGCTGAAACATATGGCTAACATATGGTTTATGTACATCCTTGTAAGACATGTGTAATGTCAGAATTATTTTAATCTTATCTGATTCCATAATATTGAGCAGTACATTAGTAACATGTGTTTCATGATTTTTTCTTCTGTATTAATGATATGAGGAAATGCATGAACATAAAAATCATGAGAAATGGAATAAAAATGTTATGAGTTTAAAAAGGACAAGTTAGCCATGAAGCAATGACTATGAACAGTGGCAAAGCACTTCCGGGTCTAAGGAATCCAAACTGATTAACTGCAAAATGCTTTCACTTGAACATAGGAAAAACCTTGGAGACAAGGAAAAGGATTTTGTTCCTGAGTAAATACAGTTAGAAACCAATTCACAGTGGCTTTTGTATCCTTCCTTATAAAGGGTTTAATTTTGAAATCATTCTAAAATAAAATAATACCCTAATTTAATTCCTTAAAGCTCCATGAAAACGGTACTTATTACAGATAAGACTACTAGGCAGTTGGGTTTCCTTGGAAATGAACTGTTTTTCTAGTCAGATTCTTTATCAGGGTGAACACTGCCCAGGCTGTGCAGACATCTGATATACCGGCAGGTCAAATGCTTCCTTCAAAGTGCAGTAACTCATGCAGGGCTACCTGTACAGCCAGAAGTCCTCTACATGCATGTGAATCAACTCAGTAGCAACTCCCCTGAACATACATGCAATTCTTCTGCTAAGTGAAGAAATTAAATCTGTGAATTCTATTTAAATAAATAACATATGGAGTGTACACACACAACATGCCTGTATCTCCATGGTTCTGTGATATACTTCAATTAAAAAAAAAATCACCTCTGAAAGCAGACCCTAAAATCCAATTCTATAGTCCAGCCACTTTTAGATGCAATATTTTCCAAAACAAAGCTTTTCCTCTCCTCATACAATAAGTAATCCATAGTTGTCACCCCTGCATTTGAGGTCTGCTTATCTCAGATTTAAATGTATGAAAAATCACTATGTCAAGTGAATGAATGCAATGATGCCATTTTATATACAAACTCGCCATCCTTCGCAGGCATAACACTGGCTTCTGTGGCTTGATTTTTAGGACTTGCTGAATTACAAGAACTTTGCATTTTGCCCAGGAGTTGCTATGGAGGAGCAAACTTCCAAACAGCTGTCTGTGGGCAGAGTTGAACCCATTACTAATACAGAGTCCATCGCTTGGGGCAGGTGGCATCAACATTTTGGCTATTAAAACAGCTCAAAGAACAGGTCATGCTTCTAGTGTAGGGCCTTGAAAGAGGCAGGAAACACAACTAGGATGAATAGCTTCAGCATCTTAATACAGAACTTGCTATGCAGTTTCCAAAACGTGGGGATCTGCACTCACTTTGCACTGACATACTTCCAGAGAGACCCATTTCCCATGCAGCCGGAAATCCTTCTCTTAAAGCATCCTTCTCTTAAAGCACTGCTGGGTCTCAGCTCCGCCCATCAGTGCTCTCACTGCTGGTGGGATATGGAAGTGCAAGCACTGCTCTACTGTAGCAATCCTTCTTCACAGTATGTATTCTAGATGTTACAGTAAAATGGAAACAGCTGAGAAAGCTCCTGTTTTACAGGACAGTGGTGTTAAGCTTTTGCTGCTAATTACTGTTTCTTAAACAGAATGATGTTGACTGAAAATCCCCTGAACATTTTCACCAGGAGTCATTTAGAGGAAGAAACATGCCTAAACAGCTCGTACACCCCCCTGGGGCAGGCTAGAGTTATATCACATGAAGAAAAGGAAGCATGGCCAGCACAGATCCCTGAGACCACAAGCACCCTCTCTACCTGGTAAAGGCTGTGTCTTCTAACAGACAGACCTGCAGATGCTCAAATCTAAGTCACGGTGCACTGGCAGTCCACACTGAACACAGCAAGGGCATGTTCTTAATCTCACCATTGCCCCACTCCGGCTAGCAGAAGGGAAAAAAATAAAATCCTTCCACAGCCACACTGTGAGTACTCACAGCAGTGTGCAGTCAATCAAAGGTCCTTCATCGTGGCACCCGATTCCCACCGCCACCATTCCCTGCAGCTTTACCCTGTACTAGTCCTTTGTTCTGCACCATCTTACACAGCAGTAAGCCCAGGGAATTCAAGTCCTGCATTTCTCAGGCTGCGGGACCCACCGACCCAGCGATACTTCAGCATTTAACGAGCTGCCTTCTCCTTTGACAAGCATGTCTCCAGACAGGACAGTTTTGACTAGAGCAAATATATTCCACACGTGTTTCTGATTAGGATCCACCCTGTTGTCCCAATATATTGCCTGCATTGCTTTATATCATGTTATACAGGGTCAGCCCCTAGATCCACATGTAACATGACATAATCATCAATGACAGGGTGCAAAGCCCCAGGCAACGCAGAAAGAGAGGCCCATGCCGGTCAGATCAGATGTCCATGGGCAGCTGCACGCTTGTCACCTAGGTGACACACAAATAACATGTCCTGTCAAGTTCCTGCCTGTAACCAAAGCAGAGTTTTGACTACATCTTGTTAAATTGTTTGTTCTTCCATTAATAGCCAGCACAGCCAGAGGGCCAGGATGGCCACACAGCACTTCCAAGAGATGCGTCTGTGTCACGGCATCCCAATTCACAGAGCCTGCAGGCATGCCAAGGTGCTGTGGGACATGGCAGTCACTAAAAACTCGCTGTTATCTGCAAGTCACCGGGGCCGAGCTGGTACAGGCTAGCACCAGTGCCAATGGTGATGCTGAGGAAATCTGTGGGCTTTCTCTTTTCCTGCAAATATGCAGGGTTAAGGCTTCTCCCCCTGGGGGAAAAGGAAGAATCCTCATTATCCAGATAAGGCTGTGATCCCTGTCCTGTTAAAACCATGAGCAGTTTGGTGGCCAAGAGCCTTCAGAGATGAAGGTTTGCAGCCTTTTCTGCCACACACACAGTACTCTCTGTCCCTGCCATCTGCCTTGGCAGCAGCATCTGAACTGCCCTTGCTGGGGTGTTTTTTCTCTCCTCATTTTGCAGTGTGTTGGCAGACATCTGCTGAGAGAGGCTGACCCACATGTAAGGGGTTACTTTTACCTACGCTTCTATGGAAGCAACAGTCTAAGTACTAGTTTAGGCTGCACTGACTGCATATTGCCTGAAGAAAGCTGTGTATTACATGATTTCTAACATCAATTCACTTGCTCTATCAATTTCCATCCCACAGATGGGAAATCCGAGGTACCAAACAATTCTGGGACGCGACTCAGGTGCCCCAGAGAGACGTGCCTGCCTTCACAGCTTCCTGCCTCATCCTAAACGTTGCCAGTGCTACCTCCACCAACTCTGCACACCAAAGCCAGAAACCACGGGCTTCCTGCAGCAGTGGAAATGCTAAAAATGAACTGAACCCACCCCAGCACAGGGGGCTGGCCAAGGCCAGTCTGCAGAACAACATCAAAGGAGTTATCAGGGTGGAAGAACAACACAAGGGACTGAAGCAGGTGATCCAACTCCAACTGGGCTACAGGGCTCGGGAAACTGCCCCGCCAGTCCTGCTTTCCAGCATGGGTCGTCTCTGTGGTGGGGGACATTTTTGCTTTCTTTTCTGTACCGCGGTGCTCAGCTGCCCCTGCATTTTGCAGGTGCACTCAGCTGAGACCCGTCCCAGAGCCCTGCATTCAGAGCAGATAAAAGCTCATGCCTCCCCCTGTGCCCATGTGTCACGACAGCGTCAGCCCGTGTCACAGCGCGGACGTGAGCTGCAACAAGGCCCCTGCACAGCCCCCACCACAGCCCCAGCCTGCCAGACGCTGAAGGGAGGCCTAAAAACACGGCCGAACAGGGCACCTCTGCGCTGCACCGACAGCCCAACGCAGGCTTTATCCTTCGTCATTCACAACATCTTGCCTGCAAAAAAGCTCTGGAAACAGTGCATTTGACTTGCTCAAAACAAAGGCATTTCTCTAAACATCTTCAGGATGGAAGGCTTCTTCGAGGCTTACACAAGCATGACTGTAATCATAATTTGGACTGTACCCTTTCCCCCTCAGGGCCAGACAAGCTGTCTGCTGTACATTCGACTAACACAGGGGTATTTGGATTTCTGGTAACCCACCACCTGGTAGCTGTGGAAGTGATCCCATTTCCTTACATTTATTACTTGCTATTCACTTTAAAAAAAAAAAAAAAAGAATTCTAGTCATCTAGTCAGATGAGGTGCTTCAGAGAACTTCCTAGCAGTCAAAAAATGCTGCTAAAAATGCTAAAAGGTTCTTGGCTGTGTCCTGTCAAGCCAAATCCAAGCCTCATCAGTTTTCGACAAGTCTCTGAAAACACCTTCAATTGATATGAAATCAAACAGACAAGGACGCTCTGCTGGAGCCAGTCAGTTTTGCTGCGGGTAAAACACAACCGGCTCTAATACACAACTGTGCTCCCCAGCCAGCAGAGCTATTCTGGAGTCACACAACCCAGTGCACACACAAACGCGTTATCCCCCATTAGGCCGGTCTTTTTGTAAAATTATGGCTACACATGACACAGACATGAGAGATGGGGTTAGGAGCTGGCTGCTACGTTGGCAGTGTGTTTGTAAGAGGCCCAATCCAACGTCTGTCCTCCTGTGCATGCTCCACAAATGCCTCCTTCCCACCTGGCTCCATCCTGCAAACACACAGATCAAACAGGCCTACTTGGGCCAAAGCAAACTTGGAGCATGGCAAGGCAGGGGGACCCAGCTTGTCAGCAAGGGCTCACCAGCACTCAAGCACAACAGCATCCCAATTCCTGCCAGCCCAGCACGTCCCATACCCGCAGCCGCTGCGCAAACCCAGAGCCCCCTCTGGAAAGACATACCTTGCTAGGGAGCCCTCACAAGCCCTCCCAGCTAAGCAGAGGCAGAGGCCAGCAGGAAGGGCTACCATATCCAGGAGCCTCCAGATGCAAGCAGAGCAGATCAGGAGGGCACATGCATGTGCTCAGGGCTGTGAGTCTGGGACAACCCCTCCCTATGGAGCCCCCTGCCCCTTCCCACTATGTGTGTGGGCCAGAGCAGAGCAGAGCAAGGAGACAGACAGACAGACAACCCCCTACCCCAACCACACAGCAGCCTGAACAGCCAGCCATGTGCTGCAGGGCAATTAAGTTCCTCATTATCTGTAATTAGCAGGCACCTGACACCCTTTGACAGAAGGCCAGCAGCAGAGGGGCCTCTGCCTGGCAGGAGAGGGCCAGTGGGAAGCAAACTTCTGTGGCTGGCTTTATCGGCCCCTCTTTCTCCAAGCTCCCCCGCCTGTGCTGGAGAGGCACGAGAGGCAGCACCTGTGAACACGAGCCCGATGAACAGCCCCGCGGATTTCATCAGCCTGGGGGTCAGGCCTTCGCTGCACAGGCTGGAAATAACAGCCCCAGAGAGCTGAGCCTTGGGCTGAGCTGCAGCCACTGCCACGAGCCGCTTTGCTGCGTCTGCATGCTGTCAACAGAGCCAACAGCAATTCCCGTTAAGTATCCCAACCCTCCTGCCTGCTGCTTCTGCTCTCTGCAAATGTAAAAGCCAACATTACAAAAGCATCCTTCCCTGGGTGAGGTCTCCTGCCATCCCTCTCACACAAACTCTTTATGCAGCAGGAATTGTGCCTCATGTCCCCGTGGGCAGGGAGACCAGCCGACACTCTCCTCTGCAGTCAGACACATCATCCATCGCACTCCTGGTCCTCAGTGAACCAGGAGAGCCAGGCAATAGCATCTTTGCAACTCCATTGCCAGAAGGAAGCCCACCCCTAAGTGGCCCGAACCACTTGGTACAAGTTTGGTGAGAAATCAGCAGCCACAGTTTCTGCCTGGGGTTTCCGTGCTCTTGCCAAGCTGGCGTGGCTGCGTGCAGCGAGTGCGCTGGGATGCAAGGGGCAGGCGGCAGGGCAGCAGGCACCTCAGGTGGCTCCGCCAGGGCTGCTGGAACAGTGTTTGTTGAACAGTCAGCGAGACAAATGTTCGCTCTGCCTTTTGCAGCGGAAAGGCTTTGGAAGGGCCTCTTGAAAGCCTGCCCCGTCAGCCACCAACCTGTTTATTGTACGCGCACATCTTTTGATTAGTTCTTAAGCACCTGGCCTTCACTTTGCAGCATGAGAGCTTCCTGCAAGCCTTCACACATCTATCTTCGGAGATAAATGTGAGGGAAGGGGAGAGAGTAACTCACGGACAGAGCAGGTCTCTTAAATCCTCAGCTAACTGTTAAATCCCTCCCGTGCTTAGTGGTCTCCAACTGGCTCTTTTGGCCATTCATTATTTATAGCATGTGTCTGGCTGTATGGTGTTTCATTAGCTCTGGAGGAGGACAGCAAACGCAGGAGTCCCATGCTCTGTGTCCTTAGCCTCAGAGACTCTGCAGGACTTCAGACTCTTTGGAGCTAATCCCGTGCTCTTTTAGCTCACTTGCAGAATTACTCTTTCTAAGAGGGGAAAGGATCAGTCAATATGATCTATAGGGCCTATATTTTCACTCTGTTGCTGTCATATTGAGCCTGCAAGCTGAATGCAAAGAAAAGCTTACAGAGAGCAACCTACTGCAACAATATGATAATGCCTTATTTATAGTTCAAATTTAATCTTCACTGTCACAGCTGTGGTTCTTGCTGTGACACCACCAGAGCAAAAACCCTTCACAACTGGGTAAGCTCTTCCCATGAAGGCACCTACCAGTCTGAGCAAGGTTCCTCTTGTTTTTTCTTGATGAGCCTTCTGAGCTCTCTAATTCTTATACTGCATAAAAAGCAATCAGAAACTCTCCAATCATTTTTTTTTGGAGTGTGTGTGTGTGACTTTCCACTGCATCCTCTCTAATTTTTCTGCTTCTTTAAAAGCATGCCCTATTTTAAAATGTCCACAATAAGGGTTTGGAAGGGGATGTATTATCTTTTATTAGTCTAAATGATAGAGTTGGAAAAACTAGGCAAGTCTTCAGTTACTGAAGACTTTTGCCTAATGAAAGATACTGCTTTTCTCTGGCGTCCCTGCCTTGCTTGTAAGCCTTAAACTGCCTTAGCTTCAGCAATTTCAGTACCACAAAGAAAGCACAGAAATCTTAGACAGGCTGGACATTTAATCTGTACTGCCACAAAACAGCATTATTACAACAACTGCACTGCCTGGGCTGGTTTGTTGTTGCAGGATAGCTCACCAGTACTAGGCAGCTCCTATTACTTAAACATAAATCACCACTAAAACCACTTGTTTGAGTTCAAAACCAACAATGGCATGCCTGAATTGCAATAAATTGGTTACCCAGGATAGCACAGAGAATCACCAAAAAGTACATTAAGTCAAAGGGGATATAGTAAATGTTTTGATAAGCTGTTGTCAGAGCACAAGGGAGCTACTTTTAAGCTATACCTTTTATCTCTGTCTTGCTACAGATAATGGCTGAGCTCCCTCAGCCTCTTCCTGATTTGTCTTCTCCTCGGCCTTTGAAAGTCAGGATTGGGGTAAAACATCCTCCCACCTTCAGGCAGGCTTTGAGGTACAGCTGCCCAGGATGTCCAGCAGTTCCCTCAGCTGAGAGCCTCCAGTCCTCTTCCCCCAGCAGCTAATGCAGTACCTGGGGAGCATCCTAGTACCAAAATATCACATGTACAGAAACAAAAAAAAAATAACATCAACACAAACATTTCAAGAAAGCATCACTCCTAAAGAGAATGAGGCAGACTGTAAATCTATCCAGCTCAGCCCATGGCTCAGCCTCCCCTGCAGCTGGGAAGGTCTCTCTCTTCAGATTCCCTCCATCCGTCTTTTCGGCATTGGCCTGTCACCACAGAAAGCTGCTGACAGATGGCCCCGATTCAGGCAGCCACGCAGGAAATCCCCATAACCCATTATCACTGTGCAGGAATTCATCTCGCAGCCAGGCATCCCTGCCTACCAGTGTCTGCAGCTTAATACACTGAAGTCTCATCATCATTATAGTTGCATCTTATTTATCCAGTTAAAAGAGAAAATCAGCAGCAGCATGAAGCATGTGCTGCCTGGTTCAATAACTCTAGCAGCAGCTGCTTGTGCCGGAGGGCTGGGAATGGTTTGTTCTTTTTCTCAGAAAAAAATAGACTTCAGAGAAGGCTGTAAAGTTGCAATCAGACTAGTCCTGCCCTGTGGTCCTTCTTGCCCAGCAGCTTTCTCCTAAGAGCAGCCTGGGGCTGGTGAAGCAGCTGTGAGATAACCCCTTTGCAGGTCTCACCCTGTCGGAAGGATTTCTCTACCTGTCCCCATGGCTGTCCATCAGACTGGCACAAATACAGCCCTGGCCCCTGCAGGTGCCCTGCCACCAGCGTACCGGGACGCCTGTTGCCATTTCTGCTCCTGCACAGCCAGGGGCTGTGCCAACACAAAAGCCGTCACATTCTCCACACTAAAACTGAGTCGATATATCTACTTTGGCTTAAAACAAAATTACAGATTTGCAGCATTATACTGAGCAAACTTTTAGGAGGAAGCAGGGACACCGAGAGTGGCCTACTGAAAAACAACATCTTAGGTTCCAATGAGTGAAAAAATTATATTCTGGATCGATTATTGTCATGGTGCCCCCAAACCCACATCGTTAGACCTGTTAGGGAAAGGATGTTTATTTTATGGTTAAAGAAAGATACCAGGAGACACAAAAAGCTATTTGAGACATTAAATGAAAGCATTCCTGAATGGTGAAAACCATTGTGTACAGAAAGGGCACAGAGAAGGAGCCTTTGAGAAACCTGAATAAGAAAATAAATCTCCCTTTATTTGCCTTGGAGAGTCTGTTTTTTTGATGTCAGCTCAACATTTCTTTGAAACCTTTACCATCAAGTTGCATAGTGCAAAAGGGAAACAGAGATGTTTATTTATCAGCAGAGAATCACAGGCCAGTCTCTGCCCAAGACACGCTCTGTCCTCTTTACAACTGATGCGATGGCAAATACATCTCCTACCACGGTATTTCCCAGGATGAGGAGCCCCAGCAGCAGTGTGCAAACCCCATCTGGATCTGGGGCACTCAGGGGGACAGTGGGAAAGTATTCACAGCAAAGGTTGAAATGGCTTGAAAGTGCATGTGTCATATTCTGTTCTTTATGAACATAGAAATATCCATTTTTTTCCTGTTCATTCCCCAGGATGGTGGGAAAAATCACTATGTTTCCTGAATGAGTGAGTGGGAAAAAGACCATTTGCAGTAAAAAGTGAGCTTGTAATGCAAAACTAAAAAGACAAGCTTAAGGTTTTTCACGTATACTTTCAGTGCAAAAGCAGCCGTCCTGTTAAATTCCTTGGTAATTTCATAATGTTAAATTCACCCAACACAAAAGCCCTAAAAAAGGTGTTAACTCCTTGACTATCAAGGGGCTACAGCCTATGACAACCTCAGTATTTTCACTCCTCAGCTGCTAGCCCCAGCCCTAGCACCCTCGCCACTCGTCAGCCACACAAAAAATCCAGCTCCCACCACGTAAGAGCACAGAGCTGCAGCCCGAAGCCTGAAGCACAGGCTGCAGACTGTGAGGGAGCAAATCCATCCCTCCAGCAGGTGCTGGCTCACCTGAGACCAGATCTTACGTGGCTTCAGGCTGACCTTGTGTGCTGAAGCAGGAAAGCCCTGGTTCATTTTCCCCACTGTCACAAGCCTTAATGCCTTCAGCCAGCTTCTTGCTTTCGGAGGAAACCAAGATACACAGTCTATGAGCTCAAAATGTTTTGTGCAGGTGATCTCTAAAATGAGAGCTAAATACCTCCCCCCTAGGATGACCTATTAATATTCATCCAGCCCCTGAGCAAATAAATGAATGTACTTCTACTATTTGTATGGCTAAATATTTCTAATTAAGGGTGTTACGAACAATGCATAATATGTTTGCTTTGGAGAGAGGCTAAGGATTTAAAGCCCATGTTAGAAACATTAGCTGCTGTCACTAATGTGACTTGCTGACTCGACCATTTATTTTTTCTGATTTTTTTCTCCCCATTTGCTCCAATTTTTCAATTAAAACTTAATTGCCTGCCCAATCACTCACTGCTATACTGATAGGGAGATCATAGGCTATCGTAAAACATTATCTCATATTTCTCTCTGGCAACACAGAGAAAAGGTCACTTATAGTACTGGCCTACATGCTAAGCCACATTTTTATTGCAGCTTGTGTCTTGTGGCTTAAGCACTTATTTTAAGAATGCGCATTGGGTGCTGGATGGTGTGTTTAAGTCCCCTCTTTCTTCATCTTTGCCTGTGTGTCTTCAAGGGAGCTGCATTGCCATCCCATCGGCAGAAATCGGGATCCAGCTCCTGGTGACATACTTCTTGTACCTTCCTCTGACTTGGGTATGTTGATCTGTTTTTATGGCTTGTTTCCATATGTTAGGTAATCTGTGGACATGTGAGATTAGCAAAAAGCAGCAGAGCTGTGTCCCATCTAAGCAACTCTTGAGTGGAAAGAAATATCCGCAAAGATCATTACTTTGCGAATGAAAGCTGGCTGAGCACGGCCAGCACGCAACCTTACCTGCCGGGCACAACAACAGCCCGGTGCTATTGCATTCATTTCCTTAAATAAGCCTGTAGCTCTAAAATGAGCAAGTACTTGTTTAAACTTGTAACCAGAGCAGTGGCTGGAGGGAAGCTATAAAGGGAGTTTGTATATATGTGCAATGATAGCAGCAAGAGAAGAGATTAGATAAACAGAAGATCATTTACAGCATCATGTGCCTCACAAACCTCTGCTGGCAGGAGATGTATTACACCCACTCCAAAACAATTAGCTGGCCTGACAAGCTGGGAATATTCACTGGGGGTAGGTAGCAAGGGTGATTTGTCTTTGAGACCCCTAGGCTATCAGAAGAGCAGAGGCCAGGGTTTTGCTGGACTCTTTTATGGCCAGCTGTTTATTTTTAAGGATTAATTTATTCTTCCTGGTGGGTTTGCTGCAGTTGCCATGCTAAAAGGGCTGTTGTGAGCATCATATTCTTATGGGAGCAGCCAGGGAGAAAAAGGAATTTAGTTTCCTTGGTTTACGAAGTGTGTGGAGGTCTGCAGCTTGGATATACCTTGCACAGACAGAGCAAGAGAGCCTGGTAACAACATGGCTATTTTCTGCACAGTCACATGGGGTCGAAGTGACCATACCTGAGCAGGCTTTTCACTCCCCCATGTCCAAAAGGAAGCATCAAATCCTCCTGAAAGATTTTCACTTTGTACTGCTGTAAATGCAGAGAACTATTCACTTGCAAGGAACTTTTCTCCTAAGGTGCTAGGGAATTGGCTCAATGCTTTCCAATAGGACGGGGAAAATTCCCCATTCATCTTCGTTTTCGGGGTGGCAAATTTTACAGAAGCAGCACAAGGGTCCTGAGCAGGGTGAGGCAGGAGAAGTGTGAGGAACTGGTAGAGCTTGGGGGCCCTAGGGGAGGTTTCAGAGTAACTCTGTGCTCTATCAGCTCTCCCCTATTCCACTCAACGCTAAGAGCAGCCAGCCCTACTGAGCCCTTGCTACTCTCACCCATTGCAACTGCCACATGCCTGGGAAAACCCCATGCAACAGAGAACTACCCAAACTATATGACAAAGGGTACAGAGCTCAGTGAGCCTGCTTTGCTCTGCAGAAGACTGCAGACCTGCTGGCAGAGCCTTGGAGGCCTGGTGCCCACCACCCAGGAATAGTCCTGGTTAGCTGCTGGGGGAATCGGCGAGGCAGCTAACGTGAACTACAGATTCACAAGTACAGCTGCTCCGTATCTTGGTGAAAAATATGACTTGTCATCCCTTCTTACAGATAGTGGACTGTTTTCATCCGGATCCTTTTGGCATTCCTGAGGATTGCCCAGATAGCCGGATGAAAAATGTTTACAACCACTTTCTGTATCTGATGCTTTTCCTCATTTGAGCCTGGTCTCGTAGAGCCCATGGCATCGTGCCTATTCCTGATTGGAAGGCTGAAAGATTTTTAAAAGAAGAAAAGTAAACAGCAGATAATATAACCTTTCTGCCAGGTGGTGTTAGCGGTAGGAATAGGCAGACTCAGACAGTGTCTAGAGTTTCCATTTAATATAACTAAAATAAATGGTTCTAGCCTCCACCTAATACCTTACCCTCTAGAGTTTTAGGAATGCAGGCTGTAAATCCCTGATCACCTTTAATACATATTATTTTCTGAGCCCAGAGTTTATGTTAGTCATCGACTAACTATGAACTAAAACCCTTGTGAGAACTTCAACATTTTTGGTGAGAGTCCCCCTAGAGCTCACCTGTCAGAGCCGAGTGGCACTGCCTTCAAATAGCAGTGAGGCACCTTAGCTACTGCCCTTCCCATGCAGCTCTGCCTTTCTTCCCTGGTAGGACACTCAGGCCACTACTACTGCCTAGCAGAGCCCATCTTAGTAAAAGAAATAGAAATGTAATAGAAAAAAGATCATACGCAACGTTGTCCTTCAAAACAGACTTGTGACTTGTCCATGGTCGTGATGCTGGCCAATGAGGTAGCCATCTAGTGCGGCTGCTAGTCCCACCACTCTCATTGAGGTTTCCCATAGCCCTCTGTAAGAGCTTGGCTAATAGGCACGCAGTGGAGAAAGCACATTTTTTGGCTGAGAAATTACGTAAAGATCTCACTGCTTGGCAAGCTGTGCTCCTTTATGAGCACCCAGACAGAGGGACCTGGGAGAGACATATCTCCCACGTAAAGAAGAACAACAGGGACTGTGGTGCTTGATGATGACCTCCCTAAGCCCAACAGTACCCAGCAGCAATGTAACAGTGTTTGGGGCCCTGTCACCATGGAGGAGAGCACAAGCATCCATTCCTGAGAAGGTCTTACCACACAGAGGAGTTTTAGCTGGGAACCAGAAAGTCTCACTGTGGTTTGGGAAAGGATTTTCCTTCACTACCCTCATTCCAGAGCTACAGGCAATCTTTTAGATAGGCTGGATCCATGCCACGGCGTGCCTTGAAGATTTAGTCTGAAACTTGTACTTGATTCTCATGAGGAAAGTTACCCAAATAAGGCCTGTGTCTGGTGTGCCGCAGCCTTGAATTTCTGTATCATAAGTGGCTGTCATCCTGACAAAAATGGAAAGGTAGCCTTGTCTACACGTTAAATATCATGGGAAAAAATTCTAAACTTTCCTCCTTCCCTAATCTACCACCAGGCAATATTTTTCAACAGTTAATGAGATAATGACAGAAAATCCAATAATAGGTCAACAATCTTATGTGCTGTTCCAGACTGAAGGCTTTTTTTTTTTTTCCATGGACCAAACTCATATTCAGCATTCATCATTAAGAAGGAATATTGTCTATGGCATCTCAATAGCAAACTTTGCAAGGAAACTGCCAGGAGTGAGTGGGCTTTCGATAGTGACCTCTCATCTCCCTTCAGTGAGTGGAATAGATCAAATCTGTTTCCAAAAGCACTAAGCCACCTCGTAGATCCCAAAGCTTAGAGGTGCTTTCTGAGTCTGAGCAGCTGGTTTCCTTTAATCCAAGACAGAACAGAAGAAGATCCTGTTCTACTGGATCACCAGATGAGCCAAAGCAGAGGTTGCCTCTGTCCTTGATCAGGCTGTCACTGTCTTCTCTAGTGCCTTAGCCAGAGCCAACCTGGTTTTCACACACGGGGCTTCTGCCGTGGGTAGAGGATCCAAAATCACTCCAGGCCGTTAGATCCTGTGCCCACGAAGAACATAACAATATTTGAGGTGACTGTTTGAAGGAAAGCATCTCCTCTGGGCACCTGTACACAGGTTCACTGGTGTTGGAATCCCATGGTTTGAAACATACACCTGCTACTTGAGGTCCTTAATGCCTCATGGAGGCTCATTGCCTCACATTCAGCTATGACACCGATTTGGCTGTTGTGCTACCTTAGTGAAGTTAGAGCAGTAGTCACAGTGCTGGGCTTACTGAATTTTGCACATGTATGTTTATTCCTTCATAAAATCCTCTGAAATCTCTCATAAAAAGATCTTTGCTGCTTCTTGCATTTGCAGCAGGACTGGTAACTCAGAGAGCAAAGATATTCAACTAAAGTATTTAAAAGCACTTTAAAAGCTCGATTTCCGAACTAATGTCTCTGTCCATCCACCTCAGAGACCCCAGCAGACAGAGGAAGGGACGGGATGGCTGTGCTCTTCTGCCCAGGGTTGCAGAGGAAGAACTCTGCAGCATTCGGTACCCTCTGGCATTTCTGGGGCTGGAGGCTTCATGCCCAGACGTACTGCACTGCTGGCAAGCAATACAAGCATTCATAGGGCCATGGCTTCACTTGTGAGGATACAGCTCAGCAACACCCACAGAGCAAAAGGAGCTTTAAAAAGGCAAAGAACAGTTTGTTCCCCAGGAAGGGTTCCTTCAAAGACTTTTAAGCATCTGAGTCCTATTTTCTATAGATGATTCAGACCTTAAAATAGTGGCATCTGGGGAGTAACAAAATACATCCACTTATGGATCTGCAAAAGTTTGGGTCAGGAGTTCAGACCGTTGGAAAAATACCTTCTCCCTGGGAGGAAAAGGAAAACCCAGAGACCCCAGTGATTTTGGGATAGAGGCTGGATAGCCCGTATTTCTTTGGAGGCTCAGTCAGCTCTTTAATTTATACAGCCACACTTTACCACACGTGTAAGATGTACCTCCCTGGTATATTCTCCTTCCTGGCCTTTCAAGTGCAGGATCTCACCTGCCTGCGTGTCCCTGAGTGATGCTCAGTGGAAAATAACCCTTGCAATGCCAAACAGATGTGAAAACACATCTGGGGAGGAATGTATGGCGGGACCCATCTGTCATCACCCCTTTCACCACCTCCTCTCCTCACCTTTCATCCGGTGCCCACCTCTGCCAGCTATGGCCAGAGGAGCTAGGTGAAATGCGAGACAAAGCCCCGTTACCCTGACCTCCATTTCTGCAGGGTGAGCTCGCCACTGGCCTATGCCTAGTCGTCTGAAATTCAGCTTTGCTTCACTGAACATTTGTTTTAAGGTGGAAGAAAAGTGCTTGGGTATTTTGGGCAGGTTGCTGTTGAAGAGTTGGTCCGCCTTAACAAAGATCGTAAAGATGAAATTTCATTTGTACTTATAAAGAAAAAGCACAGTCGCTACCACCACCACCCACACATGTAGCCAGTCTAAGAGATTGCTGCCTTTATTCCCAGCTGCCCACATTTTTTTCATTTCATTTTCTCTTTCCTGACCTGCTCAGAAATAAGCTAAACACTTCTAAACAAACAGTGGTTGGCATTTTTTTTGCTTTGTTTTTAATTTTTTATGTCAGAGGAAAATGCTTTTTTTCAAACAGATGTTTTTCCTCTGAGATGTTTTATATCAAGAAAATTTATGTAGCAAAATAAACACAGCCCTTATTACAGTGATTATCAGAACTTTGTTTGATGGAAATTTAAATGCAGGTAAAAACTAATAAAAAGTATATGATGGGTTTCTGGTTTAGAAAATAACAACCACACACACTCCCTCCCCAGAAGTACAAGAAACTTACAGAGGATCCCTAAGGACTTTTTAAAAATACAGAGATAGTCAACATTTCTCAGTGGAGGTTAAAAATAAGATCACTCTGAAACCGAGTAACACCATCTTCAGCTTCTTTTAAGAAGTTCTTTGTTCTTCTTCATCCATTTTGCTACATGATAAATTCCATTTTCTATAAGTAATTGAACAGTTACAGTAACTAAAACTCCCCTACAATCTTCTTAAATTATCGGCATTTCTCTGCAAATGCTTTGAAAGTCTCTGACTTCCAATGCTCTCAAAACAAAGACCAATTCTCTCTATCCCATTCTTCAGTGCCAGAGGGAGGGAAAGCACATTCCTGTTGCCCATACTGAGAAAAGAGAGGCATTGATTTGCTTCCTGCGACTATCAGAGCAGCCCCATTGCCCTAGAATCATTCCTAAATTTTTAACACCACAAAAGGAGAGTTACACTCTTCTTCACACGCAGTCATTTGCTTCTCTCTAGAAGTCCCCAGTGTCACTCTGGGGATTTGACTCACTTTGCTGCCACCCTCCCGAAGTACCCGCTGTTAACAGATGGATGGCTCCAGCATGCCCTGCTGGCTCCAAAGCTGAGCCTGGAAGATGTGACCCTGAAAGTGCACAGCTTGCTACTCAGAGACAGGCTGTCCACAGATGGGAAAATGCTGAAGAGACCCCAACAGCAGCTGCAGCACTGGCTGGGGGCAAAGGGCCTTGGACCACCAGCACCACTGGGGAGCTGCAGGAGAGCAGTCTGTCCTTGGAGAAAGGGGCTCTTCCAACAGCAAGAGCCATTGCATCAGAGCTGGACTTGCATTAAATGCAGAAGGTGCAAAGACGTGCACAGCTGTGAGCCCAGCCAGGCTTTCAGATGAGCTGAGGGCCTCCACCAGGAATCTGGGGAACAGGGATAGGTACCAGGTGAGATCCTTCAGGGCAGCCTTTCTCCAAGCAAGCTCCCATTGCCCAGGACACAGCTGGCTGCCTCCATCACTGCCCCATGTGCTGGGGTGCTGCCCACCCTGTATCCTCCATCTGTGCAGAAGCAGCACATCCCACCTCTCTGCTGGCAGCCCAGGAAATCTACTCTGTTTCTGCTTCCTTCAAAACAAAATTATGGTTCAGAAGCAGGGACTGTTGATAAAAATAAGCAAAACAAATCATTACTTAATAAGAATGGGCTGGATACGATCTTACTGTTGGGGAATTTGTGGAGGAAGCTTTACTTTAGGCAATAATATGTGGTCTCTCTCTTTTTCAAGAGGCTCTTGGCGTTCTTCAGTTCTCAATTTGCCTGAAACCTGAGCCATGTTGATATGGATCTTTTAATTAGTGTCCTCTGTTGACCCGGACAAAGCATTGTGAGAAGGCTTCAAATCAATCATTCCACCACTTTGACTGAGTGCTCACCTGTTCAAAGGTTCAGTTTTGGTTGGTTTATTTTTTTGAAAAACATGCAAGCAAGCAGAAAGATGGAATATTTTGTACCGTCAGTTAGCCCTTTCAAGCAACCACTGTAAGAATGAGAGAAACGTTTGTCCTACTCACTGATCCGAAAGCTTGGAATTAAATTCCCAGAGACAATAATAATTAAAACCAGAACAAAACAAATGAAAAAAAAAAGAGAAAACACTAAAAAAGCCTATGTCTTGGTTGATTGCACTGGAATGAATTCGACCAACAGATGGTAGCTATGAAAAGTAAGATGGGTCACTTTCCCAGCCATGTAAACAGAATGAAAACACTATAACACATCTGCCATTTAAAAATATTATGAGTCCTGCTCTTGAGACAAGTCATATAAAAATATATTCTCAAGTCAATTGGTTTTGGCCTATATACAGTAGAAAATGCTGTGCAATGCTGCTCATCGCCGTGCTGCACTTCAGCTGCCACAGTCTCCTCAGAGGAGGGAAGAGCATTCATGTCCTTAATGCAGAGGGTCCCATGAATGAACCCCCAGGTATCCTCCCTGCCATCTCCACCAGCCCTGACCCCCAGCCAGGTGGAAGGTATGAGTGGCCCACAGTGCCAGGGGAAACCACAGAAGGGGGATCAGCTACCAGCTGTAGTGAGCAGCACGCATCCACTGCCCGTGGGGTGAGGGGAACCACAGCATCTCCAGCACGGCACTTGCAGATGATTGGCAGTTCTCTGCCTGCTGGCCCCCAGCCATGCTGGCAAAGCACTTGGTTCCCTTCATGTGCAAGGGCAGCATGGGGACAACACGTGCCCTCCAACACAGCCCCAGTTTCAGAGACAGCATAGGGACAACCTATGCAACATGAGTGATTCTGAAGAAGCATCCCAGAACCAGGCTGCGTTTTGCTGTGAGTTGGTTTCCCCATCTGTAAGCATGCTAGAGCATTCACACCGCAAGGTGCTCTGCGAGGTGCAGAGATTTTCGCAACTGCCTTTGATATAGCTAATGGTGATGAGCTGAGCCAGGAACCTGGTGGGGTCGGGTTGTGTTGCCATGCACGCTGTCTCTAGTGGAACCAAGGCAGAGGCTGTAAATGTCAGGAATCTGTCTGCCAAATACAGCATCATCTGTCAGCAAAGCCTGCCAGCGTGATGGCTGTGATGGGGAGAGGTAGTTAGGTGAGAGATTGCTCACTGAATCAGAATGATTTATCTTGGGTTTTATGGACATCCCCAGCCAGCCAAGGAAGAAACAATCAGCTTGGAAGGACATGCACAATTTGTAGGGATGCAACAAGAGCACCATAGCTACAGCACTGGCTGCGCAGTGTGAGCTGCAGAGAGGTTTGCCAGTACCGATGAGCACGGCAGCAATTTGTGCACCGACACCTCTCACCTGCCTCACAGCTCCGTCTGCACAGTGTCACCTCCCCGGGACACAGTGCCGCTGGAACC
This sequence comes from Anser anser, assembly GCF_964211835.1. Lineage (NCBI taxonomy): Eukaryota > Metazoa > Chordata > Aves > Anseriformes > Anatidae > Anser > Anser anser. Next base: position 23,445,745 of record NC_139727.1, read on the forward strand.
AGGACTGCTGACTACGTGGTTTTTGCAGCTCACATGAGATTGCCCTGAAAAGCCTCATCTTCTGGTGGGGATGTGTTCTTTTTGTCTTCGTTGTTTTTATTTTCTCTCCAAAACTGCTTCACTCAGTGAGTCTGAATTTAATAAATTTCCTGCAGCAGCCAAACTCCTTTCCAGTCTAGGGGAACACATATACACATGCTTTCCTGAATGCCTATCTCCCAAGCTGGCTTGGACACCACTGATGAAAGTGAAGCCCTACATGTAAACTCAGTCCTCAGATGAGTGCACCTCGGAGCTGTGCTTCCTTTCCTCTTTTCCTTTCCCCACCCACACTGTCACACACACATTTTCCAGAAGGAGCTGTGTTTCTCATCCCATCGCCTTGCAGCACCACGGCAGCTCCTTGCACAAGTGCCAGTACAGGAGCCCACGTTTACAATCTATCACTTCTCCCAATCCCATCCACTACCAGAGCAGCAGAGGGTCAGGGTACACCAGTATTTCTCAGCTCTGTCCTTCCTTAGACTCTAAACAGGGTCAGACTCCAGGAGGCAGCTGCCCTGCCTGGCCTCTATCCAGCCTCCAGGTTTTACAAGTAGGAAGAGATTCTTCTCCGATAAACTGCCAGAGGTAACTCCAGTCCCTTTTTCTCATAGATCTGCCAGGTTTTCCCAGCTGTTCTCAGTGGATGTGAGTGCCATTCCCTGTTAAGGAATACACATCTCTTTCTGTCTGCAGGATCCATAGGTCTTCAAGTCTAGAAGAAAATGTTACAATCTAGTGTCTGGCATCGCACTGGTCAGAGATCATTATTCCCTGTGGTGGGACGAACCCATCCTTCTGCTGAGGAAAGCTGCAATTTAGAGACACCTGGTCTTGATTTAAAGACTACATGTGATAGAGAAGCCTGTAGAGCCTCCAGTAAATTATTTCAGTAGTTAATTCTCTTAACTGACAAAAAATCTGCACCTTATTTCCACACTGAATTTGTCTGTCTGCAGCTTCCAGCCCCTGGATCTGCTTGGACCACACCTCCAAGAGAAGCGCTCTAGCATCCAGCTTTCTCCCTCGGCAGCTCCTGTAAACCAGGATCTGGTCACCTTTAAAGCTTTGCATGAAGCACATCTGCAAAGTCTTTTAATAAAGTGACTTAAACCCCACCCAGCCACATGCACTGCGCCAACCACAATGCAAGGCAGATGCATACATCAGGCCCAAAGCCCACTCCAGCCTGATCTCCGAAGGCGTTCAGCCACAATATTTAAGTAAAAACATAAAACCCCAGAGAGGCAGAGTGACCCCTTACCTGGGGCACCTCCCCAGTGTCACTCCCCAGGGGCTTGGAGGCGCCAAGCTGAAACTCAGAGAGGTTTATCACCTCATGTTTGCATGGGTTCCAATCTGCTTGGGCAGGTTGAGCTCACATCTACCTGCACAACGCTTCATAGGCATAAACCTGGAAAAGCATAATGCAAGAGGCCGTGGGGCAGGCTTTCCAGAAACCATCCCTTCACCCGCTTTTGTCTTCTCTTCGTAAAGCTCAGTCGAAGTCCTGCGACTTCTCACCAAGAGTCCCCAGTCACTTTCCTCTAAGCTTTCCTTGTGCAGAGCGTGACCAGGACCACGGCTTGGTACCTATCCAGTCACACCTGTACTAAATTAAACACGGGGAAAAAGCTTTTGGCTGCATTTTGGCTGTCTCCTGGACCCAAGGCTCAGCATTTCTGGCTCAGTTTACATCACCACTACAAATGCCCTAAATTGACAGTATCTGGTTTACATTTATGGCAGTTTATACAACTCCTTTGGCTGGCTTTTTGCAAAATTTCCAGTGATGTATATAGCCAAATGCCAAAAATCAGAGCAGATTATTGTGTTTTTCCCTGACAAATATCACAAGCTTCTTTCCTATGCTTACTCTTACTACAGTGGCAGATAGGCACACCAGCCACACACCAGGACCCCTTCTGTGCTTGACACTGTACAGGTACAGGAAGACAAAGCCACTGCCTCACAAGGTTATGACAGCAAACACAAGTGAGAGCCCCAGAGGAGGCAGGAGTGCTCTGGGGCGCTGCCACCTCCCAGAATGAGGCGCTGACTCCTACACAGAAAGCTGCCAGCCACAGGGATCCCCGCAGGTCACCCACACTAGAAGAGACACCTGGTAGTTTCAGATGCACTGACTGGTGAAGCCATCTTAAGAGTCTGGCCAAATTTGAAATGCACCAAGTGCTAGCAAATCTGAAATCGGCTTCACCATTAGAACGTTTGTAGGAAACTGTAAAGCAGAGCTGAACTCAGTAGCCAGCTCTGTTATGGACAAAATCAGATTCTTGCCCCAAATGACTCCAAACACATTGCTCAAAGGATCGGTCCTACTTCCCTGCACCACCACTTATCTAGTGTTAGCCTTCTCCCTTTCTAAATGAAATGTCACTCCCATTTTTTGCTGGATGTTGCTATCCATTAGCTGTACCTTCTAGTTCAGTAAATCACATAGGCTTAACTCCATTTCTTCCAGTTTACTGTCCCACATGTGCTTTGGTTTAGTTTTATTACAGGATTATTTTATCTAAGTCACTGTAAATAAAACACAGAAGAAGAGGGATGTCTCAGGTGAGGGCCGCCAGCACACTGCTCCCAGCTGCTCACCTCGATCGCCCACAGGCATCGCTCAGCCTGCTCTTGAACTGCCTGGGTCTGCACGCTGAGGCTGTGCGGTGTGCACCCACCCACCTCGACGTGTGGCAGGGGCAGCTCGGGCAGGGGAGGACCAGGCTGTCCCACCGGGATCCAGCTAGCACCTCCCAGCTTTGGAGCTGCGTGGTTAAAGCCATCCCAGGGAACTTTAGGCGCCCAGCCCGCACCTCTTGTAACCCAGTAAGGATGGCTGGCAGCGTGCCTCTGTAGTGGGAGGTGGGCTGCAAGTCAACACCTGATTACATGCTGGTAGTCCAATGCCAACATTCAACTCCTGCATATAGCCAAAGGACACACATTCGCTCGGCATGCTCTGCCAACAACACCAAGAAGATTGATGGAGCATAACGGTGTATGGAGAGCAAACCAATTCTTACCATGACATTGCTGGATTCAGCTCCACTTCTTTGCACCCATCCACCCTCAGTGAAGCAAGCAGCACAGGGGGCAGCTGGCCGTGGTACAAGCTCCTGGAGTGCAGATAGAAAGCTCTCAGCTTTCTGCAAGCATTCTTGTGGCCAGAGTTTTACTCACAGGAATATTTGCGGAGAGCATCTGAGTGTGGGGAATAGCACGAACGTGGCTTCTCAGCTTTTGTCACACTCAAATTTCAGTATTTCCCTCCTTTAATAGATTCACCAGTCTGATAAAGATGTCACAGAGAAGCAGTGGAATGTTTTCCCAGTTGCAAAATGTAAACCAGCAATACAAGTGTTTGTTATTATGCTGGTACCACTACTACAGCACCCCACATGTGCGACAGTGGAATTAAGTGGTACCTTCTGTAGTAGGCTGTCAATAGGCAGTGCTCCCTCATTATAAGACCCTGGGACTTTGCACACACTGACATTGCAATGTAAGGCTAAGGCCTAGCACAGTTTGCTGTTAGTTGCAAGGCAGGGTCCAGCTGCCTTAACCCCAGCTCTCAAACGTGCTGCTTGCCAAGGTTTAGCACCAGTCACCACGGCAAGGCTGGCTCAACCTCCCGTGCAGTTAGAATGGGCCGCCCATGCCCGTGCCTTACAGACAAAGAGGCAGCAGAAATGAATACCCTTCTGATTTCTAAGAAAGGATAGCAAAAATGAGTGAGTTTACAAACCGCCCTCTTCACTTCTCTCTTTCTAATAATCACGGCATAATCACAGACTCTGTGACCGCAGTAGCCTGTTAACACAGCAATTGCTACACACACTAGGCAAACACCAGTTAGCTTACAAACACAGAGAGGCAGAGCTGGAAACACTGCAGTGTTTAAGCTGTTTTGTTTTTAAAGTTTCTTCTGCAAGCTCGTTGCCCCTCTTCTGAGCCCAAAGAGCCCCAGTTGCTTACAGCACAAGGTAAAACTCCACTGCATGTAACAAGGAAAACTCCTGTGTAGAAAAACGGGATGGAGTATCCAATAGCTCTGGGATGATCAGAGGAGCAGATGATTACCTTAGCACCCTCAGCTACATGTGCTCACTTTAATTTGGTGAGACAAGGAGAGAGGGCTATAGAAAAAGAAATCAAATGTAAAGCAACAACTTCACAAAAAAGAAAGCTGCCATTTATTCAGTCCCATTGCTGTAATGCTGATCCTGACCTGACAAGCCTCGAGGCTGGATCATGAGATCCAGTGGCTTGGCTCTGGCAGCATGCTGCAGGGATTGCAGCTGCTTTTTAGTGCCTGGGTATCACACACAGCTCATGAGCTTTCACAGCTGTGCAACTGTGCTCTGCAGCTTCAGCCAGCAGCTATTTTGATGCTACTGTGTATCATAAGTCACCTCTACAACACCTTCCATCCTGTGTCTGCAGGTAGCACCATAATATCAAGCCTGTGTACAGTCATGGTGATTTCCAAAGGGTCACTGGAGGGCTCAGGGGCTGCAGGTATGCTTTCCCTCTCCATAGCTTAATGCTCTTTAAACTCTTCCCCAGATTTTCTCCCCAAGAGGGACAAACATCTGAACTTCAGCCCAGCAGACCAGGGGCTGTGGGGTTTGTGTCCCTGCAGCCTTCCAGGGGCACCAAGCATCCTGTCGGGGGCCCAGGGGCCGATGCAGTTGCTCAGCATGCGGCCGCACTGTCAGTCCGTTGGGACACCCCCAGCTTCTGATCCCCTTACCGCTGCACGCGCTGCCTGCACCAGCGCTCAGGAAAACCTCTGGACTACTGTTTCCCCTCCCACCTTCTGACTATCCCTGGCAAACTGCAGCATGTGGAGGTCTCCTCCCTCCTCCTCTCAGTACATGAGTGTGCTACAGCTGGTCAGCAGATTATTTTTTAATGAAAAATGGCTGTAATATAATCGCTTGCCAGAAAATCAATTTTCAGAAGCAATAGCTAATCTTTCTTCTGAAAACATCCACACCCTCTCCAATATTAGTTGTTGACTTTTCTTTTCCTTTTTTTTTTTTTAAACTCTACCCTCTTAAAGTTTTGATTGCAAAGCACACAAACTCAACATGATCCAACACTAGAAATTTGGGAAAGGAGGTTATGGCATTTTCTAATGAAAACTTTTTTTTTTTCTTTTGGGGGGGGGGTAGAAAATGTCAACAAAATAAAAGAACACTGAAATAATGTTAATAGAAAAGAACTTGCAAAACCAACACCCTCAGCACCTGGACAAGGAATACCAGATGCAGGACGGAACTGAACAGTTGGCAGAATCATGAGCCGCTCCTCCTAGTGCACATCTGCAGCGTCCTGCCTACAGCAACACCATGACTTCACAACACCAAACAGAACAAGCCCTTTATCCTACTTCAGTTCTGTACCGAATAATGAACTACACTGGATAATGAGCTACAGTCATCTCTCCACAGCTTCAAGAGGAAGCAGCTCTGAGTTTATTTGGGCCCCTACTGCCCTCAGCATGAGAGGATGTTGATCTTTGCCGAGTCCTGGGCTCCAGTCTTCATAATCTCTATGAACACCACAGTTTTCTGCTGCTACCAATTTATTTGTCTGTTTGTTTCAAGACAATATATTTCATCTGGATCTGGTTCTTTGAAACAGATTGATACAGCTTGTTGTACCAGCTGCTCATAGAGACTAAGGGCTTCAGAAATTGATGCTTAGCCCATGCTGAGTGTCTCCACTTCCCTGCTCCTGGTAGCGGGTACAAAGCTTGCAGCCTGACTGCAGACTCATTGCCTGATGACAGTGCTGAAACCCCACAGTTACAGGAAGCCCAGATGCTTCCCAAGATCTAGATGGAAGCTTCCTAACGGCAAGCGCTGGCGCCAGGGCTGCTGCCACCATTCCCCATGCTGCGGGCAGTGGCTGTGCTGCGGCTGCCATTGGGCAGCCACCGCTGCTAACCACAGAGGAAGGACACGAGGAGGTGCCCCACAGCACCAGCCTCCGGCAGCCCTGGTGCCCCTGTGCCTCCTCTGCCACACCGACCAGGCCGGCTTCCTGAGAGAGGCCCAGCTGCCAGTGAGGCCTAAGCTGAACATTAATCACTGCCACAATGGGTTTAAAAATAATTACCTTACGATGCAAGAGGCTCACTTTCCTCGGCATGCACTGTCTCACAACTCCCCCATGTACTTCTCCACTAACTCCTCTAGTGACCATGTGCCAATTCACCCCCTTTCACAGTAAGCTCCTGAAGATCTATCTTCAGGATATATCTTCACTTCTATCTAAGTGAAGTTCCCACTCATTTTCTCGTCCCCGCAGACCCCTGTATGTGTCATCAGGATACAGCACTTTGTGCAACTATGTATTTAGGTGTCACACAGAGAATAGCCCTTATGGCCCCTTGGTCATGCTGCACCAGGCAGCTGAGCCTGATCTCCACTGCAGGCCTTCTCTTCCCACCAGGGCCATAAATGTCCTCCATTTTTTCAGGAAAATAGCTGAAATTCCTCAGAATGAAGAGTCTAAACCAGGCATGAATACGTGACCCTACAAATAAACAAACTTCCACGCATATTGTTTGGCTGCCTTAATATTTCAGTCAACACAGGAACCTTCTAGTAAAGGATGGGGCAATATTTCAGACAGCAAAAGCAGACTGTTAGTCGGCAGCTGGGCAGGAAAAGGTCCCTAAAAACACAAAAGGGGCTGGAGAGTCCCATGGATGAGCTGTGCTGTAGGTGGGGAGGCACACATCCCCCTGCTTGAACTACAAATAAACAGCAGACATCGATAATAATGATGGCCTTACTCTTAGAGGGGTAATGGATGGCACTCCCACAAAGAAGGCAGGCCACCACAGTCTCAATGCTCAAGTCATGCAAATAATTCAGTCCTCAAGCAGTCAAGCTTACTGATGCACATTGGAAGTTCAGGTCAAATAAATAGGTGGTCTTTTTTTTTTTTTCTTTTTCTTCACTGCTTTGTTTGGCACTGAAGTCACTGTACTGCAGCTGTTTCCAAACCAGGCCAAACTGTTTCTCACCTGTTCTTGTGGGGAAATCCCTCTCTCCACATAGCCACAAGGACCAAAGCGGTGGCAATACCTCCTGTCAGCTGAGCCAAGGCACAAAGCAGATGCACTTCAGTGTTTTCCCAGGGGCAGGACACGGTGTGTCCTCCCCACCTCATACAGCCAAGGCCTCTCTGGCCCAAGGTCCTTCTGCACCTTCATCTCATTCATATCAGCAGAAGACGGATTGCTCCCTGTCCATCCATGACCCTCTGGCGCTGGACACCAACAGCCCTCAGGCCATTGTCCCTGAAGACACTGTCCCCAAGGGGTGTGAGTGTGGAGGGAGGACATTTTTGGAGGACCCCCTTTGTAGAGCTCCCCAAGTCAGGTGTCTCCTCTCCCACTCTCACAAGCAAGAAACAAACAGCAGGGAAAGCATGTTTGGTGTTCAGGGAGCAAGCAGTACCTCCACCCTAGGGAGCTGCTATGCTGCACTGACCAAGTGCATTGCTGTTCACCCCAACTGCCCACCAGAGATGGGAGCAGGGACTATGGCACAGGGAAAAGTGGACAGGCCCACCCAGCCCCCTGAGGAGCCCCTGGGGCAGTGGCTGTGCAGGAGCAGAAGATGACCAGAGCAGCAGCAGCATGGTGCTGACATCTGGGCCCAAGCGGGGGGCCAAGCTCCACGGGGTGCGGCGTGGGGCCAGGCTCTGCCTTGGCAGCAGACAGGCAAAGGCACATCTGTGATCTATTTCTTGTGCTAACAAGGATTCCCCGCATGAAGTCCTTTCACTTCCTATTCCTGTTCTTGAAGATGAGGCTAACGATAGTCCTAGGATCTCCTATACAGAAACAGGAATCTTCATTAATGCCTGCAAAATCCTTCAGAAAACAGCCTGAGGATGAGCAAGGATGATTTCACTGATAAGCTGTGCATTAACCTGCAGCCTGAGGAGTCGGGTTTGCTTCCGATTGCTAAGCAGAGCAGCCAAAGGAAAGTAGCTGTGTTAGAAATGCTTCTCTTTTGCCCACCCGGATTGCAGTGGGATCAGCTCAGAACTGAACTAAGCTTGGGGAGTCATTGAACTCTGACCTAAACTAGAATAATAGGATGTGTTTATGTCTGACAATGGGGGAGCTCTGCAGAAACCTCCAGTGAGCTCCATATGCAGCACTGTTTTTATGGTCCTCCTAAGAAGGGAATTTCAAGGGATCGCATATGCCTTAAGTGTAAATTATGACACGCATTAAGGACCACCCGCATCAAATGGACGGTTGCCCCAGCCCAGGGTTTTCATGGTGAATTGAGAACAAATTCCACAGCCCCTCTGGTTTGTGCTTCCATGGAATTATATATTTTCAGGTCAGCAGAGCTGTCTGCTTCTCACACAATAGGTCCTTTCTCCCTTTTCCCTGTACCTGTCAATTGCTCTCTGCCTCTGCTGTAATTTATGTTTCACTTCCGAACTGTACAACTAAACTCTGGAAATGTGTGCGCATACAGCAGCTAAAAAAAGCCTGTTCCCAGTCATGGTAAGTGTGGTGTTACCACTCCAGAGATACAAACAGGCACAAGGAAGCCTTAGAGATGCACTGTATTACTGCATAACACGTGTCCAAGGTGGAAATGCCTGTGCTGATGGGGCTATGATTTGGAACTAGATGACCTTTAATGTCCCTTCCAACCCAAGCCATTCTATGATCTTCTCTAGAATAAAGAATCACTGAACTTTTTTTCATTGGCTAAATTTGAAACTTGTTCCTTTTAAGGATTGATCATTACTATTATTTTCAAAACGGAAAGATTTATCGAGTGCTGAAAATTGTTCTACTGCAAAAATACCCTTTGTAACAGATTACATACAGTCCTTCCAGAGGTTGCTTCTGTTGTCTCTCTCTAAACATTCCCTCCAATTCTCATATGCTTGTAAGCAAGACAGTGCTGTTGCACAGGCAGTTTTCCTGTTACTAATTCAGATAGGTATCTATATTTCTTGCTCTGCCTCAAACAGCTTTTTCCAACATGATATTTTCCACTGTTTCTTCCCCAAAGTGGGGATTTGGAGGGTAGGGTGGGGTTGTTTAATTTGGGGCCAGTCAATAGTTGTTAGCCCCAACAGTAGGTCTATAGTTGTTCTAATGTACTGCATTTTTACACTTTGAGCTTTCTGTGGCTCCTGTCTTTTTTCCATTTGCAAGAACATAATGGATCTTTGAATTGCTGAGCCTTTCTCCAGTGCTCATCTGGAGAATGGTTTAATGAAAGAATCCTCACATGGGACTGCTTTAGCATGACTATTAGACAGCAGGATACATCTTTGAAGAAGGGATGCAGTGCAGACCCTCTCTGCTTTTCTTGCTTTATTTCAGGCAGTAAGTAGCAGTGGAAAATGCCAGGGAACTTCCTGCTCTGGTGGAAATTCTTTCTAGTCTAGATCCCAAGCACTGGAGTTACTGGGCTCCCCACGGAGACTGTACTCTTACGTCTCAGACCCTGAGAGGCTAGAGATAACAGAGTGGAAACAAATCTGGGATTTGGGGTTTCCAGGAATGAACTGAGCACTGAGAATTAGCCCTGAGAAACAACTGCAATATAAATGACCCAAACCCAAGGGTGGCCATCGTAATTAAGAAATACCTCAAGACGTAACTTCTCAGCTTCCCCATAACACCCAGGCTCTGGGACGTGACTGTTATCAATCTGGATGAGCTTGTTACTCCAAAGAACAAATAACGAGTATATTGATGGACTTCTAACACTACTCAGTCTTGCACCCTGCCCTCCAAGCCAGTGAAACCACCTGTAAGGACCTTGTTTTTAGTGAATTTTTAAATTAATAATACAGAGCACCAAATATAACTGCTACCTAATTCTAAACTTTGCAGAACTATCTCTTACTAAAAAAATCCCCTTTTGTTGTTACTCTTTTTTCCCATCACTAATTTGCTCCTACCTTCCATCAAGTTTCTTCTTCCTACCTCCTTTTTTTTTTTGTGCATATAATTCATTTAACATCAGGTGCACCATTTTATACTACATGTTTATATCACAAAAGTGTTGAAAACATCTTGTCAGTAGGTTGCATTTACTGCCAATACTTACAACCTGACCTGTAATAAGCACTTCAAGTTTTTTTCAAGTTAAAATGATTTAACTTTTATATAGCGAATATTGTGCTGACTGCTTTTCAAACTGCCAGCCGCCTGTCTATTATTAGCATCAGACCTTGACAATGGGAATATTCTGCTCATTAAATCACTGCTAAGCAAAGTGTTTAGGTTTTATCATTAAGAAAAAGGAAAGATTTCTCATGTTGTGAATGGTTCTCAGGAGATACGTGCTACCATGTAAAGCCAGAACTAATAGGGTCCTCAGGAATCACGCAGTTTCATGTTTCCAGCTTCAAAACCAGAGGAATGCAGGCTTGGAAAGGACTTGCTGGATCATCAAGTCCACTTCTCATAGCACCACATAGAACAGTCCCTAGAGGCTTGGCTCATGTTTGGTTTCTCCATAAAGATTGGTAGCAGATGGTTGCAGTCATATAGGCAGTCAACTTCAAGGTACCAGCCTTTAGTCAAAAGGAGTTGCAGATGCTCTGTAAAACTGAATAGTCAGGTCATTAATTTAAGTGTTGAAATACTTTTCCAAAAATCTGAAAATGATAACTTGATCAATGCTAAGCACTGGACCCATCTCAGCTCTGCCATGGAGAGGCCTAATCTGCAAAACCAGACTGACATTTGCATCCTGCCTCCCCTTGTGACTTCAGACACAATGCCACAATCGGTCTTTGCAAAGCAATAAATCCAGCAGCATTTCCTCTGCAGCAAACCCTCCTAGTAGCTAGTCTCTTTGGAAGAGGCAATATCCCTCCAGACATGTCCCAAATCTTGCAACAAAAGCTCAGCAGCAGCCTTTTGCAGTTGGTAAAACCCGTATTTAAGAAGAATCATGTAAGCACATTCCCTGCTTGTGCTGAGGATCAGGCAATGGACTTTGGCACACTGAGTGAAGCCAAGCCACTGTGCACACTGCAAACCAGGCAGGATAACTGAAGGGAAGGTTCACTTCTGTGAGATGTTGAACAGTGACCTCAACCCCACAAAATCAACACTGATTTCACTTGCCTGAGTGTGCATCAACCTTCCAGAGTCAGCTCAGATAGACAAAGGGCTCAGATATATCATCTTTGCTTTGAGAATGATCTTTTAATATTAGGAAGGTAAATAAGTGAAGAAAAAAGCCAACACTAGAAACTAAAGGAGGAGTTCATTCTGCATCCAGTTGCTGTTCAGAGGAGCAAGACTACTTCCAAGTTATTAATAGCAGCATAGTTCAATAATAATAATAATTTTTAAAAAACATCTGGATGAGATCATATGAGGGGAGCAGTACCACATGTGCACCAGGAACCCAGGCATGTCCCAGGCTCACTCACATATTTTGGTACAGCAAAGCCAGAACATTTCTTAGAGAGGGGAGGAAGAAAACAGCCAGAAAGTACTTGAAACATGGAGCTGTGCTACTTTTAAACTAAACATCAGTGCATTTCTGCTTATCTCCTTACCCCTGCAAAGACAGCTTTTGTTGAACATCCAAATGTTAATGGAACAAGCCCACAGGGAAGGCAGCCAAGCTGAGTATCCCTGCCCAAAACTAGTTTTTCTCCTTGATTGTTCCTTTTTTTCACTTGTCCAATGTTTCCCAGCCTGCCTCTTTCTCCTTATTATGCACAAAGATCTTCCTGACATCCTCCTAATTCATCTTGACATGTACAACAGGCTCCCCACCCCAGCGCCCCTGTGGTTTGCAGCGATTAGGCAGAGCAGATAACAATTGCTTCGCACATACAAATCCCAGGATGGATGTCCCTTGGCAGGGAAAAGGGAGCTGCTTGCATTGCTCTGCCCCTGAAGGAGGAAGAGGAGCCAAGATGGAGTAGCTCAGTTACTGGGGCAACATGAGCTGTCTCAGCTATGCACGAGCTGAGACATCCTTAGACATGAGAGTGACAAAGGCCACACCATCCTGGGCTGTATTCCTTCTACTCGTCGATCAAGTCCAGTGGATGACCAAACTCCACTTTTGCTTGAGAGGACAAAACCAGCCAAGGCAGCAAGCCAAATATATTGCACAAGATCACTTGAGGGATCTATATGCTTCTTAGGCTGGCAAGTGTGTAAACATACAAGGGATGAGTCAAGGCACTCATCATTTCTGTTGAAGGCTGCCACAGAGCAGGAAAAATCTGAGATCCATAGGACCACAAGGGAGGAACAAAAGCTGTGTAGATGAGTACACTCTAGCAGGAAAGGCTCATCTGTGCTCCAGAGATAGTTTAGACTATCTATATGTAAACTATATATATAAACTATATATATAAACTATATATGTAAGCATACTATTTATATGTAAAGATGACTGCCACCAAATTGAGTATCAAACATTCAGCCATGACCCAGAGACAAGTCAAGAAACCTCCTCGTGCTCTGCCACAGCAGAGGAGCAAGTGAGTCCCTCCCACTGGAAAGCATGTTTAGAAACCCCCAAACAGCAGAGCAAGTGGAAGGGAAATATTTGAGAGGAGGGCAGCACATGGGCCCTCTCATGGCATGCAGCACTCCTAACTTTACAGGGCAGCCTCTGACTCTATTCCACCAGTGTTTCCTCCATCCTCTTAAATGGTAATCCCTTCACATCTGGCTGCCAAAACCACAGGCTAAAAATCACTGCCATGCCTCCATGGTAGACTGCAGTTTTACCCCTATGCAAGCAGAGATCCAGGAAAACTGCCTCTGCCCTAAGCAGCTGGAGATGCTCTGGGGCTCCTTGCTGCCCTGGGAATCACCCCGACCACCCCTTGACACCCTCAGCTGCCTGCACCCTGTCCATGGTGTGACAGAAAGCTGGGAAACCAGAGCTCGCTGTCAACATCTGGGCAGACCCTAAACACAGACCCTCATAATCTAGGTCAAAGTGTAATGGGTTCATAATGCCCATAATGCCATCCAGGACTACTCTGCTCCTTACACTACACTGACATCCTGGTCAGAGGACTTTTCTCAGAAGAAAAAAAGGACTTTTTCTCATATGAGCAGGCAGATAAAATCAAGGCGGGAGGGAGTAGCTTTCAGAAAATAAAATATAAATAAATACATAAAAAATTACCAGCAACATCCTCTTAGAAGCACTGGAGAGCTGACAGCATTCCCCACGTGATCTGATGACAAGATCATGGGAAAGCTGCAGACTGACTCCAGCACAGACATGAGACTGAAAATAAGGATTTATGGCTCAGCAGACAGGAGGTGATTAGTTTTTCTCAATAGTTACCTGGGGACTAATGACCTTGCACAGATGAAATAGTGGGGCTATTAAAGCTGATACACTGAAAATGCTCAAGTACTCCTTCGACAGCTGGACAGACAGGGACCTTGCTGGAATTGCTGGCCAGAGCAGCGTCAGTCAGCACACTGCCAGGAGAATATGTTGCAGGAATGGGGTCTGCTTCACGTGATGCTCACAGAGCTTGCTGGAGCAACTTAGCCTGTGAGCAATTTGTAAGGATGAGAACAAGGAAATCCCTTTTCCATCATCTGACATTAAGTGACTTCCTACTTTCCCACTATTTTTGTGAAGTCCATTATCATCTGTTAAATAAATGCACAGCCTAGGAAGGAATGTTATTAGTATGGGACCAAGAGAGATTAAAAAGAAGAAGAAATGATACTAGGAGGCTGCACACGAAGAAATCCAGTGACACATAGGAAGAGGAATTTCAGGTAACTGGATTTTTCCTGGGGCAGACACTCACTGTGAACAGAACAGTGCACAACAGAAACAAGAACACCAAATTGCAGATCTGCATGGACTTCTTGTCCCAGACCACAGTCCTTAAGTACCTTCTCTGAAGGCTGTAGGAATTCCTTTATAGTGGCTGCTTCTCAAATAAAATATGAGCTTTTTCCCTAAATAGAAATAACATGGAAAACTGATCTAATTTTGAGCCCCAAAATACAATACGTCTATATTACCAAGGAGACAAGAAAAGGAAAGAGAAATCTTTGAGGAAATAGCAATAAGATATGAGCACTCATTTTTACCTGATGTCTAGTGAACAACTGCAACACAAGCTAATGTTTTTAGTAACTCAAGAATGAAAGGACACCACAACCAGAAGCTACTTAAATGCTCATGTGCAAGTGGGTGGGGAAAATAATATATATATATATTATTGTCTATTATAAATGTCAGCCATTTTTCTAGTCCCTAGTGAACAAACAGCTCTGTCCTGGCTTTCTGAATATCAGCCAAAGAACTCAGTTATAAGCTCTGCGAAGGACCAAAAATTGAAATAGTCTGCCACTCCTCAAAGGATCAAACTAGAAAAACAGCCCTGATAATTGGAGAGATGGTCCTAACCAACAGGAAACATAGTAAGTTCAGGTGTACTGTATCACCATCGCAAGGAGAAATCAAGTGCAGAAACAGGAGAGAGGATTGATCATTAGCTACGCACTGACTGAACAGGCAACTGCAGTGTATAAAATGATCAAGTCATAAACTCAATGAGACAGCGTGGTGTTATTGCAAACAAGACAAACTGACTCCTAAGATGTATAATCAAAAGTATTATGTGTATATAACACAAGAGCAATGATTTCACTTGTCCGGAATACTGTGTTCATTCTGGGGCACCACAATCAAAGAGAGATGTAGGGAACTGGAAAGAGTCCAAAGGACAGTAACGAGAATGATTGAGGCGTAGAAAATGTGGCCCAGGAAGAATAGATGAAGGAAGTAGATTTGTTTAGTCTACGAAAGAGAAGATTAAGAAGAGATGTAATACCAATCTTCTCGCGTTTAAAAGGTCAGGAAAATGGTGATCGATTGCTGTCCATGTTCACTGAGAGTAAGAGAAGAAAAACAGTTGTACTTGAGGCAAGGTGGATTTAAAGGGGACATTAAGAAAGCTTTCTGACTATCGACATAATTAAACATTGCAGCAGGTTACCTAATGACCCACTTGCCTAAGTGCAGAGTGATGAAGGAGTTCTCTGCAGGCTCATTCCAGCACTACAAGACTGTAATGAATCTGTGATTTTTCATATTAACTTTAGCTCTAGGAAAAACTCAACACCTCTGGCTTCTTCAGCTGCAGGGAGGTTAAACTGACCTTAAGGGGGGACAAATTCCATCCTTGGGTCACCTGCACCTTCCTGCATCTGCTGAGCACAAATCACATTAGTATGTTTAGCAGATGAAAATTGATAAATACATAACATACATGCAAATGACCATGAATGTACACGTCTAGCATGCTTTCTTCTATGCCCAGAAGACAGTATAGGTTGGCTCTGAACACCAAGCTTCTCAGACCTGTTGGATTCCCTTTCTTCCTGCACAGCCCAACAATAAGACTCTTGGACAGCTGTGTTTCATGCATTCATGCAGCAGAAGACACGGGTTTCTCTCTCCAACCTGGTGTATCCCCTTGAGGGACTGCAGATTCCTGATTTCATTGAAAACCTGCCTGACTCTCACCTTTACCTTGCTCTTGCCTCAGCTGCTCCAGCAGACTTTTCCAGTCCCCCTGCCAAAGGCCTTTCAATCCTTACGCTGCCTGTGGTCTGTTCATAGTCCAGACTTGTCACATTACAAAACGCCATAATCAACCATATTAACATGGAATTGAGAAGCTGTCTTGAAAGAGACAAAAACCATCCCAGCCACTCCATCCTGCTCCTTCATTGCCCATGCATACATGCAAGTCAGATGAAAATGCTGCTCAGAGGAGCATATCAATGGTGGAAGAGACAGAGCAAGACGATTTCAGGGAGCCAGCTTGATTTGCGGTTGCACCAGGACCAAAAAATAAACGACATCATTATCAGCAAATTGAAAACAGATCAGGGGCTGAGCACGGGCTTGAATAATAATAGGAGCCCAACACTGCTAACAGGGAACACGGGCTGGGGGAGTTCAGAGAGGGTTTGTCGTGATGATAGATATCGTCCCTGGATATTTATCCTGTGGTATTAAGCTGCTCACCAAATGCACTGAAAGCCTGATAGCCAACGTTCATAAAATTCCTATCTATGCTCTGGCAATACATCACTCTTCAGGCTCTGCAGCTGCAGGGCCCCCACTGCCAGTGGAGGGGTTTTGTGCCTCCGAGGGCGGGGGGGGGGGAAGGAAAGCAGCGAGGCAAGGCAGCCCCAGCCCTCGGCATCCCATTTCCAGGCTACTTCCATGCCGCAGACGGATGGAGGCTGGCGTGTCTGTGGTTCAGGGACGTGGGTCAAAGTCGGGGCTGGTTCACTGAAGAAGTTCACTGAGGGTTATCGAGTACAAGCACTCGAAAGCCACAAGTATTTAAATGTCTGTCTACAAAGCTTGGGGTTAGATAATGCCAGGAGGCAGGAAAATTTGGGGTGGAGATTAGGCTTCCTCTGCCTGCCTCAGAGACTCTGTGGTGGCAGAGAATCCAGCAGGGACCTCATCTGGCCACCCTCCCCAGGGACTTTAATGAATCCCCCCCCCAGTAGACCATCCATAATTCCCCACATCTTCTTACCCTACATGCATTTCTCTCTCTCTCTAGTCAGTTATTTTCCAGGTTGCTGATTTTGACAAAAACATATATAAATAAAATGTTATTGAGAATTTTTTTTGGCAGAAAATACTGTTTTCTGCAACAATATTTATTAGCATTTGTCGACATAATGCTATAAATATACATTTTCCCATGTATCCAAAAATTTAAAACTGTGTGGAAGGACACCAAAGCTTCAATTTTTTATCCCTTCAGAGGAAGCTTTCTCCATGAAGCATGCAGACCTGCCTCCTGCAGGTACCAGCTCCACAGCACACAGGATGAGACAAGGTAAAATAATGGCTCGAGGGAATCCAGTTCAGCATCCTTGCCCATGTGACAACAAACGTATGTTCTAGTGGTGTTACAACAGGCAGAATATAAGGCGTCTGAGCCTCTGCAGCACTACAGGCACCCCACACCTTAAGGCCCACCTGTGGTGTTCCCAAGCCCCTGCTGCACGGTCAGACCCCACTCCTTCCCAGCCCGAACCCCAGTGCAGACCATGCAATCTGTTTCCACTGACAGCCAAAGCTTGCCAAGCCGCCAAATTTGCTGTTTCCTTGCCAGGCCCATATGTCCTCATCCTGAAGGAAAGCAGAAGCTGTAGATTAAAATTCCCACAAAAGACAATCCTTATATTAAATTTTTGTTAAGGGCTGCTTCAAAACTGCCAAAGATGTCTTTTCTTCAAATGGGCTCCCAAAACCTTCCGACATCAGAAGATATTTTAATGCCCACAGAAATAACACTGCTCTAGCCTCTACAGTTTGTCCCATCCAAGCCTGAAAATCTCTGCATATCTTCTCTACAGCTTGCAGCATTGTTAAGTTGAGAGCAGGGATTACTGCACGGAGCAGGATACCTCATGGAAGTTAACTGATGTGCCTGAGAGCATACAAAGAATTAGCGATGAAGTCAGATGAAATCCCAGAAACCCTGAATTTTGACACTACATATTTCAGTCTAAAGCAAACGAGTGACTGATTCCTTCAGGCAACTCTGGAAACCCAGGCTCCAACCACAAGAAGGGCACTTGGTTACGGGTGGTGGAAAAGACTCGTGTCGCCGAGGCAGCTCCAAGCATCAGGAGTTCTGGATTCAGTTCCTGACAGTTTGTTTTTCCTTCCCCTGTATGTACTCAAGTACTCTTTAATTTAGCTTGAGTGACAATTCCTGCCTCAGAGGTGGTTGGTGAGCAGCCAGCAGCAACCCCGTAATAAAACACCTTCCCGCTGCTGATAAGAGAGCATAAGGGAATTGTGCTGTGAAGCACCCGCCCTGGAGAAAGAATGCAGGTAGCCTGCGATGGATCAAGCCCAGCTTCCTCACCCCCTCCCTTCCTTCCTCCCCCAGAGTAGCCTGAGCAAAGCAGCAAATCCCCCCCTTGCTGGTCTTGCTCATTTGACAGCTGCTTTTTTGATTTTGGCTAGAACAGCCTGCGGTCAGGACAACTGCCAGCAACGCTGCCCACTTACCCTCTTGCCTTAGCCACGTGGGAAACTGGGCTACATGGGGGCTGCCGCTTCCTGGGGTCTGGGGTGCTCACTCAGGAGCTCACACCAACAGTCAGGCTCTGTTCTGTGCTATGGTTTTTAGGGCACTATTCAGCTTCTTGTACAAAGGCAAAAGCTGTGTGACCACCACATACCATGGCCTGGAGCATCGTTTACACCAGGCGGCACAAACAGGACATCAGGACCGAGCACCCCAACCTCACACCAGCTGGTGGACACTCAGATGCTACCATGGACCATTTCCAATTTTCCAGGTAGCCATGTACCAGGGAACTGGTCAATGTCAAAGAGAGACTGTCTTCCATTTCCACTCCCTAGCATGTGTCTGTTTTGGCTGTGAAGTAATGTGAGCAGTGCCCTGGAGAACATGCATGGCCCTGGGCAAGTGCCTCCAACAGTGGTAACCACAAACAGCTAAAATTGTTATTACAAGATGGTCAGACACCTGGTTATGAAGTCCCAGAGTCCGACTGCTTGCACCGTTTTATAGCAGGATACAGGAAGGCAAAGCCTGCATGTGATGTTTCTGTGCGTTGACCCAAACCACCATATCATCCCAGATGCCCACAGGAGGCCATCCCCACCCCAGCAGGACACACACACACCCCAGTGCAGGAAAAGAGGTGGTGTAAAATCTCTGAAGCACATGATTAGGTCATGAAAATATACACTTTATCACAGCTAGATCATGAGACAGTGTTTACCAGGAACACAGGAGTTTAGAGGATGAAAATCTGAGGATGATCTTTCAATAGTGGCTGCTTGCTACCACAGCCCAGCTGCTGCCAGCTTGCACAGAACAGACACATTGGCAAGAAACAACTCAACCTCCTCCTCAAAATATTCACTTCTTTTTTCTCCTCCCTCCTAAATTTATTATTAAAATCATTGGGATTGTCTGAAAATTTGGCTATGAAAACAACATTATGCAGAGCTCCCTCCAGAACATTCACATCTCTATTTCTTTCATGTCTTTATTTCTAGTGTCCAGCAAGCTGTACACTCCAAAGGGAGCTCATCCCATAAGTGGTAGGATCAGCTCACAAAACTCTGCCTCTAGGTCCAGCATCCTCCCAGCCAAAGCCAAGCCTGTTATTTCTAGGAGCACAATCAGACCGCAGCAGCGTTTCCAGCCAAGCAGAGATGAAGTAACAGACTCAGTCTGGTCCTGTTTGGCTTCGGTAACTACCAATAAAAAGCAAGAACCTGGAATGGTCATAGGCCTGCTGATAATTTGGGATGTTTCAATTTGTGAAACAAGCTCCATGTTTCTCTTATGACTAGCTGCGGAATAACAAACACACTGATTTAGTTTCACTGCTGCCTGGATTGTCAGTTTGATTTGTTCACAGATGTTTAGGGTTACATACTGCTTTACAGAGACATTCAGCAAAGCAGAAACACAGAGAGCTCCATGGGCTAACACTGAATTTCCTACAGACTTCAGTTGCTGCAGTTACAAATTTTTCATGAATTTGAAGCATGGAGTTCTCCCCTGAGCCCTCGTCTCCCCCCCACCTTTTTTTTTTGTGTTGGTGTAAGAGGGTTATAAGTTTATAATGCTTCATGAGTTTAGCTCCCTGAAGATTTTTGCCTTCACTGGTATCATTAATAAGGTCCTCCCTCCTCTCTCTTGACACTTTCACAAAATACACTGGAACACAGTTACCTTTAAGAAATTGTAAATTTGGATTAAATTAGTTGCCACAGTAAGAGACTGGATAGAGGAGATCAAAAGAAATTCATGCAGTTACAAATGGAAAAAAATTCTAATTAATTTTCTTAGAAATTTTGAAAACCCATGTTAAATAAAGAACTAAAGCTACTGAAAATAAGGGTGTGACTACAAACATTGCAGCCAAAACACTAGCCAGCGAATAAAGGTAGCGCATGTGCTTTCTGCTGCTCAGAGGCCGATAGGATGTTCTATTCTTCACAGGAGAGCTTGAGCTTTAATTCATTGCCTGACATTATTTTTATTAGTAACCTGAATGGCTCTGGAAAGAAAAGGGTTTAAATTACCAAAAAAAATAGTTCAGACTCAGCTGGCTTTGTGAACCCATAAACTGTTTGCAAGGTTCATAAAACCTCAAAAGCCAGAAAATCCTCCACCCCCTATTTCCGCTCCAGCCTTACTTCAGTTCATTGTAGGAAATTATGAGCTCCCTCCTCTAATGGATGGTAACTTCCATAACTTGGAGATAATCACATTGCCTTCACCCTTCCTCAGCATCTCCATGTTGGATTGAAGCTGGCACTTGAGCAGAATTCCCCGTGTAATGAACCTGACCCTCCAGCTTGCTTTCCAGTTGCAAATCGGAGCTGATGGGGTTACTGGGCTTTGCTCCAATGCCAAACAATTGTTGACACAACAGCATACAAGTCCCTAATGCCTCATTCTCTATTTTTCTCTTCCATTCTGTTGAATGAAATATATATATGTGTATATATATATATTCAGTTCCTGGGCAAGGGGAGTGTATCCTCTATTCTGCAACACCACCTGGGTGCCAAGTGATCTCGGGGGAATAGCAAAGTTTTATATTTTAACTCAAGCAGCAAGCTCCTAAGAGCCATAATTTCTTGTCCAGTTAAGCCCCCCAAAGGATATTTTTAGAGGGAAATAACTTACACTGAAAAAAAGCACCTGTGAGAATTTGGAGGGCACCAAATTCCTGGTAAATCCCATGACCCAGCACATGCACCAGAGCTGGTACAGCCCATAGTCTTCAGCTCAGGCCACCACCAAGCCCCACCTGCACTAGCAGCAGGTTGGTTCAAGCCTCTTCTGTGAAACTTTGCTGCAAGGGAAGCCTGTAAGATAATGCTGTGGGCAGACAAAAGAGTCTGGGCAGTGGTGCATCAGCCTAAGAATATCAAAGAACAACGAAAAGGTGAGCAAAACATCTCCCAGCTGATGCCAGTAAGAATGAACCAGGCACCTGTCACCCCTGAACACAGGCAGAACAGCAGAATTCTACGTTTTATTAAGAAAAATGCATACACTGGTCTGAGGAAGGCAGCAGCACCAGAAGCTTCAACTCCAACAGCACGAGGCTAGCAAAGATAGCTGCTGCGAAAGCCATTCACATGCAGGTGCTGGGGTAGCGAGCAGGGAGCCCAGCACAGCAAGAGGCAAGGGCACAGTGCCTCAGCTTCAGTCCTCCCCAGGAAAAGGCTCCCTAGGCTTTGAAACAAGTCTTCACCACCCAGCTATCATCTAGAACGTGATGGGAGTGTAAAGCAAATTGAATACCCTGCAGTAAACACTAGCTAATCAGTCTTGATAAACAGAAGCATAGTTAATTGGAATTTAATTGCTGTATTAGTCATTTACCAAACATATGTCTTGCATTAATGGCGGCTTTTCCTCTTCCCACAAACCACATTCAGTTTTCTCACAGAAAATAAATGCCTCTAAAATCTCCCGAAGATCCACGATCCTTCATGTGCAGCAGCTCCATGTCCACAAGAAACGCCGAGCTGTGTGAAACGTGGTACTAATCACAGGGACTGCCAGCAGTCACAGACCTCTGTGCAAAGAGGGAATTTTAACTCACTGAAACAAATGACTTACTTATGGAACAGGAACCCCCCAGTTTGCAACCACTGCATTCAAACAGGCAGACAGCTCCTTTCTGCAAGCCAATACAGATAAGTGGCTGCAATTTTCTCAAGTTGCCTTTAAAACACAGGTTTATTTTCAGTTTAGCCAGAAATGACCTTGTGAGACTTTGGTTCTAGTCTCTCCTCCTCAGCCTGCAAATTATTTTTCTGTAATAAGCAGGAGGACCTAATTCATGTTACCAGCACAGTGTAACTGATGTGCTATTTCTTGGAAAGAAGCAGGCTGCCAGAGTCCAGGGCTAGAGTCTGAGGGTACTCAAAGTTACATTCATTACACAGCAAGAGCAACTGAGAAAAATAAACACTTCTAGAGCTTATGACTAATCAAAGCTGTAAATTTCAACCACTTCTTACAGAGTCATAGCTTAGCAAAATGACACAGGATGTGTTATGTATCAGAGGGTAACCTTTAAAGAAGGTCTTACACACTAGGGAAAAATTTTAAACAGAACAGGATGAATTTTGTGCCTTTTTTTTATGTGGTTCTTATAATTAACCAAAAACTGTCACAGAAAATCATCCCAGAGGTCTGGATTCAATCCAGACCTCTAACACATCCAATCATCATCTCTGCTGCAGTATCCACAGTGTAAGTTAAATAATTAGAGCTGGTGAACAGCTTTTCAGCATTTTGTTTTCAACCATTCACTTCCCTGTTTACAAGCTTCCTCTGGGTGGATTTTGGGGATTTACCCCTCTTAATTTAATAGAGCCCAACATAACTTCTCCCAAGGGACCAGAGCACCAGGTGATTGCCAAACTGCTCTTAACACTGGATACCCAGTGCAAGTAATTTAATGCTGAGGCTTTGTGGCACATGGCATGGTTTGTGATTGTGACCTTACTTGACTTTAATACATTACCTTCATTTCAGAGTGAAACAAAACCCAAAATTTATTTCCTCACAAAATTAGCATTGGCCACAGGCTCAAAAATCACTCTCCATCAACAACGTAAATCTTCCCATGTGCAAGAACTTGCAGAACAGCAGAAAGGGAAAGCTGCACAAAGGGGCCAGATGGTAATTTAGTCTCTGGTTCAACAAATTGTTTGCAAACAGCTTTCAGTTTCACAACTACCTCTCCGTGTGATCATAAAGTACAATGGGTTCTTGAATTATTTTTTGGTCCAAAGCATTTGACTGTTCAGACCGGCATCTTGGCTTTTTCCATCACAAGGATCCAAACAGAGGGAACCTGCGTGTTGGAAGGAGGCTAAGGACAGCCCTTAGCCTGAAAAAAAAAATTGGCTCTGCATATCAGGCATGGGCTGTCATTCACTGGATGTCACAGCTGATTCAATAGTGACATGTCCAAAATTCTCTCAGACATCACTATTAAAAGAACAGCTGGGATGAAAACATGCATCAACAGAAATGTACACATTTTCTTCTCCATTTTCTTACCATCTCTCCATTGCTTTACTCAAATTCAATCCGTGAGAAAAATCTGTTGGGAAACAGGTAGACACAAGTGTGTTTAGCCATGTCAATATCTGGAAAATGCCTGCTGTGTAAAAAGTTAGTGGAAAGAAACAGCCAGTGACTGCACCATTTACAGCAAGAGAACAATCTCTTGCCATCTTGATAAACATTTAAAAAAAAGATGTAATGGAGCAGCAAGATATTCATACTTTATACTAGTCAGTGATGTAGTGAGTTGTGTGAAAAATCTTAAAACAGACTGAAGTTGGGTTATAAGATAGTTCTTACAGCAAACCACTTATGCTGAGCAGCGACTGTCTCCAGCTCTAGTTACAGTGTAATTGTGGAACCACAAGCCTGGAATGGTTAAGGTTGGAAGGTACCTCACCTCAGGAGGTCATCTGGTCCAAAATGTGCACCTTCTCCACGAGTCAGGTTGTCTCCTGCCTATATCCTGACAAGGCTACGTTGATTATACAGAGCAGTCTGCAAGAGCAGCTAACGTACCCACTCATTCTTAGTTTTGTTTTTGATTCACATTGGCAGTTGTAGATGCAGTCTGCTCTCCAGGTATGCACGTGGAAGTGACTGAGACATGCCAAATTTACCAGCAGCTTCTCATTAGTGGCTCTTCCTTGATTATGACATCTGTTGAGGTTGATGACAATAACAGAAGAAAATGTGAAGTTCAGTCATTTGGAAATGACTTAAGTGGAGGCCGTTCTGCACAGTATGATGTTGAAATGAATGATTGAGGCCAGATTTATAGCTCAAGCAGTCTTGCATCTGTGTTTCATTTGAGAACAACCAATATGAAAAAACACCTTTAAAAAATCTTAATCATTTCCCAACTGACCAAAACCTCTGGATATTCTGTCAGCAATATAATCTAGACCACAAAATCTTGTTGTTGAAAGGAATTTCCAGAGCATTGTTATATGGCTAGTCCAATGAACTTGTACTAGTCAAGGCTGTCAGTATGCCACTTTGGGCTCTACGGAAAAGTTTTCATCCACTGGTCAGTAGAAGTCCCTAAAATGCTCCTAGAGAGGACAAGGAGACCATTCACAGACTTAGATATGAAGAAAGTTTGGAAGCAGCTTATATCTCCCCTTCCTTGATAACTAGTGGCCATTCTGCAGTCTAGCTGCTGTAGTTTCTCCCCCAACACCCTCCACAGCTCAGTATGATTGAAAAGCATGCAGCCATAGGAGAAGAGCCAAGAATTTGGTGGCCAGACTTACTAAATTAACTGTTTTTCAGAGTTATGCATAACTCCTTTCATTTGCATTGATGTTTTCTGAGTGTTGGATACTTGCCAGTAAACATCTGATCCATTGAAGGCTCACAGTGAGGACAAACCGAGCTTAAACTGTACTTACAGCTACCCAGGTAGACTCCATACACAGCCCAAAGCAGAAAGCTCAGTCAAAACTTTATGTAACACTCGATTAACATGCCAC
Source organism: Anser anser (assembly GCF_964211835.1). Lineage (NCBI taxonomy): Eukaryota > Metazoa > Chordata > Aves > Anseriformes > Anatidae > Anser > Anser anser. Next base: position 23,470,446 of record NC_139727.1, read on the forward strand.
ATACAACTAACAATGGTCCAAGGAGATCAGGTTTATAAGTTAAGGGAAGACATCTTATCAAGCCAGCCAGCATAAAGCACGTGCATATATTGATTTTCCACAATAGTTAAGCTCCTAATGAAATACCCAATCACTTTCACAGGGAGAGTTCAGCCACAATACAAAAATGCACTTAAATTTCTACAATGTTCTCAGAAGAACAGAAAAAGTGTTCCCAAGGATGCATCTCCCCTGCTTCAACACCATGTAAGGCAAGGTGATAAGACAAAAGTCTTATCCAAGATACGGTAGATAAGTATGCAGAGCAGAGACATTTCTAAAGAAGTTGAGGAATCCCTGCCAGCAAAGGGAGGTTTTTGTTATTTTTGCATACATTTGAAGTCCACAGTCAGGTCATAAACCAAGATGCTGGTGATTAGCTTCAAAACTCCCATTTGCCAGTATTATAAACCTTTTTGCTAGGAATCATCTTTGTTACCTGCCTGCCAGACCCTCCTACAGGCTCCTTGGGAAACTTGATGAGTTTTGGTGGAAAATTTCTGACAGGATTTTCTGATGGGTTGCTGTACTCCCAGAACCGTCCTCCTGCACACTGACAACGTTTAGCATTGCATTTGCAAGAAGCAATTGGAAAAGAGTAGAGATACCTCCCTCTTCTCACCATCTTTTCCCCCCTTCTACATGCAGGAAGGTGGAGTACATTGCCTGCAGTGATGGAAACTCGGACTGAGGAAGGGGAGTTCTCTGAACATATGCCTATTGCTTATAAAGTAAATTGTTTACTACGGTAAAGCATGAAGCACATCGTAATATAGAAAACTTTTGCTGTATTTATTTCTAAACCAGAACTTCTCCCTGCTCTGAAGGATTTACCATCTCCTTTTGGCACCCTGGTCATGCAGAATTCACATTCTCCATGCTCTAAATGCACATCTTAACATGCACTTAATGCGCTGACTTAGCAGCAACATGACCTCTGAATTTTCCATATTGTCTTGGAAAGCAGCATTAACCACATAAAGGTGGAAAACAGTAATCAACTGCAAATAACTCAAAGTGGCATCTTCATCACAAGGCTAAGAGGCTCTTCTGTCTTGAGCATGGAACAAAAAACATTTTAAAGTGAGCTTCATACATTTCAGAAGTCTTGTGAGCTAGTAAAATTTGAAGGTAAGTGGCATGCTCATTACAAGGCAAATGAGCATTTAAATCACCAGTTGTGGTTGCACGTGCTGAATGCCGCCATGTGGCTGAACAATGAACAGAAGATCTGACTGGGAGCCTGATCTGGTTTTATCAGACTGATTGTTCACAGATTAACACATCCCCGTTGTCTACATGAATCTTTCTGGGGCAGGCTCCAAGTCTCAAGAGAAGTTCACATCCATGCCAGTGAGAAGGCTGCCTGATAAGCAAGTGCTTGTGCTCAGAGCTGGTCCTGTAGGGAGCTGAATGCCTCAGACAGCTACAGGCGTTAATATTGCTGAGATGCAACCCTAAACAGACTAGCACTTCATTTGGTGACCAACAAATGATATCTTAATTATTCAGGACCACTTGGGCTGAAGATTACTCCCAGATTAGGCCACAATCCAGTAAACTGCAGACTTCAAGGTAAATGTACGGGCATACCCCTAAAGTCAAAAGCTGGTCTGATATACAAAAAATTAGAAGTGCTTTGCTGAATCAGTGGTAATTACAAAGAAAGCAACAGTCTGCAGTAAAGGCCCCAGAAAGGCATCAGTTTTTGGCAAACTCTTGACTATTAGTAAACAAAAAGCAGTAACATCAAGAAAAAGTAATTGTCTATACAGAAAACTGTAATATGAAACATGTATAGCAATGAATAAAAAGGCTTTGTGAAACTGTCCATTTCTCACTTAGATGCATGTGAACAAGTTGAAACAAACTAAAGATATGCCAGGAGTTCTCAACACTGGTGCTAACAGCCTTTGAGAGCCTGGGCTGGACAACACCTCTCAAAAGATATTTTCATAACAGATGCTCTTTATTTACTTGAACTTCCCCATTGGCAAAGACACTGACCAAATTCTTCTCTGGTTTCAGATTTTCTGGCTACTCCATCTTATTGTAAACATCAGTGGAAAACATACTTGTTTAGAAGCACTCTCCTGGGATGACCAATGAAAGTTATTTCTCAAAAACCTGAAGCTTGGGCCAGAGTTGAGAAGAACTCTTTGGTGTCAAAGTCTTGTGATTTTCATCCTACCTCTTCACATGTAGGATATTTTGTCCAGAGTAAGTGTTCAGGAAAGGAAATGAGAATCTTGGATTTTGTTTTAAGCCTCACTACTTGATAAAAGAAAGTTCATAGGAACAGCAGCACAGGGTCAGCCAAGCACCAGGACAATCCGGAGCGGGAAGATGGGAAGGGTTCATGTCAGTGCAAGCTGGGGTTCTTCTGGGGACATGGTCCTGCACTGAACAGGGAGCTCCTGGACAAAGTGGTGCTTAAGTTTGGCAGGGAGGTTTTGCTATAGGTTTTCCTTAAGCATTGAAACATCTGAACTCTTTTCTCTCATCTAAAAGAGAAAAAAAATCAAGTTAATGCTCTGGACAAAGCTTTTCCTGGAGCTTTCAAACTGCCTGCAGGGGTGTTTGGTACCAGCCCACTATGGGAGCCAAGCGCTGCATTCCCCAAGCCCCTTGGACAACCCCAAACCTAAACAATCTCAAGTGGAAGGGGGGAGCTACCCATCCATGCTTGATTCACGAGTGTACACAGCCTGCTTTTCATGCACAGGAGGGTGGATATGAGGCTGGTGGGAGCTGGAGTGCCCCACACAGTAATGCTGCCCTCAGATGTAAGCATGCTTTATTTCACACCACAAGCCCCAACAGCAGCAGCATCTGCCTGCTTCTTTGATTAGCAAATCAGCAAATGAAGAGCCCAAAGTCTTCCTGCTGAGCTGAAAGCCAGTCGTTAATAGCCAGGCTTTGGGCATTTCCAGATGGCATGACATGAGCTGGAGAAAGCTGATTACCAAGTAGTTGCAAATAGTTTGTCAGGGAAATTATTTCTATCAACTGGCAAAATGGCAGTTTGCCATCAGGCTCCACAAGTTCTTCAGAGAAAGATAATACCCATCATTCTAGGCTTGCCATTTCTTACAAAAATTTCTCTTGATCACTATCCCTGTGCTCACCCATGTACTCTCAGCAGCCCAGCTGAAGAGGAAAGCTGCTCAGAGGGGTCAGCACACACAGAGCATCAATTGCATCTCCTATGTGCTCAGCATCTTCCTCATATGCCTCATGACAGTATTTATACCCATCACCACTTGAGCTATACTGAACAAAAGCCAAACCAACCATTATAACAGAAACTTCCAGTGTAGCTAGCATTAAAATACAGTTCATGGACTATTGCTCCACAAGATCCCAGCCTCAGTCAGCACACAGGAAGGACAGTACTCATTTAACAGCTTCTCACTATTTTCTTTCAAATTCCATTGCTCAGCATGGGCTTCTAAGCTTTGCTGTCTGCACAGAGCTCTTACTTTCACCTCCCTTCATTTATTCTGCTCACCACTGTTCAGTCTCAGTGCCCCACAAACACTAAATTTAACATGCTCCTGTGAGGGTAGGGCAGAATCACCCCAATTTACAGATAAGACAGCTAAAGGACAAGAATTGCCATGCTGAGAAATCAAAGCCCAGCTTCTTCCACCTAGTTTTAGGTGCCCACCTGATGTGAGGTGATCATAGCTTATTCACACTCCCCCCAGATGAGCACCAATGACAAATGTCTACCTATCTGTCCATCAGTCCTGTGCCATCTTGAGCATGTGCATGTGTTTTGGGACATGGATACAGCCTTTACATCATATTCCTATGATTTAACTTGCATAATTCATGCTGACCATAACAGCATCTCCCCAACTGCTCTGCAACACTACACATCCCCTCCAGACAGCCCCAAACCACCACAAGACTTTTCATCCACTCAACTCACAAGCTGACAGTGATTAAGCAGCCTCACATGCAACCAATTACCCAACTTCTCAGGCAAGTCCCCAGGACTCCGCACTTGTCTCCATAACACATTTTGATCATGATGGATAACCCATCTTCGGCACTGGCAAGTCCCTCCTGGGACAGGTAACTTTCCTAGAGAGGTACAGGCTGTTTGTGCAGCTCAGGCATGTATAAAGCAGAATCTGTGAGAGAAAGAAGGCCCAGAGCAGATGAAACTGGATGAATCTGACCAAAAGTGAACACAGACAGATAGGAAGAAAGAGCTTCTCAACCAAGGAGCAGTCCAGGCAAGACTGACAGATATCCCATTACTCAAGACCATTAAAGGTAGTTTGGACAGTTCAGGAAGGAATAATTGACTTGAGTTTTTGCATGCCTCATGCCAAATGACTACTGCTTCAGCTCTACTACACTGCATAATTGGCTCGCTACTATAGCATTTCTGTGCTGTATTTTACAGATATCATTTCAGCTACAGAAGCTGCTCTTTTAATACTCATCTTAGTCTTGCTCATTAGGTGGAAAGCATTACCTTACTCACACCTGACTGCCAAATCAGCCAGAGCCCATCCACTGCCTGCTGACACAGCCTGCAGCCATCAGTATTACAAAACACTGCTGCATCCCCCTTCCTAGGCAGAACATCAAGGTACAGAGAGCAAATGCAAGTGATCCTCCACAGAAATCCCACTATATTCTTTGCCGCAAAGTTCACTGAGCCTTTTGGTGCAAGTTGCATTTTATTTCAATAAGAAGGCATCAGAACCACAGGAGGCAAGAGTGAACATGTTAAACCTAGCAGCACATTTATGCCCTTGTTCTCCTGGAATTTGATCAGGAGCATAGCTAAACATGCAGCTGGCACTTACTGTCCCACAGGAAGTTTTTGCAAGGGAGACAGCAGTGAGGCTGGTGGAAATCAAGTACTTTTCTTATTATGTGGTTGAAACACGGCCAGGACAAAGATGCCAGTGCTGGAGCCAGGAAGCCCCAGGTTCCTGCCACTCAGCATCAGGGTGTATCTGCACATGTGCCCTCTGTTCTAGTGTCACTGCAGGCCTGAAGGACCAGGCTATTTCCACAGACAACTTTTTCCTGCCATAAGATCTCAGTGAAAATTTTCCAGCTGCCTTGGGGTTTTGCTTTTGTTTCATGGGAATGTCCTGGACAGTCAGTTGAAGTGAAGAATCAACTCCCCTGAAACCAGCCAGGACCTCCCTGACCCGTGTAAAACCCAGGTGTACATCTCCTTCCATAGCAGCTCTGGAGGAGCATCCAGGAGGAGTCACCACCAACGGAGATGAGAGGCAGTCATTCCTCGCAGCCTGCTCTGTATCACTTGCAAGCAGATTGTTCCAATATGCTGTGTTGGTTTTATAAGACAGAAGCGTCCATTGGGACATAAGGTGTAATTATAGAGCAATTTCAATTAAGAGTCAAACTATGGTCCAATAAGGTAAAAAGGTCAGTGCTATATCTAGTAATGCAGCTGGATGGTGGTTTTGCACTTGGCTACAAAACGAAGGGAAATCCTAACTGGGGCCAAATATATCCCTGTCTTCAGTCATGATTTTCTGCCAAGCATCAATCCCAGAGCACATTCTGAAAGGATATTTGCCCAGAATTACAGTTTAAAAAATGCATTATACTATTCTTCGTTTTAGCAGGTTCAGGCTGTGACTTCGACTCTTTCCAGTGAGTTTTTTTCTTTTTTCTCCTTCCCAGGCTTTGATTACAAAATAACTAAGCTGAACAGATTCTGTTCATGGTGAGAGTCTTAGCTGTCAAGTATTAGATTATAGCAGAAAAACATCAAAAAAGCTAGCATGCTGTCCTGGTGTGGTTTAAACAAAGATTTCAGGAACAAACTCAGAAAACACTCACCAGTTTATCAACAGTGGGAAATTATCTCAGAGCACCTCCTAGGGGAAGAAGTCTGAGAAAACATCTGGAAGGGATAAAGCACTAACTAAGACAACAAATAGCATGGCATTCAAAAAGGGAATCTCAAGACAGCAATTTTTGATCTCTAAAATTCCCTAGAAAATTCCATACACTCAAGCTCAGCCCAGTGCTTTGGAGAAATTAACATCAAAAAATCAATAGATGGGCCAAAGTGACAAGTATACGGAGACAGAGGCTGAATAGGAGATTAGCTAAAAAAGCCAGAAGGAAATGGGAGACCAGGAAAACTCAGATGGGGGCTGGGACAGGGGCTGTGGATTAGCCCTGGCAGTGGAATTGCTTATAGGGGGTCTCACAAGTGGTTTAGGACATTTACAAAGCACTACATCTTTCCCAGAATTCAAAGAAATATCAGACAACAGGACATTTTTCCTTCAAATAGGTCTTATGCTGGAAGTGAATGCTTCCAAGAACTGGGAATACCTGGAAATCTCATGTTTGCTTCTGCACAGTTGTAGATACGCAAAGGATTACAGATTTAATGAAATCCTCAGCTTCTCACACAGGGTCTGCAAAAAGGCTGCAGGTATTTGTTCATGAACACTGCTAATCGCAAGTGCTGGAGACAGCAGAAAGCTTTCCATCCCAGCCCCCTCCTGCCTCTGCCATCAGCCGGGATACTATCTATCCTCTTAAGTTTTGGGCAGGTTCAAGAAGGGAATCTGCTTTTAAGACTGACAACTGACAGGTCAGGCACTTCTTTGCTCATGTCAGCCAATCACACCATGTCATCCAGTTTTAAGTGGAAATATTTTTTTAGGTCTTATAACCATACAAGAGGGTGTCCAGGGGAGCAGCATCTGTGTAGGTGACTCCAGAAACAGATGATGCAGCCTGTGGAAGCAAAGACTGGGTCAGTGCAGTGAATTTTACATTAGATTGTAATAGCAGGGCCTTTCCAAATAGGCAGAATTCTGAAATGTTCTGTTCATCTGATGTCTGCTAGAAAGAGATTACCTGGAACTAGGTGAAAAGAAACAAGGCACAGAGCTGTGCCAGGGAGATCTGGACAGAGAAAATGGCTCTGAAAAAATGACATGAAAAGCAGAATGTAAGGCTCTGAAGTTATCACCCCTAATCCATGGTGGAAACTGAATGAACCCTGAAGAATGAAATAAAAGATCCAGCATGTTATTACTTAAACAGTAACAGAAATTGAATAGGCATATAGCCACACTGTCTATGCCTTGGGTGGAACCAAAAGAATTGTATTTCTGCTTTCTGAGCAAAACTGATTCAGTGCTCCTTTTGGCATGGGCAACATTTTCACCCCATTTAACCCTAAAGTATTAAATTGATGAGTTCAAAGCTGCCTCTTGTCCAGTATTAACTTGCTTCCAATAAAACTTTGACAAAGTAGTGTCTCCATAACAGATTTTAAATGTCTTATTTATCCAGACTTTCCAGAAAGTTGCCAAGGATGTTTTAATCTGAGCAGAAGATAACTAATTTGAACTTGCTCATGGGAGTTGTCTGAATTGCTATTGACTTCTGAGACAGACTTACACCATGGAAAAAGGAATTCCCTGGGAGAAGAGCTGTCTGATAATGGACACTAACAGTGCCCCCCAAATATACTCGTGTGCAATTGAGACAAATGCAACAGCAGGCTCACCATTTTGTTAAGGGTTTTAGAAGACATTAAATTCCTGGGCAATCCCATCATCGTAGAAAAAGGCATCTTAAACTCCTGATGTGTTCACTTCTGCAAGCAATATCCTTTATAGGCACCAGCAATACACTGACAGGATACTTTATGATGCAAAGGCAAGTACTGATTGCTTGAGCCTCATGCCAACAGGAAACCTTGTCAGCATCAGCACCAAGACAGAAACCTCCAGCAGCAGTGCAGGAACAATATTGTCCAGCTCTCACAGTTGTGATGCTGGAGCCAGAAACATGAACAGAATAAAATATAAAATCTGGGAGTGCCTGATGGCCTGCAGCTGCACATATCCTGAGAAAGCTGCCTTGTTTCAAAGGTGCTGTGCAAGAGGACTGGCCATTTGAGCTCTGCTTCTGATGATCCCCAAGCCAAAAGGAAGAGAAGGTGATCCTTAGGGATTCTGAGTGAAAATAAAGGCAGCAGCTTTACACACCAGCAACTTGAATTAAACTGCTTAGGAAAGTATTGGCTAGCAATTCTCAGCCTTCTGCACCTGACAGTGCAAGAATCCAATTGGTTTGGATATCTTGCCATTTCCAGTTTGATGTGACATGGGAAACAACTTCTTGTCCTGACTGCTATTTGAACCCAGCATTTAAATCTCAAAGGAAGATGCTTCCTTAAAGATGCTAACACAAGGCACATACCAAACAACACCCGGGGCTCTAGCTAATTAACCTTTTATCTCTTAAGCTCTCTGCCCTGTTGCTGGAATCACACCATGGAAACGCCACTCTTGCTCCTGCACCTGGTTTTCCATCCTTCCCTGTGATCCTAGTTAGTGCCTTTGGCTGAGTCTCAGTTCCCCTCTCCTCCAGACCAGCCGCATGCACTCAGCTTCCCCCCAGCCCAACAGCCAGATGCAGAGCTCAGCCTCAAGGCCACTTTGCTTTTCAGTCTGAAAGGTTGCATCAGCAACTACCAACTACTTGGTTATACTTCAGAATGATTTAACTTGCATACATGTGATCACCTGAGCAGTGCTCATGCTGCTGGCAAAAGCAGACAGCAGCGAGTCTACAGCTTGCCCTGTGGATGCAGCATTGGAGGCAGGACTCAATTTCTCAACAGGAATGCCTCCAAATCACACTGAACACGAGGATCAGCCCAGTAAGCCAAGCTGCTATACACAAACCATAAACTGTCTGTCAACACCCAGAACTGATCCTGCTCAACTCTCTAAATAACCCAGACCCACACTGTTCTGGTGAATCTCCAGAGTTCTGGCAGCATTTCTTGGACTGCCCATCTCCAGCTGGGAATATACTGAGACCTATATTCTGTTTACATGCATATTTCAAAAGCAGAAGCTGGAGATGCAAGCGTCACCCATTTCTAAAGCCTTACCTGCACGGATGTACCCACAAGGTTTGAGGACAAGCAGCAGCTCATTGTTCTCTCTGCCCAGGTAACAAATCTGCTGAGCATGTAGGAAGCTTGTGGCTCCCAACAACCTCCTCAAATGCCAGGTGCAGGTGGAGCAGCACAGCACACTGTCTGGTACCTATGAGTAAATGATAAAATGCAGGAAAATCTAGCACCTGCAGCAAGGAATTAGGGAACAATTGCATTTTACATAATTTAAATTGAAGTCCTTATAATTCCTGCCTGAAATGATTTGGAAAAAGATCTATAGCAGCCACGGGCATGTTTTTCTCCTGCTCCTATACAGGAAAGCTGGTTTAATACAGCCCTGAGCACATCAGTTGCATACAGTTAAACAGGCTCAGCTGAGGGCTGCTACAGAATCAGTTCACACAACTAGAGGTGTATGCCATGGATTTGGGCTATATATCATTTGCACAGCTCTCATCTGGGCTTCAGAGTTCTTTAAATATTATTCATAAAATAAAAGTTTCATGAAAGACAGCAGAGCAGAAGCTCTAAGAGTAGAAAAAGACCGCAATATGTTCACTGCTTCCAGTCTTGTTACAAACTGTGGTAGATGGCAAAGTTTCCAAATTCCCCTAAAATGCTGGAGTGCTGCAGGGATAACATGATGGATTTCAACTCAAGACACTAAAGAACTATCCAAGAAAACAAAGCCTTTGATTTACACTCAAGTAAATCTTCCTCTGGATTTATCTGCCCAGCTCTGAGATAACACGTAGATATTTCTTACACAGCCTAACATAAACAAATCTTCCATGCACAGTGAATAGACGGGCAGCAAGGAAAGCAGTTTGGGAGCATGTACTTTCCAGGGAACGGAAAAACACTTTGTCATTCACTCTGGGTTTGGCTTTCAGAAGTGCTGCCAGGGCACTGAGTGCTTGATATGCTCAGTCTGCTACCAAGAGCTTCGTTTTAGCGCAGAGCTGCCTGCATCACTGGGCGCTGCCCAAAAGAGAGGTCTGGGTAACGTCACCTCACCCACTTCTGCTCTCCCCCAGCTGAACACAACAGAGCAGTGTGAGGGCTCTGGGCTGACAAAGCCAACAGGCACTCAGGCCAGTACATAAACCAGTATTACTGATCCCCAGGGGGATACTAGCCCAGGAAGGCAGACCAGCAGTTTTTCAGCAGTAAGTGAAACAAGCCTTCACAGCTGTGCATCACACATCTTCTGACATCAGCACATCAGCTGCTGTGTGTTTCACTGAGGTTTCACAGGACAATGCTGCAGCATCATGGACTAAGGTGGGATGGGTTCTCATTTGAGCTTCACCAGCCTTACAGATAACATCCCTTTGTTCCCTGATTTTGCAAGCAGTGAGCCCAACCTCAGCAGTAATGAGCTCCCTGCCAGTCCCGGCTGGACCCAGCTCCTCCTGCCTCTCTCAGGCCCTGCCACCAGGCCACTCACCAGGGCTGGCTTTGAGCACAGCCCAGACCCTGACTTGCCAGCTGCAAACACACAGGTGCTGAGCTGGGTGAGGGAAGAGATCCCAGCCCCACAGTTGTCTGCTTCACAATTCCTGCTGTGTCTGTTAGTTTTTTTTCCCCCCAACAGCAATGTTTTAGGAACAGCTGAGCACTGGGGTTCCCCTTTTCCTGGGACAGAAAACCAAGCAACCCAGCTAGCACACACAGCTGCTCCTTCATTTAGAAGGACAGTGTTTTGCATTTTGAGCCACTCCTCAACAGCATGGTGAGAAAAAACACTTGGATAACAATTACCACAACAAAAGACTCTTGGAAATAAAAGCAGAACACTTTGCATACATCCTAGATGCTACTTCTGCAGCTGGGGTCTTCCGGATTTCTACTCCAGACATTTTTTTCACGCAAGAAAACTATCTACTTCGATCTGCTTAGAACATCTCAGGCACCACACTTCCTAAAGGCACAGATCTCATTGGAATAGCCAAATAAAGCCTAAGGAGCAATATGGGTTCTTCAAGCAATTTCTGCCCAGCAGACTCCTACCACCAGCAAGTCCGTGCCAAGTGCTGTGTGCATATTGCTCTGTAAGCAGTTACAGAGATCACAGCTGGCAAGTGACAGTCTAACAGTATTTGGCATTGACACATCCCAATATCTTTTCTCACATGGCTGCACTGAACTGCCTCACAGAAGCTTGAAGCAATAGTTTATACCCACATAGAAACTGGCACACAACCACGCTGACCATCCCAGGGCCACGTGGCAAGCTAAAGGAACCAGCTGAAAGCTCATTCCAGTTATTTTATACCACTGCCCTTTACCTACACACTGGGAATAGACTGGGGGGATGGAGCGGAAGAAGCCATAGGACCAGACCATCCCCAGCACACCAGCTCCCACTACCACCAACAACCAACTGCTTAACAGAGAGACCCTGGATCTGGGGGGTTCTCGGACAAGCGCAGCACTAAGAACATGCCTACATTTACACATCCCAAGCGGCCACACTTCCTGTACTACAAACCCCACAAGGGGAAGTTAGCTTTCTTCCTTCATCAATGCCTGGCTCTGCTCCAGAGGTTTTGGTTTTCTGTCCCTGCAGGCACTTCCCTGGGGAAGCTGTTTCCTCACAGTCCATCTTCCTCTTGTGCCCAGCCTGTGGGTGAGCAGGGGTTAGAGGGACCCTTCTCACAGGTCAGCCTGGACCCAGAACCACTGCGGCGCTCACTCATTTACACACTGCACCCCAAAGTTGCACCGGGGCTCCCCAGCAGCTTGCAGATGCAGACTATCAGACTCCCCTCCTCACAGACAGTGTGGCTGACACCTCCACCCCAACCCCTGACATTTAGCCAAAAGGCTCGTAGGGGAAAAGCTGGAATCCTCTCTTATCACACCCTCCCCCATACACAAAGTTGCAGGCTGAGCAGTGTGAGAGCAGCAAAATAACCCTGAGAAAAATCTAGTGACTGCATGTGACCCTAACCCTGCAGCACATTATCAACACTTCAATTTACTTCATGATGAAGTTTTAACAGGTCCTGACCTCCAGCATCAGAGCCCTTCCACCACACACCCAGCCTGGCAGCACGCTCCACTGTTCATGCAATGCCCACACGAGCACTCCAACAGTCAATGACAGGAACACACCAAATTCTTAGAATTGGCAATTGTCTGTAGACACTTCCAATACCCTTAACTTCCAGCTAATTACCACATGTAGAGAACTCGTTGGGAAATACAGCCATGACCACCATCCTTTCAGCGGAAATGCACTTCGAACAAGCCTGTACGGATCATCTCTCAGCCTGAAAGCTAGTGTCACTGCAGCAGTCAGCACTAAGGCCAGACTGACTAGCTGCAGCAACCAGTGTCACCCCACAGGGTACAAATCACCCAGTCTGAGGACAGAAGCAGGCCCCGGGCCAGAGCAGACAGGGGATGTGTAGGAATGGCCTCATTCCCCCAGGCCTGCCCCAGGGGCTTAGGAAAGGGTAAAGAATGGGTTGAGGCAAAAAAAAAAAAGCTCAGGCAGCAAAGTGAGATGTGTCCTGGCTGCCTGCTGGGCTGGCATTGCCAGCAGATATGGCAGGCCCACTCATTGCTGCAAGCAGTGCCCAGGACAAAGCAGCAGGAGGGTGGGCTGGAGCTGTGCAGCAGGACAGCCTGTAGGACACATCACAAATCCTCTGTATGGAAAGGCTGAATTATGCACTGCTCCCAGGATCCAGGTGACAAAGCTAAAACCTGCCCCTCTGGCAGCAGTGAGACTTTGACAAGGAGCAGCACAGGGCTTCAGGGGAGATACTGCTGTGGGATGGGTCAGATATGGAATAAGCTCCTTAACTGATACAACCACTAGTGAGAAAGCAAATGAGCAGAACAGCATTTCTACAAACCTACTTCACTAAATTTAGGGGATCGCTACACAATACAGTTGATGAATAAATAGCAAGCAATATCTTTTGTCAAATGAAACATTTACATCTTTTAAAGATGTTCCTGAAGTACAGATTTGCTTCCAAACTGCCACAGGGAAGATAGGGCTCGTTTCCATAACCTTCCTTACATACCTACCCTCTACCCTAACAGCTGTACAGCTTCAGTTCTGCCTAATACCTCTTCAGATTTATTGGATGCCCTGCTACAAGCCTGATTGTTCCCTGTTGCAGTGTTTGGCCATGGATGAAGAACGTGGGAGGGATCTATGATAATTTTTATGACTGTTGTATGACCTTCTGTTAGCTTGATAGGATGAGTGTCAGGGCTCTCCCCTGGGAGCAGGGCACACATCACTTGAAATAGATGCTCATGCAGAGACAGAGGTCAAAGCAACAGTGGGGCCTGAACACCAGTAGAAGTTTTAATTATGAATTATGAATGTGGCTACTATACATTGCTATTTTGGGAGCTGATAATTTAACAGGCAAGTAAGAAACAGGAGGATCTCCTCAAAAGATAGGGCACTTCCACCTCCTGCCTGTTAAGGGTTGCGAAGTCCTGGATCAGAACTATTGATTTGTGGTGCCTGCTTTATCAAGGTCACAGAGCACCAAACAAAATCTTGTCTCCATTTCTGTCTCTCCTCATGCCAATGGAGAAGCTAATCCCACCCAGATCCATCTCACCAGCATAGATTAGGTCACTTAAAAGATATAATTTTCCCTCACTTCACTTTACATTTTGGAAGCTAATGTTGGGTGGCTTCTGACTAGAACAGATAGCACAGCATTCTCGTGTAGTGTTACCTTGTTAAAGCTGAGAGTTTTTCAAGGTGCCATGAATCTGAAGTAAGTTTAACTTTTAACTGAATTTATTCCGTCATATTAAGAACTCAAATTCATTAAAATAATTTCACCTTCCCCCTAAGACCTCCCTTTTCTGCCAGGCTTTCTGAATAGTTTAACATTTTATTTGAATTTTGCACTAGAGTTTAAAATCAAGCTTTTAAAATCAAGTTTTATTATAGGCTACAATAGATTCACAATCCTATCACAACTAATTTCATAACTGGTAACTGAAAATGCTGCCACACCAACCCATGAAGGCGTTAAAACCACCAAAACAGTGGCAGTAAGCAAAATTTGTATCTGCTGACACTACTTAGATGCAGCCTTTGCAGGCCATGAAAGCAGTACCCTAAGCCCCAGCTCCTCCAGGGGCTCAGGATACTCCAGTGGGAAGGGAAAACCCCATCACAGGAGAGCAGAGCCACCGTGGGGTGCGGGGGTTTCATCTGCAGCTGGGGGATCAGCTCCTCCCCTCACCATAGCACCCCAGTGGCCCAGCTCAGGCACCCCGTAAGCACCGCAGGCGAGCTGGCAGCCTCATGGAAAGGCTGCCTGAACCTCAAAACACTGCTCATGCTCCCCTCTTTTTCCCAGCAAAGCACAAAACAGGCCAGGGAGCCCTGCATCGCCAAGTTTGGGGAAAAACGCCTTTTGTTCTCTTCATAATTAAAGCTCTCCTCATCAGAGGGCACAGGGGCAATTCATCTCCTCAGCGTGGGGGTCGCTAGCACTCAGCTAATGGGAACAGGCTGCTGGCTAACGGGTGGTCTGCGAGCACTGGCTGTTTGCTTAGGGAGAAATTCCAGCCAGGGCAGGTAAGCAGCACGCTGACCTTGCTGTTCAGAGAGCTAAACTCACGAACTGCACAGATCAGCAGCTACACGAGGCCTGCTGGGGACAAGGCTGCTGACAATTCAGCACAGCCTGCACCCGCAGCACAGGAGGGCAGCTCCAGGCCCCAAGGGCCCCAGCACAGCCCTCACTGCCATGGGACAGCCTGGGACACAGGGGAGTTGACATCAGGACTATGAAAACCCCATCTGCTCTGTTGCAATAGCTGAAGGAATGAGATGCACTGAACTTGGCATTCCTACCAAACATGTTAATAGAAGGAAAAGTCTTTCAGCAGGGACAAAAGGTATTTGTGGGCACAGACAGGCTCCAGCAGGCCTTTCAGGAGAAACATTACTGAAGCTGCAGCCAGGTGCATGGCACTGGAGATGCTAACAGGAACAGATGCACTTCACTCCCCCCATATGCATAGGAACAAGGTATTTTAGGAACTTGTTTTCATTCCACTTGAACAGCAGAACCAAGTCTTGAAGTCTTGGACTCTGGCAAAACAGGATGAGCAGCCTGCCCAGCTACCCAGCAGCTGTGATGTAAGGCTAGTACCAGCACCAAAACTCATTATTTTGCATTGCCTTGAGGATTAACTGATATCAGCTGAAAATTTCTTGTTTTCTGCCCTGTCTTTGCACCACACCTCACTCCCCACAGTAGAGACATAAAGCAGGAGCAACTCAGCTGAAGCCTCAATTTACTTTTAACCAAGGCTTAAACCTGACTGGCACACACAGAAACACCCGAATATCTCACACAAAGCAGCTTGCTAGCTTGTGGGAAAGATGACCAAGAAGGACTGCATGCCCAGAGATGCTGCAGCAGCAAGGTTGACTTCACTACAGAGGAGAACACCAATGGGCACCAGATCCCACTAGGATCCCATTGCAGCCTACCCAAGTCCCAGGCCCCCAGCTGAGCCAGGCACAGTGTGGGCTCCTGCCTGCTCTGCCAGCTGCTCTTAATGCTAGGGTAGCACTCTTCTCTGGACTGGACACTCACCTTTAGAGCCAGCCATTTCCAGGTTCTACTCACAAGGTGGTCTTTAGGTGTAGGGGAAAAAAAGAGACTCCTGAGGTGAGCAGTTTGATGGGAACTTCCAGCAGCAAAAAGGAGGCAATGCAACCATTGTGGGTGTGCTCCCATACCTCCAAACCCAGGCATCACGTGACAGCAGCAATAAGGCAGGACTTGTTCCCTCACCTCTCAAAGCCCACTTCCCAAAGAGCAGTTACATGCAGTTTAGATGTACTGCCTCTACATGAACAAATCCCAGACATCTCCCAGCAAACCTCACCTACTTCCCGCCATTGATATTTAAGCATCCTGCCATGCTCCCATAGGCCACCACAACCAGTCAAGCCCACCCTGCACCTGGCTATCCCAGGTGGAGCCTATCTTGGCTTCTAAAATTCCAGTCACCATTCCCCCAGGTGCAGTCTGGGAGGCATGAAAAAGTCCGGGGAAGAAACAAATGCATGTTAGCTAGTAGATGAGTGATGGTTATCTATTTGTGGCCCCAGATCACAGCTTTGAGTATTGGGATAATCCCAAAACAACAAAATTTCTGGAGGGCATGACAGCAAGCTGTGCTTCGGCAAGCTGAGGCAGTGCACGGTACAAAATAAAGTTTGTGATTAGATATAAATAAGTTGTGCTCAGGCACGTGGTCTGTTTGCATAACCGTCTGCCTGAAACATTGCTTTTTTCTTAACTGGAACAATCTGTCAAAAGATTTGTACCACAAACAAAGTTATTACTTTGTCCTTTGAATTAATAAGAATGCTTCTCCTTTCTGAACAGTTGCCATCCAAAAAGAAGGCAATGCGCACTGGTTTGTAACATTCCCCATGCAACCAGCAGCAGAGAGGAGGCAGTCCAAGCAAAGAGCTTGTTAACAATCCGCAGGCTGAAAGTCATTCATCTTTTTTTTTTTTTTTAAAGACTGCAGATGATTAGAAAAGCATGAGGTGGAGTTGGAGAAAGATGTAAGAAAACTTCATACATCTTTATTCTGTTTTTCACTCCAATTTTGGCTCTAAGATATGCTATGAGCTGCAGCACAAGCCCAACTGGACCACATTCGCGGGAGAAGATCTGCTGCTGCTGCCTGTCCATCTGCCACCAGATCTTAGCTGCAAATTTCTGCAAAATGAGTGTTATTTTCAACACATACTGTGACCATTTTTAATCCAAGCATTTCCTGTGAGGAAGACAAAGAAAACGAGGCAAGTTACTTCCCACTTGGCACCAAAACCTGGTCAGAAGCCATTCCTCAAAATCAACCCTGCTGCCCAGGGGCAGTCCAGACCTTTGCCATTCTGCCATCGATGGGCAGCACAGTGCCAGCAAGGGGGGAGGACAACCAGCAGTCGCATCATGCTCATGGCAGGCTAGTGAGCAACAACCCCATCTGATGTTTCATTTTTAATAAGTATTCCCAATCAAAAGCAAACACTGCCTCACAGCTTGTTTCTAGTAAACGAAAGAAGACAAATGCATACCAGACATGGTGGTGTGGGAGGAAAAGGAATGCAAAATCCGCTCCCAACTGTCATCGCATCTCTCGCTCAGGCGGCTTCCCCTTCTCGGGGGGTTTGTACTGAGGGAGCGGCAGCAAATCTCCTGGGGACTCACACAAGGAGAGCATCACAGAGAGCCCGGCATTGAGAAACCTCAGGTCTGGCGCTGGGCAGGCCTATGTGGTAGCCAAAACCAAGAAAACTGGTGTAAGGCTGTGCCTGCTTAAACAGAAGACACATGTAGGGCTGTATCAGGTAAAGGTACTTGTGTCATCTCAGAGCTCCTCAGTACCCTGCAATACTCAGTACCCCCACCCGGGGATACTGTGACAAACCTCTTTTAAACCTGTACACTCGAACCCCTTTGAGACAACACAGTAAAAGAGGTGATGGGTCCTGCTGTGCTTGTTTGCTTTGCAGCCTTTTGAAGGCAGTGCCAAGTAAGCTGAAGACCAAGAATAAATCCTACCAAACAGGAACGTTTACATAAATAACCTCAGCTACACAGCTTGCAAGTCCTCATCCATTTCTTCATCTCTGTAGCCAAAAAACATGTGTTTTGTGTTGCCTCACATAAATCTCTCTGGTTATTTATCTGCACAAACCCTTCTATAAATTGCTCATGGGGCCCCAAAATGCAGCAAGCAGGCTGTTTGATGTGTGTCTCAAACACCAGGTGAGTCAATCGCTGCTGCGTACACCTTGTTTGCTCCCACGCAGGGAGAAGTTACCAGTCCCCTTTGCCAGAAAAGAGGGCAAAAAGTCAAATGGTTTTGATGGATGGATAAATGTCTGTGGGCTGAAACTCCTGCGCAGAGCTTGTTTACGCTGAGACTTACTAGTACTCCCTCCTCCTGCTGGCTGATAAAACACTCCCCCATCTATCTTTATGAAATACACTCCAGACCTAGAGACTGCACATGAATATTTGATGTCTTTGTGAGCTCCTTTTCCACTACTGCACTTCCCCCGGTGCAATTCCTCTCTGTACAGGAACGAGCAGAGCATCAGCCCTGTTCTGTGGTGCTGAGGCTGGGTATCGGCCCTGTTACAGACCCGCTCTGCAGAGGTGGATTTCACTCATCAGCATTGCAGCACAGCCTTTAGGATTTACCCTGCGTCCTGTGAGCGAACCACGTTCATTTAGGTTACAGTTTAGCCAAGTAACGTGCCTGACTGGAGGTACCTTCAGGATGTGCCGACTCACTGGCAGGCATCCCAAATTCATTCTCTGCCCTCGGCTGAGCTGCTCAGGCATTGCTCCGTGCCCCAGCTTCCCCGTGTAGAACAGAGATGTGTCAGTGCAATAGCAAAACCAGGAGCATTTCTTCACGTCGGCACAGTGCTCCTGCTGGCAACGCCATCGGGTGTCACACGCAGCACACCTTGCGTGTCACGCTCCCCCAGGGCAAGCAATCCCCTGAGATCGCCCTCTCACCCCGCAGGGCTCCTACGGGTGTTGCTGCCTCCCCCGGGGGACAGCTCGTCTTAGAGATGTTTCTGCAGGGGGAGCCAGAGGGATGGAGGAGTTGGAAAAAGGGAGATGGAGCCTGTGGCAGCTTGGCAGTGATCTCCTGGAGGTGGGATCCAGCCATCCTGCGTGGCTTGCGGCACTGCCTCGGCGTGGCACCAGGCCCTGGGGCACCACGGGCGGGTCATCTCGTCACACCAGCAGGGGTGGTGCCAAGGGGAAGCAAGCCAGAAACCTTCTCTGATTCCCAGCAGGGACAAATATTTGAAGGTACAGCACCCAAAAGCCCAGAGGCAGAGGCCGTGGTGCCCTCAGGCCCCCTGACAGAAGCTCGGCTTGCCGCAGAGCTCTCGCAGCGTCGCAGTTTCACGGGGCAAGGTGCCTGCC
Source organism: Anser anser (assembly GCF_964211835.1). Taxonomy (NCBI): domain Eukaryota; kingdom Metazoa; phylum Chordata; class Aves; order Anseriformes; family Anatidae; genus Anser; species Anser anser. The sequence continues at coordinate 23,489,415 of NC_139727.1, forward strand.
GATGGCACAGACGCTGCACGGTGGCCTTGACCACAGAACGGCTGTGGTGGCCGTGCCACTGCTGAATTTCTAAAGTGAAGTGTGGGGTGGGAGAGATGAAGGTGGGGACTAACATTGCTATGAAACCCTGACATAAAACCCTCTAGCTCAACCCATACATCACTGGGAGCAGCCTGTAAATGTGAATCCTGGCTGGCAGCCAGTGTGCAAATGGCAAGCCTCTGTGCAAAGAAAGTGGCTTAATGTGCAGTGGGGACCACTGCTATCAAGCCTCCTAGAACAGGCTGTGCTGGTGCATAGGCTTTGCACTGTTGGTTACAGGTTATTAATCCCCTGTAAGGTCATAAGTTCTTGGTCCTCTTCCGACTGCATAAACTTATTCCTAAAAGCCTCACAGAAAAACCCCCAAATGGCTCACAGCTTCACAGAGGGTATCATCTCCCCACTGGAAAGGAGGCAGAATGACAGGAGACCCCTCTACTGATAAAGGTCAGGTTCATGTGAGGTTGCTTCATAGGAGCACTAGCCAAAAAATTCCTAAATGGAGGGAAGGAACTGCTAGAGGAGAGTTGGCGCAAAGCCACCTGAGGATGCCTGTCCTGCTCATGCCATGCCCCTTCCTGGGCACTCGAGTGAAAGAAGCACTAGTGCACCCCTGAATAGCGAGTGGAGAATTCACCCAGACCAGGGGACTCCTCAGGCAGGGGACAAGGACCCTCAGGAAGGCTAATTAAGCCAAATCCCATGACATAGGTTGGGCAAGAGCTAAGGGAATGATGGAAGGCTTAAATTGTTAATGTATTAATCTGCCTCTCCCAAATGGATTCTGTTCCTCCATTACCACCCCGCCCACAAATTTGCATTTATTTTAAACCCTGGGGCTTGTTCTTGGCAAGAAAGGAAACCTTGCTGTCAAGGGCACTCAAAGTCATTTTGTTTTGGGGTGAGACCTCCAGGGTGACCGAGCCCAGTGTGCTCCACCACTGGCACTGGCAGCAGGTCCCCTGCTAGGGGAAGTGCCAGGGACCACAGGCAGGGAGCCCCGCTCTGCAGAGCCGGTGGCTGCTGACACCTCCCAGGGCTGCAGCTTCTTCAAGCCTGGGCTAGCGGCTCTCAGTGATCCCGAAAGACTGCTTGCCTTCCTTTGGTCTATGTATTTAAGTCATTTTCTAGCTTTCGTATTTGTAAACAAACACCTGAAATTCAACACATCGATGTTAAAAAACAAACCAAAACAATAAGAAGACAGCAAAGAATAAGGTACCCAGACAGTTTGCATAGTCTTGGGGTTTTTAAGCCAGCTTGGTGATTTCTGGAGCCGTCGGCAGCAGGAGTGCAGGGGGCATCCCTGGCGGCAGTGGGGAGGGAGCGCGACACCCCAGCGGGGTCTGCTCAGATTCAGGGGGCTGCCCCGCCGGTGTGCCCTTGTTCTGTCCATCCCTCTTGAAAAGGAAGTGCAGGCACACCACCGAGTCATCAGCTGTGAAATCCCTAAAGCCCTGCTTCCTTCAGATAGGCGCCATGGTGCGGGCAGAGGGGAGGAAAGGGGAACACCTGCGTGCGGGGCTGGTGCTGAGTCCGCACGGGCAGAAGGTAGGGCGAGGGCAGGGGCTGCAGTGACTGGCCCTGCAGGTGGACTCATTGCCCTGTGAGCCCACAGCCCTGCAGGAACCAGACGTATGTGCTGCCCACAGGGGCCGGGCTGATCTTTCTATGGAGCAAGGGTCTGGAGCAGGCCAGCACTGGCCCATCTCAGCCTCTGTGCCAAGGGCTGCCCCTCTCCAGAGGCTCTGTGTCCTGAAGAGGCAAGCCACGGACCCCTGACCCTACTAAAGCCAAAACAAAGAGGCCAGAGTGTAGATGCACAGCCCTCCTCCTCTGCCCCCACTCCACGTGTCAGGACACTCGTGGGACCCCACTGCAAATGGCTGTGGTGCTGCTGAACGGCTGGGTGACTGCAGTACAGAAATAATGAGGTTCCCAAAAAGACAAAAACACACCTCTCCTGCCATGGCCAGCCTGGCTCTATAGGACCCTTGGGAACAGGTCTGACCTCCTCGTTCCTGTGGTTGCACATCTGCCTTGACACAGCACCTCTCACAGGCTGGCAAGCAGCAATCACGGCAGGGGTGTCAGCAGCAGGAGGCAGCGGTTGATCAGCAGCAGGAGGCACCCCTGGGAGCCCCACGATCTGCCAGGAACCTGCTGCTCTTTTGCCAAAAGCAAGCACCGCCATCCTCACAAACGGTTAACCTGCTGGGAGCCGCACAGCACTAATGACTTCACATGCATGTAATCAGCTTGGGCTTCCAGAGCTGCTGCCTCCAAGCAGGAAAGGCCACGCGTGCACCCCGGGTGCAAATGCTCCCAAAGCCGCACCCCCCCCTTACCAATCATTAATCATCCCCAGGCCAGCAACCCCAGCAAGCGAGGAGGAAAAGTGTCCGCAGCCCTGGAAGCAGAGCTGACCGGTTCCCAGCGGTGGCAGCTTGCTCTCCCCCGGGAGGCCCCGTGGAGGTGCCTGGTCCTTCGCAAAGGTCACCCTGCCCCGTGCACGGGAGGCTCTGCCTGCAGCTGGGTGCCGCACACGGCAGGAGGTCTGAGGAGGGAGCTTCTGCCTGGCCGGCATCGCCGCCTTCATCTCCCCACCATGCGGCACGAGGCGTTTTGGAGTGCCCTGGAGTACGCCTGCCGATTGCTGGGCATCTCCACCGCAGCAGGTAGGAGCAAGCTCTCTTTTTCTTTGCCGCCTTTTAAGGCACAGAGTAAGCGTCACGACAAGCTAAAGCGCAAATTGGAAAGAAAACTAAATGGTATGCTTGTAAAAGAGGCGGGGGGACAAGCATGATGTGAGTGGGACTGAAAAGCAAAATACCCAGGGCTGCGCAAACCGGGCAGGCTGCTCTGTGGGAGTCAAAAATGCAGGGGGAGCTCCTTGTGCTGGGATTTCTTCTGTGCCCGGGGCCAGGCAGGACGGAGAGGTCCCAGCCTTGGTGGCACAGCCCCTGCCCTCTCTTGCCAGGCTCAGGAAGCAGCTGGGGTCACAGCAGCGGTGCCAGCATCACCAGCTCACCCACCCATCTGGATGGGGTGAATGGGCAGGGCAGAGGCTACAGCCACCCGGTGTGCTCAGGGGCTCGCTGGCACCGCAGCTGACTCGCTGTCACGGGGCAGGGCAGGCAGCGCTCTCTGCCTCAGTTTCCCCATCAGCAAAGCAGGGATCAAAGGGTTTGGTTTGCCTCGAGGGTGGCAGTGTGAGCCAGAGCTTCCTGATGAGAGGTGTCTGGGGTGCCTGTGTCAGACCCTGGGAATTTCAGATTTCAGACAGCGCAGGGTAGGTCACAGCAGGCCCTCCTACCATGGCATTTCCTTTATCAACTGCAGACACTTTGCTCAAGTCAGGGGCCAAGTAGAAAGCACAAAGGTCTGCTGAAGAGAGCACAGGTCCCCAAGGACAGCCGAAGCCCAGCTGGAACGCTGGAGGCTGTGCTCTGCAGTGTACTTTGGAGGACTGATAACAGGCTGAGGTTTGAGTCCCGGAGTTTGTACAAACGCCCAGCAGATAAGTGCACATCACGATGAGGCTGCAACAGATAGGAGCCGGGACACAACTTTAACCAGCAAATGCAAATCTCTCCGTCCCCATCCCCCTCTGGCCCACATGAGCCCCATGCTGGTCATATTCGCTCTTAAAGCTCCTGAGAGAAAACATGAGCTTGCTGCTATGGGAAAACTAAAGCTAGAACATAAAAATTGAAAGTAGCTTACAATTTGGAGGTATCTTAATGGAATGTAATCTCTCTCGTCTGCTTGATCTCTTTTCCTCACTGTGCATCATCTACATCTCTTTCTGTAGTTCTTGTTGAAATGAGCAGTGCAGTCCCCTCTCAGCTGAGCATCCCCGAGCACAGACATCACACACCACAGAGTACAGCTGGTCTCTGTACTTTTCCATATCTCCACTCTGATGCATTCCCAGTACCACCTGGTTTTCCCAAAAGGCCAGCAAAGGAATGGGAGGTGCCTGTGTTTTATTTCTCTGTCTGTCTCAAGGGGGTAAGAAAACAGCTTGATGCAGTGTTTAGTGCCTGATGAGGTGCATGAGGTTTTTGCATGAAATGGAAACCATGCAGAAAAGAATCCCACAGGCTTTGCTGGAATAAAAATATTAAAGGGAGAGGAGAGTGCATCAGCCTCACTAATTGATCCTGAGAAGGCCTGGCCAACTCCATAAGCTGCTTGCAAACACAGAAGGTTGCCCACAAAATGTAAACCCCACCTTCCCACAGGACCCTGGAGTGCAATGGGGCTTGTTGTGTGGGACGCATCAGACAGTCCTGCTGTCCATGGCTAGTTAGTGAGGAATAATCAAACAGCCCCACAAATCCCTGCCATGTTTGGGGCATATCTGTAATTCAGAGATTTTAGGCCTTGTGATTTCTATGTGTAGGGAGAGAGTCCGTACTTATTTCTTAATTCTCAGCCTTTCAACCATTTAATTCCTAATCATGTGCCTTCAGCCACATGGTTTGGAGAAGATCCAAATCAAGGCAGCAACGAGCCCAAACAAGCACCTTGGAAACAACCCTTTGCTTTTCCAGATACTTCACCCAAAGAGCTTTGAGGATAAAGCATAAGCTGTGCAAAATCAGGAAACCTCCCCAGGCAGGGCAGGGACTCTAGCACAACAGCCAAGCTGTTGAATTCTGCGTTCGTCTGTAGGGAAGGAATGAATGGATGAATTCTGCATTTGTAGGGGAGAGTATAAAGAAGGCTCCTCAATCACAGGGTAGCGAAGGACAATTCTTTGCATATAGGATTGCACAGCTTGGTCCCTTCACAGCTCTCCAATGAGGCTGATTTCCCCCGCCTCTGCTCGGGGCTGGAGAGGCAGCCACTGAGGAGGAGGGCGGCACATGGGTCCCGTGTGTCCCCCTGGCAGATCGGGGACCAGCAGCTGCCGGTGACACAGCAGGAACCAACAGGATGACAGCATCCTTGTGGGGCTTTGCTTGGCTGGGCCAGAAGCACTGTGTGCTCAGGCACAGACCCTTGGCATTGACCAACCCCGTGGGTGTGAGGGACCCAGCATCACAGGCACCTGCCTCCCCACTTGTGAGCCTGGCCCCCTTCTCCGTGTGGGGCAAAGCCACAGCTCGGACAGCCAAAGCCAACCGGCTCCTCAGGCCATGGCAAGTGTGCATTAAACAGGATCAGTGGTGAACCAGTTTTCTGCAGCTGATGCGAGGCACTTCATTCCTGTGCCATTTTGGAAATACTCCTGAAGGATCTTGAAGGAAAGCTTCCATCCCATAAAGCTATTGGCCCCTAATGGCCAGTCCAGGGAAGATTTTAGCCTCACTAATACTCTTAATCACCCTTAAAATGACTCCCCTGTGTGCTGTGCTGGCTGGGGCACTGAGGGGATGTTCATTCCTCGTTTTTAATCTGCCTGCTCCTGTTATAGCTTTTTCTGTTTGCCTAGCAAAGGATTTTAATGCCATGGCTACGGCCTTTCGTGAATGCAGCTGGCACGTTTCCCCCGACCTGCTGCTGCCCTACAGCCACATGTGGGGTGCAGCAGGAGAAGTGGGGTGCAGGAGTGGTGGGCATGGTGGGGACCTGGGCAGAGATTTCCCCAGCCTAGGAGAAGCGTGGCGATGAGGGGCAGGGATGGATGGGGCGGTGGGAGAGAAGTCCCATGGCAGCTGTGCTTGAGCAGGGGGTGGGAGGGATGCAGGACACCGTTGCTCACCTCTTGTAGCTGCCAAAATCTGGTATCCTCAGAGCACCTCTCCCCAGCCCACGCAGCCGCAAGGCTGCTCTGGCAGGGGTGCCGCTGGGCTGGGTTCCTGGGCTGCACGTTGAGGCCAGCACTCGGCTCTGACCCCGGGGTTCGTGTGTCAGCGTGAGTCACCGGCGCTGCAGAGCAGGAGCAGCCGTGCTGGCAGCCGCAGAAATCGGGGCATGGATGCTGGCAGCTGGCGGGGCACCGGAGTCAGGAACTGAGCCTGCACTCAGCATCTTTCCTGCCTTCTCTTCTAGTGCTGATCGGCGTGGGGGTAGAAACTCTGCAACGAGGGCAGTTCAAAAGCCTGGCTTTCTATCTGCTGTGAGTATTTTTGCCCTTCTAGTCAGAGCTGGTAGGGGTGACACACTTGGCCCCTCTACATATGCAGCAACAAACTATCCTGGAACAACATCCAAGTCTTTGGGGAATCGAGATCTCCTTTGTTAGGTTTCAGAAGAGTAAGCTGATCCTGTTAGAGAGAGTGACCTTCTCCACATGCTCCTGCAGACTCAAGCAGGCCAGAGGTGATACTGGCTGCAAGCCGACCCCTCCTGGGTGGAAGGTCTGGGTCTTTCCTCCACAAACCCAGGCAGAGTGTTCAGACCTCAGCACACAGTCTATATTGTGAACTGGGTAGTAAATCCCAGCCCCCTGTGCCCCTTCTGCCATCTGCAGAGCGTGCTCCAGCCCAGCCCTGCCCCCCTGACAGCTCCACCTTTCAGTTTTTCAGGGATTGCAGTCACTGTCTGTGAAGGCTTCTTCTTTATCAGTTTGTTCCTGGAGATGTGTTTCACGTGAGTAGCCTCTGGGCAGTCTTCTCCAGCCTTGGTGGGCCCTCCCTAGGGCAACCCGTCCTTTGCAGGCAGCACCAGACCTAGCCAAGCTGCAAGTACCAAAGGTCCTGCCCCTACTGCCATGGCCAGCACACTCAGGCAGGGGGGAGGTGAGTGGGGACATGTCTGCAGCCAATTAAACTTTTATTTTAACCCAAGCTTGTGCCATAATTTGCTGAGCATTAGCACAACAAACCCTGGTCTGCAGCATCTCCTTAACACGCAGTGTGAACTCCTGCGAGGCACCGGGGTTGAAGAAAGAGCCAGATCCCCAGAGCTCCCTCCCAGAGACAGCACAGAAATTTAAATTAAAATCTAGAAAATATTTATGCACTTCTCAGAGGCCGGGCCCTTCTGCTGTCTTGTAGCATAAACTCAAAAGCCCTGATAGCTAGGAGACAACACCTTACTGCAGCTAGTAGGCACAAGTGTGCCAAGGAGAGGTCACCTGAGATGCTGACCTCTGGCAGATGAAGCCCCTGGCCTCTGCCCACTACAAGGAGGGCTCAGACTTTATTTACCTTCCCTCACCAACACACCGGTTTCCTGGTGAACTAGAGTAAGGGTCTGAACCTTTAGGTGGGTCATGGTTAGGTCCAAATCTTCTTGTCATGCACCTGGTGCCCTATCCCACAAGGACTTCTGTTTCTCTCCCCAGATATGAGCCCGACTCCCTGGCACACGCCTGCTGGAAGCAAGCTAGGCGCCCGGGGAGCTTCCAGAAATTCCTGGGGTACACACTGCTCTCGGTGGCTTGCTTCCTGCATCCCGTCCTCGTCTGGCATGTCACCATACCCGGTGAGGAGCCTGTGCTGGGGTGGGGAGGAGTGCAGATGGAGGAGGAACATGGTCTGTTGGGGACAGTGGACCAGAGATGGTGGGGATGTGTGGGATGCTGAGCTAGCAGGACCAAACACTGCTTGGCTCGCACTTGGCCTTGGGCCAGCCCTCAGCCACCGTGCCCTTCTCCCCAGGCTCCATGCTGGTGCTCACCGCCCTGGCCTACTTCCTGCTGAGCAAGAGGAGAAAGAGCCCAGAGCACAAAGAGGCACATCCCCAGGCGGGCCAATATGTGGATCCTACAGCCACTACAGCAGCCTCGACCATCGCTGGTGATACCGAGCAGACATACACGTTTCACGGAGCCCAGAGGGAGCAGCACCGCTCGCTGCTGGGACACATGAAGAGCATCCTGAAGGGCAGCAAGGACAGGAGCCTGCCACCAGCAGCCCCTGCCCAACCAGAGGCCCTGCCAGCTCCTCGCAAGCAAGTGCACTTCCAGGAGAAGGTGGTGCAGATCATCCCCTCTGTCAGTGAGAGCCTGGATGACATGGAGAGCGAGGCTGAGGAGACCACATCAGACACAGCACCTATCCTCACCCCTCCTGATGCCCCTGTTGTCCTCACTCCCCTCAGCTCCACAGGCCTGTTTTGAGGGCTCACCAGCAGCAAGGACGGGGCAGACACACTTCTCCTGGTGCTGGTGTCCCTCCTTGGTCAGCTGAAGGACCTTGTGCCATGGGCAGCGCTGCCGTGCAGGCCAGATCACCACAGGCACCCCCATGGGCCAACCCTGCAGCCACTGAGGAGACAAGGGGTAAGGGAGTGCAGCACCCACACTCCGGCATGGAGGGGTGGTCCTCCCTGCTCCCCTGCCTTCCCTGCCATGGCTGTGCCACCCCTCCTGCAAGGGGCTGCAGGACGAAGTAGTCCTGCATCTGGTGATGGGCCCGTGGTGGTTCCCAGCCCCAGTGACACCATGCCAGGGGACAGGCCATGGGCTTGCAGGGGACAGTAAGGTTTCTCCACCCAGGGAATCTCTCTCCGTGGACTTATGCACGGCTCACCTCTGTGTTACAGCACTACACGCCACAGCACAGCAGCAGCTCCTGGCTAACACCACAGCCCCAGCATCTGCCTGTCTCAAGGCAGCAAGAGGTAGCACCATCCTCCCAGAGCAGCCTCTGCGAAGGGCAGTTGTCTTCTGCCTGTCCTCACTGTGCTTGGAGAAGCTCAGGGAAACTTGGAGGCACACCTGGGGCTAGCACCTGCTAAGTGTCCTCCCCCGAGACACGCTCTGGGCCCACCAGGGATATCACCCCTGGCCCTGGGGACACCTGCATGGGGCTTCCTGGTGTCCTCTGCCCAGACAGCACTTGTGAGTTTGAAGAGCTTCAGTATGCTGTAGCAGCTCAAGTTACAAGGTTCAGCACTGTGTTGTTGGCACAGCAGACTGTGTGCAATTCCCTGTGCATGTTAATTATGGGCCCCAGAGAGCAAAGGTAATAATAAAGTGACAATGCTGCTGCACCGGTCCCCTCTACACCAGCTCTTCCCTGAACTCTTCACCTCTGCCTTAATCCTCCCATATTTTCTGCCCTTTGAGCACCATTTACCTATCATCAGGCATTTCTCTCCTGCTCAACCCATCAGGCAGGACCTGTCACCTCTCCAGGGTGCTCCCATTGCAGCATGGGGGCAGCCAAAACAGGGCTCCTGTCTCTTCTCCTTGCCCCATGTAGGAAGGGACCCACAATTTAATCTGTGCGTACAGATACACTCACCAAGACCATCCCATCAGCATCAGGCAATTCTCTTGGCTGCACGTGGAGAGGAACTCAGGCAACTGGGATTGCTTGGGCATGGGATGTGAGGCCACGTTGTCACTTCTGCTGGGACAGAAAACTGTGACTGCTCCGAGCCCAGATACAGAGCGCTGGGGTGAGGGGTGTTTAGGAGGGAAGATCTATGAGACTTGCTTAGACTGTAAGGCAGAAGCCAGCAGGGCTGGATGTTTTTCTTGGAAATACATTACTTTTTAAATGTTCAGCTCTCTGAGTCACAATCAACATATCCACTTAGGAAAGCAATGTATTTTGAAGGGAAGTGGGAAAATGTGAAGTTACAATTAAAAGGCAAATGATAACCCAGTGCTACATTTTAATAAATTCTGATCAAGTTGCTCCTGATTTGGGAGACAGATGGGGTAGAAGGCAGAAGATACTGACTCATAATCTTTGCCTGCCTGTGTTTGATAATGAGACTCTGTCCTCAACAGCAGCTTATGAATGGTATCATGCACTCATTTGTTCCTACAGCCAGACATGAACAAAATACTTGTTGTATCACCGACATTTGAAATGCTAGCTGCTATCAATCTGTTCTATACATGATGCACAGATTAGAGACCTCCTCCTTCCAGCTGCACAAATTAACCCTCCACCCCAAAATTGCATGCTAGGGAAGAGTCACGTACACATCCGCCTTCATGGACGTTTAGTCTCCTCCTGCACCTGCAAAGCTGTCTCCAGAAAATTGCACCAATTCACAGCCTAACGCCGCACCACTGATAACAGCAGGCCCAGGACCTATCCACAGCTCCACCCTCAAGCTAGTGTATTCAACACATGAAGAAATAAAAATCAAGATGTTTTCTTTCAAAGCAGGTGGTCAAACAACATACCTGCACCAGCAAAGGTCCCAAGCCAGCCATGCTAACAGGGCACCAATCCTTGCCTGCTCTGCCCCAGGAGGCTGTGCTCAGAGCTGGCTCTCCAACTCGATCACACATCTACACCCACTCTCATTAGCAGGCTCCGCTTCCTGCATCATCCAAGGCTCCTCTTTGAACATTGCGTAACTAATTATATAAGCAGAGGCATGGGTTATCAAAAAGGCAGAGCTCCTCAGAGATCAACCAATCTGCTGACGAGGGAAAGATCACATTTATGCCACTGCCTCTTTAGCCCCGAGCAAAGCACCGGGGCAGCCTGGGTGCGGACAGCCTCTCTGCAGCCAAATTTCATCCATCAGCCCTTACCCAACCAGTCCCACACTTCAGACCTGTGGGGCAGCGGGGGCAGCTGGCCAGGGGAGCAGCAATGGGGTGAGAGTGCCTGTGGCACCCTGAAGTGTGTGTGGGGGGCAAATTTCATTGTGCTGTGAAATGCATATGTAGAGTTCGCAATCTCTAGCATCTGCAGGAGCAGGCACTTTGGTGTTTAGGATTGTCTTTGGAAAGCCAGCTGTAGGCTTCCCTTGGAAGTGGGGCTGGAGGGGGAGCTGCCAGTGAGCCAGTTGTTCAGCCTTACTGGGGACAACCCTGGGCAGGGTCCTCTTTTCCTATCCCACCACCCTGGCTGCTTTTCTTGCCTGTTCCCTTGTGTTGGCCTGGCTCTTCTCCAACCCCACAGCTAGCTGCTCTAGGACAGAAAGGCTGGAAAAATGCTGCTCATTTCTTCAGTGTTAAATTGCCCATTAGTTAAGGTCCACCTTTGTCTCACCCTGGAGAGGTAGCTCCAGGGTAGCACTGGAGACAGGGTGATCCTTCAAAGGCAACCAAGCTGTGGTCCAAAGCAGCACTGAAGGATGCACTCCCACCCTGTGGGCTGAGCTTCTGCCCTAGGTCACCCTGTCTGTGCATCCCCAGCTCTGTTCCCCACCACCCATCCCACCCCGGGTGCTATCTGCCAGCTCCATCAGCTGACAGACCTCGTTAGCCCAGGGGAAAAATAATTAGGAAAAAGAAAGCAGGTTGCTGTCTTCTGAGGTAATGAGCCAAATAAATCCATGGAAAGAAGGGCCAGCCACAAAATGAAGGGGACAGGGGATAAGAGCACCCCTTTCAAAAGCAGCAGACTGTTAGAGCAGCTCAGCTGCTCAAAGAAATGCAGCCTCAGACGTTCCTTAAAATCCCAGTGCAGAGGAAATGCCTAGCCTCAGGGGGTGTTGGATTACTTTGCAGAGGGCTCAGAGATTATTTGCTAAATTGTTTGCTTCTCTGTTGGACCCTCTCCCTATGTCTTCCTCTGAGTGGCACCCCAGGGGCTCCTGAAAGCACCAGAGGGAGCTGAGAGCTGGAGGTGGGGGAGAGAACTCTATGCAAAACTTGTGTAAAGGCAGGGTAATTGCAAGAAAACAAAGAGGAAGAACTTGACACCATTAACCATGCAGGGCAGTGATACCTGAATTTGAGCTGCCTGAACTGTAGGTCCACGCACCACATGAACATGATTTTTGCATGCATTGTAGTTGGTTCATGATGCAGCTAATCCACTGCAATTAACCCCCTGAGTTAGAGTTGACTGTATAGGGCTATAAACTCCTACAGATTCATGTGCTGAAAGGAAACAGGATGAATCATCCAAAAGAAATGCATGTGTAAGGTGACACTCAGAAAGGTAATCCTCACAGAAACCATTTTTTCCAAAGTTTTCTCCAAAGATTTTTCTACATGAGTTAAAATTTTCCTGCTCTGCATGTATATGTGCATTGGAAACACCCCACAGTGCTATTTAACAGCAACACTGGCAGCAGCAAGCACCACTGTTGGCATCAGTGGCATGGGTGGCTCCTGACTCAATACTGATTCATGCCCACATGCAGGAGAGGACCTGTCTCCATTCACTTCCCTGAACCGGGAGCAAATGCTGCATGCTCACATACCTGCAGCCCTACCACGCTTTCTTCAGCCCTGCACCTTCTCCCATCCTATTCAGGAGTTCCTCCCATGGGCTGGGCCGGAATTGCAGGTCCTCTTCTGGCTGGACTCCTGCATTTTGTGCTGTGCAGACACTTACAGGAACCAGAAACCAGGTCCCAAACCTGCCTGGGATTCCTCAGAGCTGTCTGCTCCCTTGTGTGCTTGGCATGGGGTGGGCAACAGCAGGAATCTGGCTGCCGGCTGCTGTATGCCAGCTTGCATACCATGGGTGTGATGACTGCACTTAGGTTATATCCTAGTAAATGATTATGATACCTTTAGGAAACTAAATTCTGAGCAGCTACTCACTCAGCATATGACTCTACTGGGTCCTGTTTTGAGGCTCTGCGTAAAATACCAGGAACCTGGCTTCCCAACCAAGCTCTTTGGATTACACACTAAGAGTCGAGAGAACGGAGTCTATATGGCAGCCCTACCTCTCAAAGGCCGGAATGGGAGTGATGCTTTTTGGTAGCTGAAGGTGTTCAAGCCCTTTGGCAGATCCAGTCCAGAGATACATTGTCTCGGTGTCAAAACCAGAGTAACAACGCCTCCACGTCCCAGGTCTGCATCATCTCCATAATCTAACTGGCAGCCACGAGCTGTTTTGCCTGCACATGTCTACAGTGTCTTCTGCAATGCTCTCAGATGAATATTTTTGGTCCTCTATGCCCTAGAAGAAATAATTTTATGCAAATTAACAGTAATTCTTAAAATTCTAGAAGAAGTTTTTGTTTCTTCCCCCACATCTTTGGAAAGAAAGAGAATACTGACTACATACATAATTTTGCCTTGTTATGAACCTTTTACATTCATTTGCTTGCCTTCTTTAATGGGTTCTTAATGATGTGCTTGGAAATATTATTTCAGGATAGTAGATGATGCAGTTTAGCAGTTATTACCGGTTTACCTAGTTATCTAGTCTCTGACTAGACTATTATGTTTAATAAGTTTTGTAATTATAAACTAAAAATGAATAATTTAAAATCATTTTTTATATTTTCTTATACCATTAATTAAATTAATTCTTTTTGTTGTGAAGAAGAGCATGTCTGAATTGACCAAAAGCACACTCCAAGCCAGTATAACTGCTGGAATAGAGAATTTTTAACTCTTTTAAAGCAGTGAGAAGAACAAAGGAATTAACTATGTAGAGATTAAATTAGTTTACATTTTTTCTTTTGTTTTCAGGCAAAACTCATTCCCTGCTGATGTGCTACAAATCTTGCACCATTAAAGAGTAAGGCTGGCTTTGTGCTAGACTGTGTTACTTCCTTCAGCAGCATGGGAAAATAGAAGTACAAGCAGATTTGCACACACACAAAAAAGAGCTTTTGTGCACAAAACTGAGCTGAAGAAGCTTTTCTGCATTGGCTTTTCTCCCAGCCACACTCAAGAACACTGAGAATTTTCCATAGTGACATTACTTTTTAATTTGATATAGTAGCACTACATTTCCCCTTTTCAAGGTAGGAAGGTTTTGTCTGGGTTATTTATTTCTTCTTTCACTCTCGTGCCTATAAGGCCATTGAGGATACAATCCTCAAAAATGGGAGCAAGGTGCCTCCGAGCCCCATCAGATGGAGGGGCCACATCCCATTTTATGTCACACCGCATAGCTATGTTCCCATGCCACGTGGCAGGAAGCCTAAAGCACAAGGCTTCCAAGGAAGGCGCGGGTGTATTACAACACACAGACCCTCTCCATGCTCCCAGACCTGCTGGGTGAAGCCAGGAGGGCCGGGCAGCGTGGAGTTCTTCCCTGGGCACGTGGGCATATGCCTTCATGCCTTTGTAGCAGCATGGCAGGGGAGCTGGAGCTGGGAGGCCCTTGAGGGGAAGGGTTTGGGAAGGGAATTACACCTTCTAGCCATCCCTTCCTTCAAAAATCCATGCTCAGGCACGAAAGTGAGCTTCAGCTCATCCCTCTCTAGTTAGCTGTTACTCCCTCCCAGCATCTGCTTCTCATGCAAGCATCTGCAAGCTCAGAAGAAATCAGCAGCTGTATAAATGGAAGTCAAAGCATCTTCTACAGCAAAAGAAGTGTTATGTGCTTCACACCAGGACTACATGTGGTGGCTGTGTAAAAAAATGACAATCCTATTGTCAGTATCTCTCATGTCTGAGTTCCACAAGAAGGAAACTGCAAACAAATGCTTGCTGACGGGTTTCGAAATGGAGGAGGCTCTGTTGCTGTCATTACTTGTCCTGGCTCTTACCCAGTAGCAAACTATCTCATTCATGATATCATTACTTTATCATCCCCATGCTAACTTGTTTTATGATTTCTTCACTTCCAACTAATAGTCACAGGCACAAACATTCTCTCATTCAAGCTGTTTCTTTCCAAACCAAAACTTCAAACAAAAACACATCACAGTCCCTCTGCTGATGTGTTTATCAGATAGCTATAAATGCAACTATCTTCAGTTGTTTTAGCCTGATATTACTCATAAGGTTGCTGTTACTCTGCGTCTTGCTTTATAAATAGCTTGCTTAATAATATAAACAGCACTTAAGTGGCACTTTCAACCATGGAAAAACTGGCACAAAATGACGGAATATTTTTTGTTCTATGTCTTGCAGCCACAATGTCTCAAGCCTATTAATTACAGCAGTGCTATTTCCTGAAACAGCAGCGCATGTATGAGTTACCAACAGTGAACATGCATTTTTTAGAAAAGGTACCATGACAGATAATGCAGTACAAATGCCAGGCAAGGCAAAAGCAAACGTACCCCACAAAATTTATACTGCCACAGAAATACTAATGCAGCCACTATGCTGATTCTGCCTTGGGAGGACCAGCTCCTTTCTCATTACTCGCTAAGAGCTGTAAACGACAGCAGTGAAATACCCGCAGTTTGGCTCCAGGTGCCATTCTAGCATTTTCCATGGTTTCTACTCCCGTGTGGCTGACAGCTGTGAAACACTTATACAGACACCTGAGACTGTGTGGAGCTACCATGGAAAAGTTTATTTTTGTTACTCAATAGTTTTATTAGCAAAAGTAATTATTGTAGATATTTCCCCACAAGCAGCTAAGGCAGTAAAGCAACTAAAAAGTGGAAGAAAATTCAGCTTAGGCAATGTCTTAAACGTCTTATGTGAGTGTAACTCCCATGTTACTGGCATTCTGATGAGCAATTCAGATGGCTTTTTTTTTTTTTTTCCCCTCCCTAAAAAGGATATAATCATAGAATCATAGAATAACGTGTGTAGGAAGGGACCTTAAAGCCCATCTAATTCCACCCCCCACCCCTTCCACAAGCAGGGACATCTCCCATCTCCCACTAAATCAGGCTGCTCAAAGCCCCATCCAACCTGGCCTTGAACACTGCCAGAGATGGGGCACCCACAGTTTCTCTGTGCAACCTGTTCCACGGCCTCCCCACACACATACAGTGAAGAAATTCTTCCTTATATCTAATCTAAATCTACGCTCTTTTAGTTTAAAAGGATGATATTTCTCAGGCAAGCCCACTGAAAATTATGAGTTGAATGGGATTAAATCAAAGATAGTCTCAAGTAGAAAATCGTTAACAACAAATTGTAAAAAAGATTTGCAGAGCTCTCATGTAACTGTAACTAGAAATTACAGGATAGATCACATTTCTGAAAACATTCCTTTCTTCTGGCAGTCTCTATGTTTTTAATGCTGTGCTTACTAAGATGAAAGGTATTTTTATTAATACCTTTTTGCCTTTGTTCTATCCTTTAAGGAAAAAAAAAAAAGAAAAAAAAAAGCTAAAATCTTTACGAAACTTTCTTATGAAGCTGAGTAGGTGTGTATATGCTTATATGGCTCAGTCTTTACACAGGACAGCTGTTAAAAAGCTGCACTGAAGCCAAGTAAAATTTCTGTTATAATACACTGTATTTTATATTTTTTGTTTGATCTATCTAATCATGTTTAAAATCTGTTTTTTTCAAAATAGTCATGAGAACCTTTAACAGGACTCTGAGTTCAGAAATCTATACATTTACTCTGTCTCAAATGAGTCACTCACAAATAGATATATATGAAAAGCAGTCAGGAAATAATTTTATGACCAACACGTCAGAAATAATATCTACTACACATGCCTGAAATACAGACAAAAGACCTGACACAACAGGTTGTATCTATTCTATAAGAAAGAATATGTTGACTTGCAGGAGGATACATGGATCAGTAAACAGACTACATGTAACAGACAATAATTAGGACTGAACAGAGTAGAGTAGAGTAGAGTAGAGTAGAGTAGAGTAGAGTAGAATAGAATAGAATAGAATAGAATAGAATAGAATAGAATAGAATAGAATAGAATAGAATAGAATAGAATAAACTTCAGCTAATATAAATCTAAGTCTAATGTAGGTAACACTTCAAATTTCCGCTACTAAAGAAATGGAATTGCTGACGGCTGTTCCCTGAGGAAACTTACCCAAAGTCCAAAGGTATGTTAGTGTTCCTGTTTTAAAACTATGATAATTTCTCAAATATATCTATTTTCCCCCACGTCTACCTGTCTCCACCATGAGGTAAAAAAAGGGCCATGCCAACTGGTGTATGGTCTAGGGAAAGAGACCAGTGGTACGACATTGAAATGTTACTTCTTCAGATCAGCAATCTGATTTAATTGAAGAAATTCCATGACTGAAAGCACTGGGATTGCACCTGGTGCCTTGGTATGCGTGAGCACTTGATAGGACATAAAGGACTATGGTGGACAGCAGAGAAACGGTGGAAAGGCAAGAAAATACATGTGAGGATCATGAAGGCAGAGTAGAAAAGGGTGTGCAGGAAAGCTGAGAAACAGGAAATAGGGGGTTTATGGAAGGCTGAAGAACTGAAAAAGGACAGGTAGGTGAGAAAACATGACAAGACACAAATGAAAAGCAAACATGAGGAACAGGAGGTGCTGAGGGACACACAAGAAAACGGTGAGAGCAGAGGACATTGACAGGACTGTAAGGAGAACTGAAGTACGGAAGAGCAAGGGACAAGGGACAGAGACTGGCTAGGTTAGGAGCTGGCCTCACCTCATAAACAGAGAGAGGTTAAAGGATGGCTTGTTTCATTTATCCCAAGCAGATGTATGGCAACGCATGGTTCAATTTGAAACTCCAAGTTGTGTTGCATAAATTAGCAGTAGTTCCCTCCCCTTCAAAGACCAGAAGGCAGACCGAAAGAAACAAACAAATGGCAAGCATAAGCAAACATGTGGATATATACTAATTAATTATCCCGCATAACTTTTTCATCAGCTTTTTAATTCTGAGATGGTTTGAACACATTGTGCAATACTCCTCTGCTTCTTGCAGCATAGCTGTGTGGTTTCATGGGAGGAACAGCGGGACGATGTGCACCACCTCACAGTGCAGATGTAGATGACTGGATGCGACTCAAAGACAAAGCACACCAGGGTGTGTATGGGAATGGGGCATGTTCATGGCACAATTGCAGCTAATCAGCTTTCCCTCCACGTGTACGGGAGATACCACACCTCTTCATGCTACGATCGTATTTGGAAAAACAAGCTCATCCTAAATGGCCTCCCTATCTATTATGAACAGACCACACAAATGTGCATTGCATAGTGAGAGTCTGCTATTTCATTCTGTGCCACTCCAGTAAATCCACATTGCTTTGGTGGGAAGTATCATGATGATTGTCTGCGATTAGGTGCAGTTACACTACTTCTGACTGTGATTTCCTGGGCAGAAATGCATGTGTGCTTGCTGGGTAGCTGACGCATCATGCATTTGATGTTTCAAAGACAGCAAGCACTCTGGGATTAGCTCAGGAATCATGCCAACCTCTGCACCACATGCTCTTCAGTTCTCCACACAGACTGGCTCAGTAGGGGTTGTACAGATGTACACAAGCACAATGGCCTGTTGCTTGGTAATCCATGTAAAGAAACATAGCATGATTAGAAATGTCTGGGCATAGAGTAGCCTTACCACTAGAGGTAATTCCAAAACATCAGTAATAAAGTAATAAAAAAAAATCTAACCCTCACAACATCAAATTACTAGATACAAGGCTATAAAATTATCTATCAAGTATTCGGAAGTCTAAGAACAATACAAAACCCTATTTGCTCAAAATTCATAACTCATAGTTTGTAAGAGCAGTGGTCACAGCCCCAAGCCTGCTGGGGTTCAACTAGCATCTGGACAATGCTCTCAGACATGGTTTGAGTTTTGAGTGGTCCTGTGTGGAGACAGGAGTTGGATTTGATGATTTTGTGTATCCTGTTCATGGCTCTGAATGCCAGGAGCTGGCTATTCGGCATTGCCTGTAAAAAGGAAAACTATTCAGAATTCTCCTCATAAATGACCTCCCACTTTTCATTCATCTGTTTTCTGTAATGTTCAATACAAACAGTAAACAATTTGCAGACAGCAATGTTCACAAATATTATGGGCACAACTTGTGCCCATAATCTGTTTGCTGCTTTGTCTAAACCAAGAGAAGGTTATCTGCAAACCTAGTCTTCATTATTTACTAATATTTTTGTGAATAAAGTGACCTTTAACAGATAAGGATAAAACACTTAATACCTCCAAACATGATCCAGGAATAAGCTGGTTCAATCAAAATGAATGTACGCAAAGCCAAGGAGAAATCCCAGAGGCAGGTAGGATGTCCGAGGACATCTCAAATAGCAAGAAACCACATGTTTGGGTACTTTCTGTTGATGGATCAACACACTGGTTACTGGGGCCTCAGGTAGTCCCGTGTCTTGCTGCACTCCTCTTCTTTTTCCAATGCCCCATTAATAGCAGAATCCAGAGATTCTGGAAGGCAGAAAAAAAAAAAAAAAGGAGTGGGAGGCAGATCAGTGGATGAAATTCAGCAATATTCTCCTGACATTTTTTTTTTCCCCTAAAATTCACACTTTTCTGCCTTGTCATTTAGGGGAAAAATAACCATTATGAGTAGAGGGTTGCACACACACACCCTGTATTGTACATACACCCTGTATTTATGATTTCACCCCATAGTATTTGACACCTAGTGTACCTTGTGTAGAAATAGGTTTGCCATAAGCAATTATCTAGTCTGGCTTTGATTTTATTTTCTAATAAATAAACTCTAGGGCGTAATTCTCTGCAGCCCCAAATGAAAATTACAGACTAGTTGTCACCAAAGCCATGTCAGAGCTGACCTGCTCCCCCTCCCTGGCGCCAGCAGCAAGAGACACCGTGGGGAAAGCATGATGCAGGGGGTGGCATCACACATGGGGAAGGCGTCAAGGGGGAGATCACCTGGGCTAGGCAGTGTTGTGGTGGGGAAGGGAAGCCTGGCTCCTTCCGGAGATCATCCCAGTGGCCATCCTCACTGTCCCTCACTAGGACATCAGGTGTGAATAAGACATGATGTGGCTCATTTCTGTACAACGTGTAACAACCTCCATGGTGATGAAGATGTCAGGTGAGAACTCATACAACACAAAATGGTAATGTGTCTTTCTGTATAACTGCCCAAACACCTGGAGGCCAGAATCTCATGACTATTTTTTGGAGTCTTATGAGGTTTTCTGTGAATATGTCTTGTTTCAGTTCCTTCCTCCTCGAATCTCAACCATGTTCAGCAGTGCAAAAAGCAATGGCACTAACTTCAGGGTGCTTCCTAAGGTGGTGCCTTCTGCAGAAAACATTTTCTTATGAAATTAACAAGGCAGGCAGCCAGTATATGTACCAGCCATGAGTTTTACACTGCATATTGCCTATAAGGCCAAGGGCAAGTCTGTAACATCAGAGGAACTTATGCAAAACATTTGTACTTGTCTTTATCATTTGAAAATTATACTGGTCTAAAAAAATTGTCTTGTTTTACAATAGTACAGTCCCTTTTCAATACATGAAGCCAGTAGCAATCCAGCAAAAGTACAGAACCACACAGTGATTTTATGTTTAAGGGAGGATGGCTAAGCTGTCTTCCTAGGGAAACAATGCTCAGGGTATTACGCTCTCTGTGTGTCTGTCTGCATGTTCCTGCAGCCAGTTCTCACTGATTGCAGCATAATCCTGGGCAAAATAATTAAGCCTTCGTGTGTTTCATGAAAAAAAAAAAAAAAAAAGACCAAGTAGAAGAGAAAGACTGAAAGTGTCCTGATCAGGAAAGACTGCAGTGTGTAATCACATTTTATCCAACTCCACAGAATACACACATCAGTAGAGGAGGGAGCAGAAGAGCAAGAGTGAAACCCCAGACATTGTTGAAATGTTGAACCTGAAACCAGCTGTAAGGTACAAACTGGTAAGGAACTGGTGTTTGCTGTATCTCGTGCTAAAGGAACAATATTTTAAACACAGAAGAATTCTGGTATGATCAAACAAACATTTTGACAGTATTGCTAGCTCCAATCTATTTGCCTGTTAAAAATCTGTTTATATCTTTTTTTTTTTCAGATATTATTCCTTATTTTAAAAGCAAATACTCATCAGTAACTTCTTTGTCTCCACCATCTACTAAGTCTTTGTCAATACACCTTGTAATTAATGACATTTCTGTCATTATGGCTCGTGTGAATCAAATCTGATATCCCTTAGGGCACGAAAGCAAGGATTTTAGCCATAATTTTCATTTAGTTATCAGCTAACTATCAGCAATTGGAATATTCAGATTAACAGGAATGCAACTTGAACTGAAATACAACTCAGTTGTTCAGACAAGTACTAGGAACAGCCTGTGCACAAAGTACTTGTAGTTGGAGGTGCCAGTTGGACAAGGAGAAAGGAACAAAAACCCTGGAGGCTGAAGTGAGATGGGCACAGCAGAGGCGAGCAGCTTGGTGTCCTGCTCTCTAGACCTGGCCACCTGTTACTTCAGGACATTGGGACGACCTGGGTGAGACTCCTCTCACATGCCACAAGTGCAGAGCACTTTGGGCGAGCAGCGCTGGGTGACAGCCCTGTGCTGACTCCAGCCCCGTGGTGCCACCACAGCGGGCTCTGTGCCAGTGCCTCTCCTTACCATAAAAAATATATGAATTTCCTGTGTGATGGCAAGAATTTTGCCCTGTCTGGTATCACTTGGGTTAATGAAAGAATATTGTCTCGTTTCATGGACTTTTTGAATGCCCAGTGAGACCATCATGCGAAGTAGCAGCCGAGTCCAGAAGCTTCATTTGTCCTGGTTCTGTGCGGCAGCGTGAAACTACCTGGTGGCACTGCATGTTAGAAGCTTGTTACATAGCAAGAGAATAAAATATTGCCAATGTAAGTAAAATAGAATGTAGAGGTTCTTCATTAGTTTTTGAAAAGTATCGCTTTGGGTTCAGCAGACAAATTTTATCTTTATAAGGGAAAGCTTGTATTGAAAACACAGCCCGTATCTGGTATGCAGCCTTGCTATTTGAAGTGCATTCTACAGATAAGGTTAAAACACTTCTCTTGTGTTCCTTTTTCCCTGCAAAAGTTCAGAACAATATTCTATTCACTAAGTGCAAAGTAATCATCTTAATTTTGTAATTTTTTTTTCTTTTTTATTACTTTTATGATGCACCATTTAATGAGATAAAATTAATGCTGATGCCCTTTCCAGGCTGCACCCAACTCATCTCAGTCCAGCCCAGTCACAGGTGTGCCAAAATGCCAGGCTGAATGCAGGATGGAGGCTTTGTGATGCCACCTCTAACTTCCCCAGCAGCCTCTTTCTGTCTCAGAGCAAACCTCTTACTTTAAATCTTGCCTCTAAAAGAAAAACTCACTGTCCACAGACCCTCTGATCCTTAAAATTAGCAGGGTAGCTCCTGCTGATGCCAACACAAAACTGAACTGAGGAAATTATCCAACCCAACCCCAACCACACTCACCAGACCAGCTTGGCACTAGTACTGGCTCTAGTTCTTCAGCCAGAGGGTTTGAGTTCACACTCCTGAGGCTTTAATTTAGCAACAAGTGTATGAGAAAAATGCATACACAATGAACTTTTCTGCACACACATGCACATGTATGAAATCCTTTTTTTTCTAATTGAAATTGATTCATGTAGGGGTAAGAAGAAATGACTGTATATTACTACAAAATAAGCAGAAGGATAAAAAGAATTACCTGTGGATTCTGGGGCAAAACAATTTGAACAGTTATGCAAAACTCATGAATTGCAACAGAGACTTTGTCTCCATCCACCCTCAGAGATGAAGAAATCCTGTTTTGCATACATTTCATAAACTTCAGCATCGGCCAAAAAGTACTACAGAAATTATTTCTGTTTTCTGAAGCTGGGTTTTCTCTGGATAAGTCAACAGAGAGGGGCCAGTGCTGAGCTTTTTGCCTGCAAGTTGCAGCCTTCTCTGGGTGACTGAGGCTCTAAAGAGGCTTGGGCAGGAGTTTCCCCCAGCATTTCCTGGGGCATTCCCAGCCGAGGAGTCAGCAGTGTGAGTAGAAGAGACAGGCGTGCAGCCCTCCCCGCTTCTCCTGAGCTCTGCCCGTTGACACTTCAACTTCACCTTTGTTACACGAAAGATTTGTAATTGTGTAAGTGCTGATTCAGAGCTACCTCACTCATCACTCCCGAGTACCGTGTCACTCAGACCTGGTTGCTGGAACCCCTCCAGGCAAGCCCATGCTGTTTGCCTTGATGGTGAGCACCAGGAATATTTTGGCAGGCCTCAGAGAGCTGAGAACAATCCCTCACCCAGCTCCAGCAGTCCCCAGCGCATTGTGCTTTTGCACGATGTGTGTGGACTCCACATGAAGTGCTCCCTTTCACTGCCTGGAGTGCAGGGGCCATTGCTGGCCCAGATTGCTCTGGCTAAGGAAATGGCAGAGGGGCACAACGGCTGAGGGCAGGCCTTGCACCCACCCTGCTGGAAGCCAGGCATTGCCCCAGGGATGCAGGGAGAATGCACTAGTAGGCCTTGTTCTTAGTTTTCAGCGTGTTTTGCTCACTCTGGAGTAACAACTCCTCACACCATTATGGCATGAAGTATTTTTAAAGCCATAAGGGTACACAGAGAGTTTCCTTCTGTTTTTTTTTTTTTTTTTTTTGCTGTTGTTTGTTTCCTTGGAGACTACTGGCTGGCAACTCACACAAAAACAAGTCCGTTTCTCAGTAAAGCATACCTTGCTATAAAGGCCCTCCTCAGCACACTCAGAATAGCCAAATATTCCTTCCTGATAACTGCATACACAAGCTGGGTGAAGAAGCCAAAAGGACATATCTGATCCATGAAGAACTGCTATATTCAGCTGCTTGCAAATATCTTCCATTTCCAAGTCACTTCCAGGCAGAGCCTAATCCTGAAGCAAGAGGGGATGGGAAGAGCAATGAATCTGCAGAAAACACCAAAATGCTACAGATTATATCCTGTGTGTTTCTTTTTATCCAGAGAGAGCACAGGAAGGAGTACACAGCCAACAATTTATACAAAGACACCTACTTATATTAGAACACCTAAATTGACTGGTTGAAAGCCCATTTGAGCATGCCCACATTTGGAAGCTGCAGCCACACCTCTGGAAGCAATATTTCAACCTTAAAGCATCTCCACTGAATCCTATGCATGTTTATACTGTGAGTAACTACTCTTGAAGCTTGTCAACTTAAAATGGAGTGTGCTTGTCAGTGTTTAAAAATAAAATAAACAGCTGAACACTTACTTTTGGTCATGTTCTTTCCCCAGTTCAAACACTTGTTTCAAACAAGGGCTGCCAATACCCCGCAATGATCACCATATTCACTCTTTTGCTAGTTATGTTATTTAGCCATACTTGTACTCAATATTGGTTTGTTGGGTTGCTTTTCAGTTGTTTTGTTGTTGTTTGTTTTTTTTGGTCAACAAAGCATTGTTTCATGCTAAAGAATGAAGCTGGCTGTGTTCAGAGCCAGTTAACACCACACCTTAATGAGTTAGTACATCATGAGGTACTGAGGGCAGGTCTGTATTTAAACAGCTCATTGATGCAATTCATGTTGAGCTTCAACAGACACTGGGACTTCAGAAAGGAGAAAACCTGGTTTTCTTAGAGGGAAGATGTAAGATGTTAAGGTGTATAAAAGGAAATAAACAAATGATTCAAAAAAAATAACAACAACAAACACACAAGCAGAAAATGTTTGGAAACACATGCTGAACCATCTCTGAAAACAATTTCCTCTCCTTCTTCCTTGCCAGAACCTGAACTTGGACTGTTATGTTTCTCTTTGAAGACATTCTAGCCAATCTTGTAGGTACAGCTCTTCTCATGAGACTCTCGTTCATACTTCTGCCTGCTTTGTAAATATTAGAGAAAATCCTTCCTGAAATTGTAATAAATAAAATCTGGTCCTAAGCAGAGTCAGTAATGTAAGGAGAAGGTATACAGACTAACTATAATATAAATAGAAATCTCAAAGCCTGTGCAAAACCTTTGGAGGTGGTCCTCTCAGGAAAGAGATTAAGAGAGAAAAAAGAAGAAAAGAAGAGAAAAGAAGAGAAAAGAAGAGAAAAGAAGAGAAGAGAAGAGAAGAGAAGAGAAGAGGAGAGGAGAGGAGAGAGAGGAGAGGAGAGGAGAGGAGAGAGGGGAGGGGAGGGGAGGGGAGGGAGGGGAGGGGAGGGGAGGGGAGGGGAGGGGAGGGGGAGGGGAG